>NC_087482.1:2772850-3135700 GCF_036417665.1 Passer domesticus | reverse complement strand
TGACAGCGATTCTGATTTGGAAATAGAATATGTTGATCCTTGGGCAAAAATAAAAATGGAAGCCACACAGGCAGGGGACTGGCAATTAGCTCAGAGAATTACTGCCTTTCCAGTAGATTATAAGAAGGGAAAAAAAGGAGGTGCCACTAATAGAAAGACATGGGAACCTATTACAAATAAAGAACTTGTGCAATTAAGAAATACAGCCACAGAACATGGTAGAAGTTCACATATTTTTAGAAATTTCCTAGAAGCTACGTTCTCAGCACATGTTCTGGTACCCCACGATATTAAAAATATTGCCCAGTGCCTCCTTTCTCCCGCCGAGTACATGCTTTGGGAAAGGCATTGGAAAAAGCAATTAAAAACATTATCAGATAACTATGCTGCAGATGCTGATAAGTCAAATTTTACACTCGAACAGCTGGCTGGTGAAGGGGATTTGCAGAAACCCTCTGACCAAGCTGATACTTTACCTAAGGCAACATTACAAGACGTGGCTATAGCAGCAAAAACCTCCTTACTTCTCACCCCAGATGATTCCACCCCCACCCAATATTTTTCTACTATCAAACAAGGAATAGATGAAAGCTTTATCAAATTTGTGGATAGAATTAAGGATGCTCTGGAAAAACAGATAGAGAGCACAGAGGCAAGAAAAGAACTGTTGTGTAAACTTGCCATGAGTAATGCGAATGAAAAATGTAAAGCAATTCTGAGAGCCTTACCCATAGACACAGAACCTACCATAGAGCAAATGCTGGAAAGCTGCACACGTCACCTGTCCACTGAAGACACAGTGGCCCAAGCAGTTACTAAGGGTGTTGCAGAAGGAGTTTCTAGTGCATATGCAGTAATAGCTTCTAAAGATCAGGTCCGCTGCTACCACTGCGGAGATTTTGGACATTTTATAAAGGACTGTCCAGAGAGGTCACCTCCCAGGTACCCTCGCACTTTCTACCAAAGGCCCCAGAATCAGCAGTACTATCAGCCGCGTCCGGGAAACTTCCATCGGAGCGTGGTGGGGCCCCACGCAAGGACACCAAATCAAAGGCCATCCAGACCCAGTCACGCACCATCCCAGGAGATTCCAGACCACATGAGGAGGATCCAACACACGGAGCAATACCAAAGGGAACGCGCCGTCAGCTGGTAACTGCACTGTCCATTGACTTTAAAAATGACAAGGTTTATCGTGTTCCCACAGGCAAACGTGGGCCAAAAGGAGGTCCTTCTAACATCCTAATTATAGGTGATTCTCTCCATAGCCCAAAGGAAATATTTGTTGTTCCAGAAGTACAAACAGTGCACCCGGGACAAGAAATCTTTGTCCAGGGGTACTGCACAGACTTACCATATTTTCTTCCAAAGGGTACCCCATTTGCACAGGCCTTTCTACTCCCTAAGAATCACAGGGAACAGCTTCCTCTCAACCCCACAGCAATGTGGATACAGGTTGTGGGACCGAGTAAGCCTGTCATCGAGTGCGGTCTTACCTGCAGAGGAGAGAAGTTCCACCTACCAGGGATGCTGGACACCGGTGCAGACGTGACCATCATCGCCCGCTCAGAATGGCCAGCACACTGGGAGCTACAACCTGTGGCAGGCATGATCACAGGGATCGGTGGAGCTACAGTTTCCATGCGGAGCAAGAACAACATCCTCGTCGAAGGGCCTGAAGGCAAGTTGGCAACCATCCGCCCATTTGTGGTAAGGGCCCCCATCACCTTGTATGGACGGGACATTTTATGTCAGTGGGGAGCCTCCCTACGTATTCCCAGTCCGGATTTCTAATTGGGGCCACTGAGGAGCGCGCACTGCCAGACACTCCTCGTCTCACCTGGAAATGCCATGACCCGATCTGGATCGAGCAGTGGCCCCTCTCTAAAGTCAAACTGCGCGCACTACACGCCCTTGTGGATGAACAGCTCGCCAAAGGCCACATCGTAGAGACCACCAGCCCTTGGAATTCTCCAGTCTTCGTACTACAAAAGCCTGGAACGGACAGGTGGAGGCTCCTCCACGATCTTCGCAAAATCAACGAGGTCATCGAGGACATGGGTCACCTCCAGCCTGGCCTGCCCTCACCATCGATGCTGCCTAGAGACTGGACACTTGCTATCATTGATATTAAAGACTGTTTCTTCAGCATCCCGCTGCATCCCCAGGACGCTCCACGGTTTGCCTTCTCCGTCCCCTCTCTTAACAGAGAGGCTCCACTCAAGAGATATCATTGGTGTTTTCTTCCACAAGGACTAAAGTGCAGTCCAAGTATATGCCAGTGGTATGTTGCTCACATCCTGTCTCCTGTTTGGAACCTATTCCCAGGTGCGATCATCCATCACTATATGGACGATATCCTGGTCTGTGCACCAGAAAAAACGTACTTGGACAAAGCGGTTAAAAGGACTATTGAAACCATAGAAAAGGCAGGATTTGAGATCCGTGAGGACAAAATACAGTACACCAATCCATGGACTTACCTTGGACTCCAGATCCGGGAAAGGACCATCGTACCCCAGCAGCTCGCCATCCAAGACGACCCAAAAACCCTGAGAGACTTACACAGTCTGTGCGGATCCATCAACTGGGTACGTCCACTGCTAGGAATTACAACAGAGGACCTCGCTCCACTGTTCAACCTTCTTCGGGGCAAGGAGAATCTGGACTCTCCATGCACTCTAACACCAGAGGCCCGAGATGCCATCACCAAGGTCCAGGAAGCCCTGTCTTCACGCAAAGCCCATCGCTTTGAGCCCAGCCTGCCTTTCCAGTTCGTCATTCTGGGAAAAGCACCTAGGTTCTATGGACTGATTTTCCAATGGGACACTCAGCTTCGAGACCCTTTACTAATCCTGGAGTGGATCTTTACAAATAACCAACCCACAAAAACAATTACCACCTTCCAAGAAATTATGGCACATTTAATAAAAAAGGCTAGAACTCGCCTCCGTTCCCTTGCAGGGTGTGAGTTCACATGCATATATTTGCCAATGACCACTGGGGATCTGGAACATTTGCTCCAGACCAATGAGAGTCTCCAGTATGCCTTAGACAGCTATACAGGCCAAATTTCAGTACATATCCCAAAACATAAGCTTTTTAATCGTGATGTAACATTTCATCTGACCCCGAAATTAGTCCAAAGTAGGACACCTCTCAAAGCTCTAACCGTCTTTACAGATGGCTCAGGGTCATCCCACAAGTCGGTAATGACATGGAGGGACCCTAAAACCCAAAATTGGGAATCTGACATAAAAATAGTGGAGGGATCTCCACAGATTGCAGAGTTAGCAGCTGTTGTCAGAGCCTTTGAGAAATTCAAAGACGAACCTTTTAATCTGGTCACAGATTCGGCTTATGTTGCTGGCATAGCTATGAGAGCAGAACATGCTCTTCTCAAAGAGGTTTCCAATCCAAAGTTATACCAACTGATTTCCACATTAACACGCTTAATTTCCCACAGAAAACAACCTTACTATATAATGCATGTGAGGTCACACACTGACCTCCCAGGTTTCATTGCAGAAGGGAACAGGAAAGCAGACACCTTAGCCATGGCAATAGAGACTGCTAATGTCCCTGACATCTTTGCCCAGGCAAAGTTGTCACACTCATTTTTTCATCAAAATGTGCCTGCCCTTGTCAGAATGTTCAAGCTTTCAAAAGATCAGGCAAAAGCTATTGTTGCCACATGCCCGAACTGTCAAAACTACCAGATACCATCTATGGGGACGGGAGTCAATCCCCGAGGTTTAAACAGCTGCCAGCTGTGGCAGACAGATGTAACCCACTTTGCACCTTTTGGAAGGTCAAAGTACGTGCATGTATCGGTTGATACATTCTCAGGAGCAGTATTTGCATCAACACATACAGGAGAAACTGCGCAGCACACCATAAAACATTTTCTCCTCGCATTTGCAACCCTGGGAGTACCAAAGGAGATCAAAACAGACAATGGACCTGCCTATACCTCTCGTAAGTTAAAAGAGTTCTTCAGTGAGTGGGGAATACAACACAAGACAGGTATACCTGCAAACCCCACAGGACAATCCATCGTGGAAAGGACACATCAAACTCTCAAAAGAGTCCTCAATCAGCAACAGAGAGGAACAAAAATCACCTCTCCAGTTGAAAGACTTTGCAAGGCTCTCTATGTCATCAACTTCCTGAACTGTACAACCTCAGAGCCTGATCCACCCATACTTCGCCACTTTGCAAATACCACCCAAGCAAAGCTCACAGAGAAACCACCTGTGCTGGTGAAGGACCCAGAAACACATAAAGTCTCTGGACCTTTTGAACTCATCACGTGGGGAAGAGGATACGCGTGTGTTCTGCTACCATCTGGTCCAAGATGGTACCCAGGGAAAAACATAAAACCATACCTAGGCACTGCAAATACCACTTCCACAAGCAGTGACAAGAATCCTCCTGAGTCAAACACAAGACCTCCTCAAAACCAGACCAGCTCGGCCTGGAGACGAAGACGTCGCCAAACGTCCACAAGTGGAGGAGAGGACTGTCCCGTCACACAGCAGCAGACAAACCAGAAAGCTGAACAACATTCTGTGGCATCAAGCCCTAGGCCAGGCACAGCCTGAAAACAAACTGTTCTCTGAATTAGATGTTATTACCCTTTTTACCCTAAAAAACCCTATTGTCCCTTTTATCAACCCTTACCAAAAGCCTCTAAACTTTTACCCACTCCCCCACCCTTAGCACCATAGAAAAAAACAAAAACAAAAAACAGTAAAAAACTAAAAATAAAAGGGGGGAGGTGGAAGGAACAGAGGAAAGGAACATGAAAGGAACCCTAACCCTCCCCTCCTACCATAAAAATAACAAGTTTTGCTTATATTCCCTATCAGAAGCCCCATTCCTGCCCAAAGATGAAAAATATCTCCGTTGGTGCTGTCCTCACTGCTGCCTGGATGTTCCTCACCATGCCATGTGCCGTCGGTTGGATCGGCCCACAGCCGAGCCATAATGTCTGGGTAACCTTAGCAAGAACATTAAAACAGGATAACATGTGCTTATCCATGGGGAGCGTTGATAACCCACTTTCCACATGTCTAGTAGGAATTCCTTTTGTAGCCGATGATTGGCCAGCCTATAATTCAGAGCTTCTCCGCACCACAGGTAAGAGACCCCACCAGGTAGAAACTTGGGACCAGTGGACAAAAATACTGCCCAATGCTCTTGAGGAACCTCAAGAATTGGATCTGTTGGGGTCCTCTAAGGCCACCTTCTGTGTCAAATTTTACTTTAGACGTCCAAAGAATAATTTGCCTGAAATTGACCTGAACAAAAACACATACCGAAAAGACATATCGCCAATTAACAAAGCCTACAACCCTCACGATTGGTGTAATTACACTGCTCGTGTGATCTCTGTGTCCTCTCTCCATCCCAAAGTTCTACCCAAGGGAACGTTTCTCATCTGTGGTGACAGAGTATGGGCTGGGATCCCCTCCCGACTCCAGGGAGGTCCCTGTACCCTAGGAAAACTTTCCACCCTTACTCCAAATATCACCTTGTTGCACAATTGGAAAAAAGAGAGCGAATTAAAACGCCACAAAAGGTCCTACACAGCATTTGATGAAAATTGCGATCCCAAATTATACGATTGGAACAAACCTAAAAAGATAGCGGTCTCTATATTCCTACCATGGGTAGCTGCAGCTAAGGCCCTGGGTGACATAAATCACCTTGGGTGCTGGCTCAGTAAGCAAGCTAACGCTACTTCTGCTGCCCTGAGCGATCTCTTAAAGGAAGAAGAAACCACAAGACACGCCTCACTCCAAAATCGAGCAGCGATTGACTTCCTGCTGCTTGCCCACGGACATGGCTGCGAGGACTTCGAAGGGATGTGCTGCTTCAATCTCTCTTCACGCTCGGAATCCATCCACGCCAACATCCAGAAACTGAAGGGACTTGTAAAGGACTTAAAAGTAGAACAGACCCCAGACTGGGTCAATGACCTCTTCGGTCAATGGGGATTAACGGGATGGGCTGCATCTTTGGTTAAGGGAATGTTGTGGATTTTTCTTGTAATTGTCATCGTGTTACTTATGTTCTCATGCCTTGTCCACTGTTTTAAAAGAACCATAGGGAACGCCTTTTTTCTAAATACAGAAAGTGGAGTTGTAGCAGGCACAAGGCCTGCAAGGCCCTGGAGAACAGAAGCCTGAGCTAGGAAATACCAAAGTCAGCATGACTAAGGGTTTAGAAGCCCCTCTCTTCCGCCTTTCGGACCCTGTTATCTCTCTGTACATCCATAGGTCACTTTCCCCTGACCCTTACTATTGGACAGTTTTCAATCCCCCTGTAAGGTATAAAAACCCCTAGCTCTGCCCGGTTCGGCAGAGGAGAGCTGTCAATGGACCCTTCGCGGAGACCCCAATAAAAGAACCCTGCGGAACCCACACAGCGCTGCTCCCTCTCTCTGCGTCTGCTGCGGCGATACCCAGGGTGACGGCCCCAGGCATGCTGAAAGAGCTGAAATCACTAATGAGCTGACTGCAAATCACTATAGCTGCCTGGGCTGCCTGAACCCCCCGCTGGGCGATCCTGGACCCTCCGTGAGCTATCCTGGACAACCGGCCTCCCCGCTGGGCTTCTGCCCCTGGGGGCCATATCCAACAGCTTCTATTGAAAGTCCAGCGTGGACAGGGAACAGTCCCATTGAGGCTGCAGTGGGGTTGTGGCCAGTCTGTGATTGTCCAAATAACTCTGCTGAGGGTTGTGCTGCTGCCCAGTGCTTCCATTGGCCTCTCAATTGCTGGGCCTTGTCCTGGGGCCCCGCTGGGTCTGCAGCCAGAGCTGGCTCCTACTGAGGCTGCCTGGCCAAGAGCAGCCCCAGGGGCACAGGGCAGAGGCAGAGGGAGGTGGGGAGGAGAAAGAGCAGGGCCGAGGTTGCCCTTGAAAGGCAGAGGCGCTCTGGGGCCCGCTCCTGGCCAGGGACCCTGCCCAGAGCCGTGCCCTGCTGGCCGGGGCCTTGAGGGGCAGCTGTCCAGCTGGGCCCAGCTGTGCCAGCAGCTCCAGCCGTGCTGGGGAGCCTTGCCAGCTCTGGGCCCTGCTGTGCACGAGGGTCCCTGTGTGCCTCTCGCAGCTGGGGCCTCGGCCACCTCCTCTCTGCACAGGATCACCTCGGGACAGGAGTTGGAAGACGGTGGCTGCACCTCACACCGACAGCGTGAGCAGCTCCTCCAGCAGCAGTAAGGGCCTGGACAGCCCTCTCAAGTGTTCTGTGAAGAGGACCCCAGAACAACCGTCGACAAGGAAGCCTCTTATTGCCCCGTAGATCCCACTGCCACCTGCTCTCCCCATGGGCCTTCCCAAGCTTCCTTTATTCCTTTTTTTCTCTCCGTCTGTCCCATCCCAGCCAACCCGAGTTCCGCTAGGGACCCCAGGACCAGCCCAACAGCTTCCAGCACCTCCTGACACCAACACATCCCTTCCTCTGCCCCTGAGCCCCCTGGCCTTGCCCTCTAGGCAACACTGAAGGTGACACCCCACCCCACCCTCCCCGCCCCTCCAACTCCTGCTTGCACGGTAGGCAATGGCCCATTCCTGTGTTCAAATAAAGAGATGGATTTGTGTCCTAGTTTGAAAGCAAAACCAGTGTGAGGCTCTCTTGTTTAAACTGCGACCCTTTGGACTAGGACATGAGGCTTGACTCCATTTTCATCAGAAGGCTGATTTATTATGTTATATATTATACTAAAATACTACATTACAACTATACTAAAAGAACAGAGAGAAAGGGATCAGAAGGCTACCAAGACAAGAATAGAATAGGAATCAATAACAAAAACCTGTGACTGCTCACAGCCTTGGCACAGGTGGCTGTGATTGGTCACTGATTGAAAACAATCTACATGAACCAATGGAAGATGCACCCGTGGCATTCCACAGCAGCAGGTAGCCATTGTTTACATTTCTTTCCTGAGGCTCTCAGCTCTTCAGGACAGGAAAAGTCCTAGCAGAGGCTTTTTCCCTAAATTATCATGGCAACATCTCACCCTTTTAAATTATTAAATTAAATAGAAAAGGCAATGTTTGTAATTTCTTCTACTAGGGCTTTGTAGAAGAGAGAACAACACCTCTTGAGGTTCATCTGTTGCCAATCAAAATCTCAATCATTTGCTGATGTGGAATGGTCAGGGAAATTCTTCACCTGTAGAACATTCAGAGAAATTCTTCACTTATCAAACATCTAATTATATCATATCACTAAAACAATCTTAAAAAATAAGAAAATGCAAAAACTCATGCAAGGAAAGTTCATTGTTTCAAGTCCAAGCAGCTGAATTTCAGGACAGAGTCCATGGACTGAAGATGTTCTTTTTTGACATCTCTGGAAGTCCCCTTTGGTCCTGAAACAGGCTTGCAGAATTCTGAAACAAAGAACTGCTAAAGAAAACAAGAATTAGCAAACAATTCATTGACAGTCATGAAACAATTCAGAGAAAATTTCTGGAATGCCCTCGCCACAGCCCTTCATTGAACCACTTGGGCTGAGGCTAATTTTTGGCTTTTCAATGCTTTTGAGCTGCTAGCTCTTTCCACTTTTCTTTATTATTTTTTTTTTTTTTTTCATTAGAAGAAGAGTAGCAGCAGCAGAGTGTCTCTAGGACCCTTGGGTGGCTCTGGTCCTGGTGGGCGGACCAGAGAACTCAGACTTGGCTCACAGAATGGTGGCCTAGGTTCTTGTGGGGAAAGCAAAGTTTTTGAACTCAGCACTGGACGGGGCGATGGCCCCGGCCCAGGGAAATGAGTTAAACGGCTTAGAACTAGCTTGTGAGGCGGGCTCTGCACGCTCAGAACTTGGTAGGACTATGCTGCTAGTGTTTTGAGAGTAGAAATGACGAAATGTTTTTTTTTTAGAAGCACTGGTGCACACTGGCAGCTGGAGAAGAGAAGTTTTCTCAGGAATTGTTATTTTAGATTTGAGGGTTTCTTGTCTCCAGAGCAAGCGAGCAGTGCTTGCTTTGCTCTGTGTCTCTTGTTTTTGTAAGGTAAATGTTATTTTTTCTGCTTTTTGCTTTTTGGCACT
This sequence comes from Passer domesticus, assembly GCF_036417665.1. Classification (NCBI taxonomy): domain Eukaryota; kingdom Metazoa; phylum Chordata; class Aves; order Passeriformes; family Passeridae; genus Passer; species Passer domesticus. The sequence continues at coordinate 3,126,639 of NC_087482.1, read as the reverse complement.
ACTTTTATCTCTACTGGGTTGGGAACTAGAGGTAGATGTTACAGGAGCCAACTCCCCCACGCCGCTGGGGCGCTCGGGGGAAGGCAGGCACTTTAACTTCTAGGGAGAAGCTCTCGACTATACGCGAAGTGATTTAAAAACTATATTGATTTTGAACACAGCCAGCCGAACTGCTCCTGCAGTCAGCTGGAGGGTTATGCTTTTTTTACGGAAGGATAGGCTTTTTGCAGGGTTTGATGTGAATGATGGAGTTTCGGAAACCTGCGGGACAACTGGGGTGGGTGGTGCAGGCAGCACGGGCGCTGGTGTCGACTTTTGAGGCGGTCCCGTGGGCTCAGCACTATTCTCAGCAAGCTCTTGCACTGCAATTGGATCGGCAGGGAGCGGCGGGACAGGCGGGGGCGGCGGGCTCGGAGCGGGGTCGGCCCGCGCAGGCGCCGCCTGCACCGTTGCGAATTCAGTTGCCGGCTGGGATGCAGAAAAAGAAGAAGACACGGAGGCAGCTCCTGCAGCTCCCGGGAGCAGCAGCACAGCCGGGGAATCACTGTTGTTGATCGCGCTGCCTGGCAACACGGGCGGATCGGCGGGAGGCGGTTCCGGGTGCCGCGGCGCAGGCGCAGTCATCAGAGCCGGCGGAGCTGGCCCGGGCGGCTGCGGGGCCGCGGGCGGAGCCGGCTGAGGCGGAGCCGCGGGGTCCGGCGCCTCCCGCGGGGCTGGCTGAGGCGGAGCCGCGGGGTCCGGCGCCTCCCGCGGGGCTGGCTGAGGCGGAGCCGCGGGGTCCGGCGCCTCCCGCGGGGCTGGCTGAGGCGGAGCCGCGGGGTCCGGCGCCTCCCGCGGGGCTGGCTGAGGCGGAGCCGGATCCGCTCCCTCCCGGGGTGGGGGAAGCGGAGAATTTCGCGGCGAAGCGGGCGGGGCCGGCCCGGAAAGCGGCGGGTTCGGTTTTTCATCCCCCCCAAGAGAAGGAGCGGGGGGGAAGGTAGATCTGTTTGCTCCAAGGGAGCGGAGAAAAACTTTTGCTCAGCTGTGGGCAGTGCGGGGGGAATGCAAACTCGCGGTTCGTCTTCTTTGAGAGGCTTCTCTCGTGCCGAAGCTGGCGGGGACAGAACGCGACTGCGCTCCCGAGCCATGATGTCCCCCGCAGCCCGTCCCCATTTCAAGATAACGCCATAAATCAGTACGTGCACTGCATGCATCATTGGGCATTGAACACGCTGGACTATTGTCCAGTCAAAAAGAGCGGCCATGAACTCCCAAAAACGTAAATCAAGGGAGTCTACGACATTTGTAATAAATCTATGAAATTTTGCCCATCTGAAGAACTCATAACACCGTCTCTCCAACATACATTGAGGAATTCTGTCCCTGCGTCCCCATCTGCACCAGAGTTTAATAACTTTCTCCTCTGACGCAGTAAACGGAACCTGAGCTTCCGAAGGTACATTTTTCCAACTTTCCTCCCACCTTTTGCGAATGGCAGGATCTTCAGGAAGGGAAAAAATAACAGTACCTTTAGACAGTGTCCTTGTGGACCCAGCTGTGCAGCTCTGCTGCTCTGCGGTCTCTGGACACAATCTCCAGGAAAGTCCAACAGGTTCTCCTGTTTGCCTTGGCTGTGAACTCTGCCCATCTTCAGGGTCTTGTTTCTTCAGCTCCAGGCTAGATTCCATGGTCACTCTTGGGGTGACCATCAGTTTCACACGTCCAGGGGTCACCAATTCTTGCTTAGACTGAGATCCCTGGTGCGAGGACACGAGGCTTGACTCCATTTTGATCAGAAGGCTGATTTATTATGGTATATATTATACTAAAATACTACATTACAACTATACTAAAAGAACAGAGAGAAAGGGATCAGAAGGCTACCAAGACAAGAATAGAATAGGAATCAATAACAAAAACCTGTGACTGCTCACAGCCTTGGCACAGGTGGCTGTGATTGGTCACTGATTGAAAACAATCTACATGAACTAATGGAAGATGGACCCGTGGCATTCCACAGCAGCAGATAGCCATTGTTTACATTTCTTTCCTGAGGCTCTCAGCTCTTCAGAACAGGAAAAATCCTAGCAGAGGCTTTTTTCCTAAATTATCATGGCAACAAGACAGATATTGTGGATCTCTACAGAAGCCAGTGTTGTGCTTGGGGGCAGCCAGACAGCACTTTGAGACGTTCCTTTTGCCTTTGAGGGCAGCTGGGAGTGGGTGGGCTTTGCCTGAGCTTCCCTGTGCAGTGAAGACAAAAGCAGGGATTGTTTTGCAAGCAGCAGAAGGCTGCAACCCAGCCAATGCCTCCGTGAAGGTGTGTGTGCTAGTCTGGCCAAACTGATGAGAACATTTGGCTTCCTAGATTCCCTTTAGACTCCTGACCTGTCACCAGCCATTGGAGACAAAATACTTCCCAGAACTTGATTGTCTGTGGGGCTGGTTTAATGCTGGTGTTGTTTTTATGACTGTTAGTACTTCTACTGTTCCTTCTACAGTTTGGGTTTGATAAGAATTCTACATTTTGGTTAGCCTGACCTTCTGGATGAGAACATCAAATGATAGCACAAATAAGAGAGGAAGAGGTCTTTTCAATGTGCCCTAAAAGTTAAAATGTTACATTGTTAGAACAATCCCGAGGTATCAGATAGGAAGAGTTGTTTTCAAAGTGCCCCAAAAGAAGAAAACCACCACACTTTTTTTGACAATCCCTGTTTGATATTTTAGTTGTATGCCTAGGAAGATGCATCAAAGAGACACATCCATGTGGCATTTCCAGATAGAAGTGCCCTGCAGGCAATTCTCGGGAGGAAGCCTGCAGCCCCTCTGCTGCATGTTCCTGCAGTACCAGGCACTTTGTCACTGCTAATGCCCAGCTGATAAACACTCTTGGAATACTAAGCATTGGCCTCAATCCCTGCACAGATTCCTGCACTTGAGGAAAGCACACCAAGGCCTTGGTGACTCTGCAGTAGAGCTGAGTTGCTTCTTACAACTAGTAAGGGCTGCCAGTGCAGTGCTGTCAGGGACTGACGGGTCAGGCACAGAGCAGAGCCCAGTTTACTCAGTGTCTGCCATCAGCTGTTGGGACAAAAGGTGGATTGATTGACTCCTCCGTGGGTCTGAAGAGAAAGACAACCATGTTCTGTCTTGAGTGGGGTCAACAGCTTGTAACAGAGCTGGGTGTGCCTCTGGCTTCTTGACAGTGGCTGTCAGTGGCCGTTCGTAGGCTTTGCCAAGCTTTTTGTCATACCTGCCCTGCCACTGACAGCTGCTGTGCCTGCAGGGGCTGGAGCCTTCCTCAGCTGTGGGGTTGCAGCTGCCGCCCCGTTGCTGCAGCTTTGCCTGGGCTGGTGAGAGGATCAGCATCTCCTTTGTGCAGGTGTCTGTGTCACGGCAGCGCCTGAGGACCGGCGCTGTCCTTGTGCCCCGTCTGGGCTGTGCCCTTTGGGAAGATGGGGCACGTGGGTGCTGTTCAAGGGGCCAAGTCCAGTGCCCGTGGCTGCTGCAGCCCAGGCTGAAGACCAGCACTTGTAGTTCTTCACTAAATGAGGAACGGGCAAAGTGGTCTTCAGAACTTAGCCTGCTCCTAAATGAAAAGTGTTCTAATTCTTAGAGTCATTGTTCTTGGATGTAGCATGAGCTGCTGTTCTCTGAAAATGTCAAGGCATTCTTTAGGCAAACTGCTGAGAGGAAGGGAACATCCCCTCCTCTCCTGGAATTCACTTTGCAATATTCTTTCTGCTCTGCAAAAAGCAGATGTTGATAAAAATTCATCCCAGATCCCAGGGTGCACTGAATCTTTGGAAGTATGTAATCTTGTGCTGAATCTCCCAAGAGAGTGTTTCTTCCCAAGAAAATGAAGGCTCCTGATTTTTCAGCCCTCCTTCCCATTTGTAGATGACAGCCGCTTGCCTTGGTGCCTGTTTGTCTTCTGATTTCTGTCTGCTCTGATGTTTTTTCCATGGGCTTAGTTTCCCCTCAAGGCAACCCTGCAAAGGAGTGTGGGAGAATCAGACTCTGTGCAGAGCTGCCTGTTTTGCTGGGGCTGCTGTTGTTGTTGTTCTTGTTGATGTTATCGTTAGCCAAAAGACCACAAATTGCTCAGAGCCCCAGAGAGTGGAGCTGGGTTTCAGATCTCCTGCAAGCTCAATCTCTCTGTTTTGAACTTTGCTTCTTGCATTTTGTTTCTTTCAGGGTGTGTGGTGAGTGTGGAAGATCCAGAAAAGAAGTACACTGGATGGGAACATCTTGGCATTGGGTGAGTGCAGCCACACTTATTTCTACAGAACCACAGGCCAGGAATTTTGGTGGTGCAATAGCATGTGGGAAGTCAGGCAAGCTGTAAGCATTTTCAGAGCCTGGCTCCAGATTGTCCCTGTCTCACTACTGAGGCAGTACAAGGCATCATCAAAGATGACTGGATGCTGACAATGTCTTGGCTGCCTCAAGGAGCAGGACCTGGAAGCCCTCCTGTCCCTCCAAGATGGGGCACCAGTTTGCCTATTTTCCCAGGAGACATGGTTTTGTATGATTCAAAGTAATATGGCCACACTCACGACGGAAGGAAAAGCTGAGAGAGCAGGTTTTGTGTGTTGTTTCCCACCAGACAGCTGTCAGATAACAGCTCTCAGTAGCATTTCTTAGTAGTATTTTTCTGGAAACAATATTCAGTGGTCAGGAAAATAAGAAAGGCTGTGTGGCATTGCCTGAGTTTGGCAGGTAGGATGAAAAGAGAGCAGTGAGAAGGCCCAGCAGCACTGTGTGTTTCATTGCCTGGAAAGGCACGTCACAGGCAGAGATACAAGAAGAAAAAGGCAAAGAAAACCCCCCCACATGCATAAGTTAGTGTGTGTATTGGAGAATTCAAGCAGCCCTTTTTCTTCCTGTGGGAGCCAGCTTTTCTCTTGGACACTCTGCATGGCAGAGGGCTGCTGGGCTGCTGTGCCCTTGGCTGAAGAGTAGACAAAGCCCAGTGTTTTAGAGACACTGCAGGCAGCACAGAGCTCCTGCCTGGGCTGCCTTTTGCTCCTCAGCACTGAACAACGTCTCTGTTCTTGCCACTGTTCTGATTCTAGGGGCTTTGGAGCTGTTTATAAGGCCTTCGACACTGCCACAGGACAAGCGGTGAGTGCCCGTGCAGATCTTGCAGCTCTTGAGTGCTTTCCCTGTGATGTGATCTGTGGCCAGAGCTTTGGGCCGCCTGTCTTTGCTGCAGAGGCTGTTCTGCAGAAGCAGTCTGTCTAGAGGCAGGCTGCAAAATGCATTTGGGACAGACTTTGTCCTTCCTACCTACCTGAATGAATGCAAGGATGGCCGTGGTGTCTTTCAGAGGACACGCTAGCTTGGACTTACTGGATAAATGTGCATAGATTAGCTGATGGCAAGAGCCATCATTCCAGCCCAATTCCTCTTAAGCCCAGGATCAGACACAGATATTTTGTTTTCTATCAGGTGATTCAGTTGGAAAATACAATGCAAGCCCTTCAGAAAGAGAGATCTTGTCTGGAGCACAGTTTTGCCTTTCAGTCCTAGGGAACCTAGTTCACATACACACACACCTACACACACACACACACACACAGAGACACGTGCACAGATGAATGAGAAGAAGTTGATGAAGAGCCTTAAATAATACAACCTTGTGTTGATCCTGTGTTCCACTAGAGAGATGCTCTCTGTTCTGAACAGGCATGGTGGTGTCTTGGAGAGTCTTGCTGCTCTTTGGGGCTAGAAGTTCCAAGTCCTGAATTCTCCTTTTTGACTCTCAGGAAATACATTCCATCTTCCTTAATAGTAAGGAATTAGAGAAGGTAGTTCCTTATCCAGCTGCAGAGCTGTGCTCAGGAACTGCACTTGGAGGGAGGTCTCGGAGGCGTCCAAAAGCCCCAAGCCCTGTACTTAGAACCTGGGGCACATCCATAGTGTACCACAGAAAGGGGTATTCATTTTTAAACCCATTCAATAATTTCAAGTCTAAAGATTGTTCTTCAAAGTTGCAAAAGCCAAACTGAAGAAGTGAGGATGTGCTGGGATTGTAACTTTACCTTGAGTCGCTTTGCAGTTCTTTTTTGACAGCATTTTCCCCATCATGTTTTATGTGTTTACTCTGGCACACAATTGAATTGGCAGCCATCTCTTCACAGGAGAAAAATTACTTTTGGCTTCCAAAGCGTGTGTAAATGATAATAGTAGTGCTAAATAAAGTCTGTTTGAGAAGCCTGCAGGTGCAGAGGGTGGTGTTAGCGCTTTGTGGTTGATGGTTTAGAGTCCCTTTTTTCCGAGGTGACAAGGCATCCAGGCCCATGAGTGCCAGAGAAAGAGGCTCTGGTCATGTCTGTCCCTAAGAGCTTTTGAATGTCATTGTAGGTGGCTGTAAAGGAACTTTATCTCCAGCACCATGGCTGTGAGGGAGTATTAAAAGAAATCCTGCTCATAAGAGAAAATAAGAACGCCAATATTGTCAGCTACTTAGAAAGGTAAGTAGTTCTGGTGATTTTCTGGGAACGTTCATTTCCATACTTGCAAGGCAAAGATTTAAAAGCTCTTTAGCCACTGGCAGAAAATGGATCTTTCAATGAACATCAATCCACTCCTGCACCAGGCATGGGAGGAGTTTGCATTCTGTCCCCATGAATGCTTCCTGACATAAACAGCTTGAAGATTGCTCTCAGAAACCTGGCTCTCTTACTAAGCCAGCAGCCTGTATGTTCACTTGCTGCATGTGGTTTTGCTGGTTTGGGGCATGATTTTTTCTAAGTGTTGGAGGAGAAAACATGCCAGAGGTTATGCACCTTGTGCTGTTCCCACTATTTTCCATAGCCTTGCATGCCAAAAGACTAGGCTAGGAGACACATAATTTGCCAGGTCTGAAATTGTTTTCCTGTTTGTGACTGTCCTTTCTGCAAGGTTTTCCAAAGGGTGTTGGCAGTGCTGCACAACCACTTGCCTTTAGTAAAAGCTGTGAAAACTGTGTCTCCTTGCTGCTGGAGGGAATGGTGCAATTTGTGTCTGAAGATGATGAAGCAGCTGCTGGGATGTGTCCACTTCCAGATTTATCTTTTTCCTCACTAAACCTCCTTTTCCCACTGCTTGCCACCTAAGCCGTCTCCTTTTCCATGGATGTGCCTTCCTCCTTTAGGTGGCACAGATGGCAGGCACTGGCTAGCCTAGGTGGAGTGTGTCTTCATTTGATTCCATCTTCATTTACCAGTGACCTGGAAACAAAACTCAGCTGTAGTCTTTTCTTCCCCACAGCAATTTAGCTGTGCACGTTCAGCTCCACGCTGTTGCTTTCCTCTTGCAGCTACCTTGTGGATGAGGCTGTCCTGCTGGTGTTGGAATATATGGATGGAGGCTCCTTAGCTGATGTGGTCACCGTGAGAAGGATGGCTGTAGGACACATAGCAACAGTGTGTCGGGAGGTAAGGGGTCCTGCTTGTGCTTGGGATGGCTTGGACAAGGCTAGTCCTTTGAAAGCACTGCAAAGTGAGTGATTCCATGTTCAGAGCTTTCTTTCTGTGTTGCTCTTCTGCTTCAGAGAAGAAAGAGCATCTGGACTGAACTGCCTGCCAGTGTCCCTGCCCTTCCTGTACTCTGTTCTTCACTCTTATCCACCATCATTGAACTCTCTGTCTCTTTTTCCTTTTTATTTTCTGTTCTGCACTTTGCCTCCCCAAGCCTTTGCCCAGAGCCTTTCTGCACTGCCTTCTTTGCCTGTAAGTGCAAAGGTGCTGCTGTGAGAGTTTTAAACCAGAGGCCAAGCCAAAGAGAGACTCATCTGTCACAGCTCTCCACTCCAAAGGATGGCATGGCACCCAGCATGGTGCTTGCTGCTGCAAACTGACAAAAGAGCTACTTCCAAGTCTGCTGTTGAGGCAGCCATAGAACCCTTGTCCTCCAGTCTCCCGACCGACAGTGATCCCCTAGGTATCCAAGGCAGGTACGTTTTCCTCTTTTGGCAAACCATTGTTTGTCGTCCGGACGTGGAGAGCGCCTCCGCTGCAGCAGCGCTCATTCTGACTGGCTTTGCAGGGAACAGTCTGGAGCAACGACTGACTGATGCTTCCCCCTCCAAAGCTAATATGCCTTCCCTTGGAAAGATCCTGCTCTCCTAGTGCTGCAGCAGCAAGCTCTTCCTCTTGCCAGAACTCACTGCTCCTTGGAGATCTGAGAATCTTCAGGAGCAGCCTCCTTTTGCATGTGATGAAATCAGATCAGGGTAACTTTTGGCCGCCTGTTTCTTTTTCCCCTGGCAGTGCCTGCAAGGCCTGGCTTTCCTTCATGCCAAGCAGGTGACCCACAGAGACATCAAAAGTGACAACATCCTTCTGGGCCGGGATGGCTCCGTCAAGCTGGGTGGGTATTCCTGCTGAGGCGCAGCGCTGCGGGGAGGCGGTGTGGGGCTGCTTTGGAGAGGTGCCGGGTGCCAGCAGTGGCTGCTGAGAGTGCAGGGAGCGCTGTGCAAGCCCAGGCCACAGTTGGAAGGTGCTGAGTGGTCTAGAGAGCAACCAGGTATCCAGAGTAACTTTGGTTTGTGGGTGTTCCTTCCAAAGGGAGAGATTTACAGTGTAAACGTTCAGGGCAATGAGGAAAAGCCAAGGTTTTGTGGGAATCCTGGGCAGGTTGTTACCTGTACAATTGCCCATGTCCTTGGCTGCAGCCCTGAGGAAGGAGAGCCCAGCTGCTTTTCCAGCTCCATTAAGCACTGCGTTCTGGGACTGGGAGTGAGAAGCCCTTTTCCTTGGTTTCCTACTTGAAGCAGTGTTTGTTTTCCTCCTCAGCTGATTTTGGCCTCTGTGCTGTGCTCAGCCCTGAGCACAGGAAACGGAAGTCGATGGTCGGGACCACTTACTGGATGGCACCCGAGGTGGTGAGAAGAGAGCCTTACGGCCCCAAAGTGGACACCTGGTCCCTTGGGATTGTGGGAATAGAAATGGCCACAGGAGAGGCTCCTTATATGCAGGAGACCAGTGACAAGGTAAGGTGGAAATGTGCTCAGATAGTCGTGTCCTTCTGCTCTCAGTCCATTAGAGAAAATCCCATTCCCACAGCTTGAAGTGCTTCCAGCAAGGGCCACTTCAAAAAAGGTCTCTGGGGCTCACATCAGCCGTCAAGGCAAGACCTGGTGCTGGAATAGCTGGGGCTGCACTGGGGCCTTTTTTCCTTTGGGAGAGAAGGCTCATCTCTAAGCATCTGCTGGGCAAGAAATTGCCACTGCAGAGTGGAGTTTTAAAGATGGGGTCTAGGTGAGCCCTGAAGGATATGGAAGAATCACATAGAGTCTCATGTTTCCTTTTGCTTCAGGCCAGCTACCTGATAGGCAAGCAAGGGGTTCCAAATCTGCACCAGCTCAGGCTACCCCCTGGCTTGTGTCAATTTCTGGGCTGCTGCCTGCAGATGGATGTGGACAGGCGAGGCTCTGCCAAGGAACTTCTGCAGGTACAAGGCAAAGCGGCTGCAGGCCAAACAGCTGTTCCCTGCCAGGGTTTGCTCCTTGGCCAAACTCCAGGGAATCAGATGGGCCCCCCACAGAGTAATCTCTGCTTTGGGTGCTTTTCAAATGAAAACCAAGTAGGATCTTGACTGCTTGAGGTTAGAAGGGCCCAGTGAAGGTCATCTAGCCCAGAACTCCAGCCACTGGCAAGGACATCTTCAAGTAGATCAGGTTGTTCAGAGGGCCATCCAAGCGGAGCTTGAATGTTGCTGGGTTGGGGCTCCTCCCAGCTCTCTGGGCAGCCTGTGCCAGTGTTCCAGCACTCTCCTCACAAACAGTTTCTTCCTCAGAGCCAATCTGAATTGAGTGTCTTTTAGCTTAAAGCCGTTCCCCCTTGTCCTCTTGCAATTGGCCCTGCTAAAAGAAATGTCCCCAACTTTCCTAGAAGGCCCTGAAAATATTGAAAAGTCTCCTTGGGGCTTGCTCTTCTCCAGGATAAAAAGGCACAAGGCTCCCAGCCCTTCCTCAGAGGAGAGCTCCCACCTTCTGGTCATTTCTGTGTCCCTCTTTTGCTCTCAGGTGCTGTATTCAGGTTTGCCTGGTAGCAAAGGAACTGAAGTATTGCAGTGCTGGGGATGGGGGCTTGAGGAACACAATGAAAGCAGTCCCTGCCAAGCGGTTTTAGATTGGTCTGTGGGAATGGGGGAGCTGGGGTGGAGCTCACTGTGAGCATCCGAGAGCACCCAGCTTGTCCCGCCTGGCCCACCCTTGGAGGTTTCTGCCAGCCAAACAGGCACAGCTGTGCAGGATTTGTGCCAGCCCCATGTGCTGCCTTGCCCCATCAAGTAGATGAGAATGGCTGTGGCTTTGCTGCCAGGTTTGGTGGCAGACAAGGAGCTGGTGACCAGGCCACTTCCTTGGCTGTGCCTGCTGTGAAGGAAGATGCCAGCCAGCACAGGAGGGAGTGGGGTGTGCTGAGGCAGACACTGCTCTTCCTGCAAACCAGAGCTGAGCACATCTGCACCCTGATGCTTGTGTCCTTGCTCCTGGCTTGCTGCTGAAAACCTGAATGTCCAGCTTTCCTGAGATCAACACGTGGGATCAACATTTTTCAGAGCTCTTGGGAGTCTCTTGAGGAATGCCTTATACCCCACATCTCTCTTGGACACTCAAAGAGCCCATGTCTGTAGAAAAGAGGAGCTTGAATAAGTCTGTTGACTTTCCTGAAAGGAATAAATCCTTAGGACAGCAAGCAGCAATCCCACAGTGATAGCAGGACAAAAATCCCAGCAAGTGACGACACCATGAGGAATGGACTAGTGCAGTTCTGGGCCGTGTTTGCCTGTGCCAGCAGCATGCTGGACATGAAGGCAGACGTGCTGCTGGTGCCCTCAGTCCCGTGTCTGTGTATTTCTGGGTGCTGGAGGAATCCAGCTCAACCCTGTTAGGAACTCAGTTTGGAAAAATGATTCCTTTTTCCTTTGTCTCTTTTAATTTGGTTTCTTTTGTTTCTTTTTCCCTTTGGGCAGCATCCATTTCTGCAATCAGCGGAGCCTCTCTTAAGCCTCTTCTGACAGCCTGATTGCTGCCATCCCTGCAGCAAGGGAATGCAAGAAGCAAAGGAGATGACAAGGTGTGAGAGTCTGTCCGAATCTTCCCTCATTTTTTGCCTCTCGATCGTCATGAAAGCCAAGACCACCGGGGAAAGGGAAAGATCCTGTTCTGAAAATCCAGGTCTGTCTGGTCCACCAAGCCAGATTATTGCCTACGGGTGTGTTTGCTCAACTCATGGAACACTGCACCCAAGAAGGGGCAGTGTGCTCTCCTTCACCTGCATCACCTAGCAACGCTAGTGCTGGAATTTCTCCACCCTTCTGACTTGGCTGGACTTTCTCTCTGGAATGACCTTCCCGGAGGTCACCACAAAAGGACCCTCCATTCACCGTACATCAACCACCGTGACAGATGGACTGAGATGGGAGAAGGTTCTCCCTCAAGGACTGAGACGTGTGACCCCTACATGGAAAAGCTCCCCTCTTTTCCCAAAAGGACTAAGACTGAAATCCCCACCATAGGGTGAGGGAAGGTATGCGTGGGGACTGGAGCAAGTTTTGCAAGCCACCACTGGACCGAGAAGACAATGGTTCCTGCCTACGACATCTGCTGCTGACGACGCCTGTTCCTGATGGACTACTGATGGACTCCTTGTACCCTTTATCAATAGACTGTTTTGAAATGGGTCCCCTTCCCCCATTTCAAAAGGACTATAAAAAAGGTTAGACCTGACTGATACCTTTGAGATCTCCCCTGACGTGAAGATGACAGGCCTCTTCGTCGACCGGACTTCGAGGGACTTTGTCATCCGCACGTCTGGTAGCTATATACCTCCTTGCCCTCCCTCTCTTCTTTTTCTTTTCCTTATTCTTTTCCCTTTCTTCATTCCCCTCTCTCTAACGCATCTTCTCTATGGCTATTTAATAAAAGTACATGTATTTTGATTTTACTGCAAATCCCCTTGTCGTGTCAGTTTTTGCACCCTGAGATCAGTGAAAAAGAACCTCCATGAATCACGTCCTTAGGACGGATCGTGTCACCTCCTGAACCCCCATTCTAAAAACCCCAAACTTCTACCCTTTCACCCTGAGACAAATTATTATTCTGCTTAAACTCTCGTGACTTGTAGCTCTTCACGTAACATTGGTAATTTACTCCATGGGTCAAAATCAAAGACACCTCAAAGGCACAGGTGTCTTTGCCTTCATGCCAGGGTCTCTGAGCCCCCTGCCAGGGGCTCGAGCCACGCAGAGCTGCCAGAGGGATGTCCTGGGTTCCGACAAGGGGGGACTTTCCATCTTTAAGAACGAATGGCCAATTCAGAAGAGAACATAGAGCCTTATTCCCTGACTGGCAAGGAAGGGAATTATCGCCCGCCAGGGGCTGTGTACAAATCAGGAACAGGACAGGACTGCTGAGGAACGCTGCATCCTTTTAATGATCTAATTTTCGGCAAAAGATCTTCCCATATATATCAATTTAAAAACTTTGGTTTTGATTTTAAATAAAATTTCACCTTTGAAAGTCCAATAGAGGGGATCTGTAACATAAGAAAACAAACCCCATGATTTTGCCAAAAAAGCTCTACGAAACCAACAACTGGCACATTTATAAATAGCATAAAATCAGAGTTTGCAGGTTCCACTGATGAACAAGGAACGTCAGGCGTGACCTGTGATCCCTCTGTTTGGCTCACGTCTGCGTACTTGAATGAATTGTTATAATTGCTTTTAATCAAGGAGAGTACATTGGCTATTTTAGGCTTGGAAATTTTCCTTTGGTTTGAAGAGGAAAGTAATAAAGTCTCTTTGGCCACCATTGATTTCACTGCCACTAGGGCAGAGTTATTATTATCGTGGTGGGCGTTTTTATCAAGACTCCAACGCCCCTTGCCATTATGATTGTGGTCTATTTTAGATGGATTCTGCACGCTGAGGTTTGAGTAGTTCCAAGTCTGTGTCTTATGTTTCTAACTGACATCTTTCTAAAGCAGAATGAGCTCTCTCCCTCTGGCTTGTCAGCGTTAGAGCTTGGTTCCACATGAACCACATTGGATAATGTTCATCTGATGTCTGGCCAAATTCCACTGTAATTCCTTGGCCTGAGGAATATCAGGAAGACCTGCTGAGCTCCATGAACACTGTCAGCTGCATGGAAGAGAACGTCCTTGACTTTACTGAAGAAACTGGAGCTCAGCTTAGGTTAGATGCTCTTGAGCAGGAGAAAGGCTGGAATCGTTTTCCTGAGGCCTGTGTGCCCAGAGGGACTGAGATCTGGGGAGCAGCTGGGTGTTTCTGCACATGGATGTAAGGGGATTGCCAGACAGCTCAAGCCTTAACACAGGCAAACACTCCCCAACTCTTCTGAGGCAACACTTTGCTTTGGGTTTCAAATTGTTCCCACTTGTCTGTCTGTGAAGATGCCCCTAAAACCACAAGTCAAGCCTCTCAGAACTGGTGTTACATTTCCAGCAATGAAGAAAAGAAACCCAAAGCCAACAAAGTTTCTAAAACAATGATTTTTAGAGAGGAACTTAATTCCCTGTGCAGTGTCTTCTCACTGGGAAACATGCTGGAAGCCTGGGAATGAGGGTGTAAATGGCTCAGAGTCTCTTCTGCTTCTTTTCCAGTAATGCTGAAACACCTAGTGACCGTGTTTTTTCTCATAGCCCAAGCCACGTTCTCCTCATCACCAAGCCAGAGCCTGGTGATGTGGAGAGCCTGCCAAAACCCCCTGTTTGTTTCCTGGCACTTTCTGGGATGGGCCTACCATTAATGCATTGACTTGAGTAGCCAAATGAGCAGAGAGTGACCATAGGGATGGCACCTCTCCTTCTTCTGACCATGGAAAGTTTTCTTTTGCTGCATAAGGGAAGCTGAAATTTTCCGACTGCTGAGAGACAGAGCTGCAGGTGTTTCCTGTGTGCCCAAGCAGGCATTTTCATCCCAACACATTTGTGCAGGCATCTTAATGTGTCTGTGTGGAATTTGAGATTTAAATGTTTGTTTCCTTACCTGAGGAATACCTGGTGGATTTCCTTTCTTTCCTTCCAATTACCATGGTTTTCAAGAACAAAGGAGAGAACTTGATGAGCTTTGTTTTATGGCAGCTCTGCTTAAGGGACCAACAAGCATGGCAGAGATGCCTTTCTTGTACTAATCCTTGGAAATAGCAGAGTTAGTATAGCAAAGTCCCTCTTCCAAAAACCCTATCAAGCTGGTGTGAATTCTCAGAGAATCAAACATGCTTTGCTGATGTAGTTCCCACTTGTTAGGTCAGTCAATGAAATCAGCTGCCAAGTCAAGATCTGTAGGATGTTGGAAAAAATGTGGGGTTTGGGTTTTTTGTAGGTGAAGGAAAGTCATCTCTGGGTCTCTGCCAGGGCAGAAACTGCCACTGCAGAATGAAGCTTAAACAATGGGCTCAGGGAGATGGGCAAAGTTACAGATGGGCAAAGCAGCAGGTGGAACCTCCCTGTTTCCTTTTTCCCCAGCCTCAAATCCTGATAGGCACAGGAGGGAAAGAAAAGCTGCAGGAGCCCAACCTGTTTTCACCTTGGCTGTGTGACTTCCTGAGCTGCTGCCTGCAGACAGATGAGGAGCAGCACTGGTCTGCCAAGGAGCTCCTGCAGGTAAAATGCAAAGGGGCCACAGGTGAAACCGGGTGTGAGGGATGGGCTCCTCCTCTACTTAAGTCCAAGGCATCAGATGAGCCCCCTTCCTCCTCACCTGCACTCTTGGTGCTCTTCAAATGAAAACGGTGAGGAGTCCTAGACTGGGCTGGGCTGGCAGGGCCCTGTAAAGGTCATCAGGTGCAAGTGTCCTGCCATGAGCAGGAACATCTTTAAAGAGATCAGATTGCTCAGACCCCTTTGCCACCTGACCTGGAATGGTTCCAGGGATGAGCCACCTACAAGCTCTTGGGGACCCGTGTGCCAGTGTTGCAGAATGCTCTAAGTAAACAAGTTCTACCTAAGATCTACTCTGATTGCATCCCATTTGTGTTTAGAAATATTTTCCCACATTCTGTTGTAACTGGTACTGTTCAAAAAAGGTGTCCCCCACTTTCTTCAAAGCCACATTGAATTTTGGAAAATGGCTATAAAATCTCCTTGGGCCTGTTCTTCACACAACTGAATAACTCCACCCCTCTCTGTTTTTCCTGAGAGGAGAGGTGCTCTGTCCTCTGACTGTTTTCTGTTGCCCTGTTTTGTAATTTGGTGGGGTGCCCCATTTTATCTAATGGCAAAAGAATTGAAGTAGAGCAATGCAGGGTACAGAGACATGCAAAGGTGGTGCAGGAACCCAAGGAAGCCAGGCTGGCTGAGTGGTCAGAGATTTGGCTGTGGGGGGCTCACTGTGAGCCTCTGAGGGGCCCTGGTTTGTGCCCCCAGCCCACCCTTGGAGGTTTCTGGCACGTAAACAGGGAGAGCTGAGAGGGACTTGTCCCAGCCCCATCTGCTGCCTGGCACGCTCAAGCAGAGAGGAACTGCCCCAGGGTTACTGCCAGGTTGTGTGGCAGAGAGGGAAGTGCAGCAGCCAGTGCCACTGGGCTGTCCCTGCTGGGAAGGAAGGTGCCATCCAGCACAGGAGGGGCAGGGCATGGAAAGGTAGGCACTGCTCTGTCTCCCTGTGGAAATCAGCACAGTGCCTGTCTTTCAAATACAGGGACCTATGTGATTAATTGGAGTTTCCTGAAAGGAAGAAACCTCAGGGCAGAAACACCATTTCTAGAGCACTGGCAGGGCAAAAATCCCAGCAAGATGAAAACACCTTGATAAAAGGATGAGTGGGATTCTGGGCCAGGTTTGCCTGTGATGGCAAGGTCCTGCACATAAAGATGGAGGTGCAGATGGTCCCATTGTTCTACTTTGTGGGTCTTTGTAGGAACTAGAGGAATCCTCATGGAGCCAGTGAAGCACTGAGCTTGGAAAGTCATGGTTCACCACTCTTCTTTGTTGTTTTCTTTTTTTTCTTTTTCCTGTGGACAGCATCCATTTGTAACATCATCCAAGCCAGCCTCCATCCTGGCACCACTCATCATTTAATTGCAGAAGAAGAAAAAGAAGTATTAGGACACGAGAATTTAACAATAATTTCAAGATGTTATCTTCATAAGAAATTTAGATTAAAAATGTAGAGTAGGATTGTTGAAGAGTTGAAGAGTTGTTGAAGAGAATAGAGTGTACATTAGGATTGGATTTAAATAAAGTTTCTGGAACATCAACTCATTTAGAAGACTTAGATTTAGGTTTAGGCTTAGGTTTAGGCTTAGGCTTAGGCTTAGTACTAGGTTTAGGAGTAGGTTTAGGAGTAGGTTTAGGACTAGGGTTACAGTTAGAGTTAGTGTTATGACTAGGTTTGAGTTTGGGTTAGGGTTAGGGTTAGAACTTAGGGGTTTAGGGTTAGGGTATGATTGTCTAATAGGTCTGCTGAGTAGGATTTGAAATTAATAAAATTTTTAAAACCACAACTCTCCTTGTAATTTCCTTCCTTCTTACTCTGTGAATAAGCTCATGATTTCCTTGTAAATTGTCTGTTGTTTCTTAAAGGTGGAAGTCACCCCTACAGTGTCTTTGGCATGGTGTGAAATTGGGGTATGCTCATCTTCATTTATCCTCTCCAGACCATGCTGCTTTTGGAATATGACCCACGTGTCTGGTTTTGGTCTGCTGTGGTACCTCTATTTGAGGTAGAAAGGGCAATGGCATTTGCATGAAAAAACAAAGGAGGAATGGGACAGCCCAAATACTCTATGTGGATACAGGCTCTCTGCTGTGACTCAGGAGCATTTGAGTTCCTGCCACTTGGATTTGTATCCCTAAGTGCAATGTCTTTGGCGGAAGGAGAGCCTTGCTCAAGTGAGAAAGCAGAAGGATCAGAGAGGGGGCTCTGAAAGGTCTCCTCTGGTGCAGAGCTGGCAGCGCCTGTGAGGTGAGAGCGGGCCCGGCCTTGGCCGGGGTGCAGCCCCAGCAGAGGCCTGGCAGAGCCCGGAGCAGCCTGAGCCTGGGCAGAGGCAGGCTGGAAGGAGGCCCTTGGAGCTGCAGGAGGCAGCAGCCGGGCCCTGGGTGCCTCTTCCTGGCAGTGGGCGAATCCTCCGCTCTCAGAGCCCAGGTGGCAGCTGGCTGCTCCCGAGGGGAAGCGTAGCCGTGCTGGGCACAGCCCAGACTGGAGGCATTGGCCGTCTGGAGTCTGCCCAGGAGCAGAGGAAGGCCAGGGGCAGCCCAGGGCCGGTGGCCTGGCTGAGGATTCCTACTCTTGTGCCGGCTGCCCTGTGACTCCTGGCAAAGGGCAGCAGTGTGTGCAGCACTCTGGGCAGCGGCGCAGGGAGCCGGGCTGCTGGGCAGGCTGGAGCACAGGGCAGCGCCCTTCAGGCACGGCACTTCTGCCAGGGCAACCCAGGCCAGCCTGAGGCACTGGCAGCTCACATCTGCAGGAGCCAGTGCCTCCCACAGCTCTGCCAGGAAGCGCCTGCAGGCCTGCAGTTCTGCCCTGAGCCACAGCAAAGGTGTGAAATGCAGAGTGTTTTGCAGAAATATTCAGGCCCACCAGGCCAGCCTGCTTTGTGCTCTCTGGAGCACAGCAAGCACTGTGCAGTGCCGCTCTGAGCTGCTGGGAGAGAGGTGTTAGAAATAAACAAACTCTTAGTTACCACTAAGTGGAGACAAAGTCATTAAAGCAAAAGAGAACCTTCTTCTTAGTAAGGATTCAACTGAGCCGGCTGTGTATCTCTGTCTCCTGAGAGCTGAACATACACACACACCAACACAATGCTGCTTTTGATTGCTTTTCCCAGCCTCAGGTGATCCCTGTCCCCTTCCCCTTTGGCTGGGTGCTAGGCAACTTACATTCTCTCCTGACAGCCTACTTTTCTGTCCCCTCTCCTCTTCTCCTACCTCTCTTTTATTCTGGTGTTCAACCCTGACCCTTTTCCAGCTCACAGCAACACCCAAGAAATTAACTGGAACAAATGCAAACCAGAACTAACACCACCTAGCACCAACAGCTTTCATTCTTTTTTCTAATAACCTTTTGGCTGCAGCAAAATATTACCTCCTAGCTTTCTGAGGGAATCATGAGCCTAATTTCAACATGTTTTTGGGATGATGATGCATCTTCAGTGAATAGGTTTTCTTTTGGGAAGGGTATAAGGACATGAGTTCAAGGCTGCAGGACAAACCAGTTTTTGTTAGTTAAAAATTTTCATTATGACCTTCCCATGCCTAGTTTTTAACCTTTCTGTAATATCAAATGACCTCAGTTCTGTGATTATTACATCTGCATACTAGCTGCAAAAACCCAACATTAAAAGCCATGGTCATATTTTGGTTGAAAAATAAGAAAACATGCAAATTAATATTTCAGTGATAGCAGTGCCAGACCTTTTAGGTTTAATCCTATTCGTGCTATTTTCAGAAACCTGCTCTTGACTTCAATAGGAGCTGGCATGAGTGCTTAACCATGAATAAATATGGAAGGCAGTTGTTAGTGATTTTCAGCATGAAAATTATTTTATTGACACTGTAAACAGAAGTGACAGGTGGCAAATAGTCAGAAAACTCTGCAACTTAAAACCTGCTGATGAAGCACTTCTGTGTCTACAGACCTAGCCTTCAAACACCTCTGGAAGATCTGTGGAGTTCATGGGAACCTCTAGTGCCTTTATTTATAGTACCTTTAGTTATAAAGGTGTAAATTTTAATTTAAAGCTGTGAACAGAAAGAGAATATTTAACCAGATGCAATGTCTTTAGACACTGCAATCAAGGTTTTCTTTTGCTCTACCATACTCCAATGTATTTGGGAAAATAATCTTTATGCAAACCTGTGTGTCAGTGTAGTTAATCACAGTGGTATTGTGTGGATGGATGTACATACAAAGTCTTGAGACAGAAAATATAAGTTCAGACCTTGTTAATACTTACTAATAGACTAGGAGTGCTTTGATTGATCTGATCTGGTGGGGTTCCAGTATCTCTTATTTTAAGGCAGTCTGTAAGATAGAACTCTCTACCTCACACATAAAGTAGGTGTTCTGTCAAACAAACAAAACAAAACAAAACGGCTTGAGACAATTCGAAGTTTTTTGATAATTATAGCCCATGCCTTGTTTGTGTATAGTGACTGTTTAGTGAATTAGCACTCCCAAAAGACAGATTTGGATGCAGCAGTGGGGAACAAAGTGACACAGACCCCCTCATGCATCCAAAGGAGATCCCTTTATTGTAAACATGGCACACTTTTTATGCCTTTAGTCTCAACCTGACATAACTGAAACCAAACCGAGACCTAACAGAACTGAACAGAAAGAAGGCACCCATTGGCTGGTGCTCCCAAATGTCAGAGATGAGCTTGCTGCCAAGCCCCGGGATTGACTGCCAGGGGCTTCCCCCAGTCAGATCTCTTAGGAAGCTGCAAGCATTTCACCGGCCAGATGCCGAGGGGGTGTGCAGTTCAGACCAATGAGAATATGCAGACTGGGTCTTTCAAATGTTCTGTATGAGGGGTAGGCTGGGAAATAAACCCTCTCTGTGCCACACAAACCTCGAGGCTGAGTGATCTCTGTCTCCTGCACCCACAATCCCCAGACATGACCTAACACGTGGTGAACCCCAGAGTGATAAGAACTCAGAAGCACAGAGCAAAGGAGACACATGGCGTTAGAGCTGGAAATCGGTGTACAACCAGATTGCAAGCAGCGTAAGAGCTGGGAAATGGTGTGGGAACCAGATTACAAGAGCAACAGGCCCAAATTGGTGTTTGGAACTGGAGAAATACAGCCTGGGAGCTGGGAATGGTGACAGAACTGATATGCTGAAAACCTGGGACTTTGCTAAGTAGCATAAAGTGCTGCGAGGTTTCTAGCCATGTATTTGTGGACTGGAATCACTTAGGAGACCATGGGAGCTTGGATGTCAGGACCAGAAAACTCTGTAACGAAGGTACTGATTTTCTTCCTTCAAAGAAGAGAAATAAACCACGATGAGCGAGCTCTACAAGCTTTATTCACATGGTGCGAAAACCATGAGATGCACATATCAAAAGGCGATGCTTTAGATTTGCCCTTTTGGGAGAGGGCTGGACAAAATATATTTGAGGCAGTCTCATTTGGCAATGATGCAGCCATCGGTATTATAAAACCATGGACACTTGTTCTGGACTTATTAAAGAACTGGATTATGAAAGGCAAAGGGGGAAGGGCAGCAGTGCAGCCGCCTTTTCGTTCCACCCTGTGTGCGAGCTGGCATTGCTGCGGGAGCCGGCAGGCCCCGGCCGCTGTGAAAACGTGCTCTGCTACTGGGACTGTGGCTGACCAATGTGGAGCGGGTGTGGGAACCAGCACAGCCCCAGGGAGTGGGGGAATCCCAGAAAACGGAGACCATCCGGGGGCTGCCCGAGCCAAGGACACCGATGTCGTCCAGAGGGCCGGTGGCGCCGATTGCACAATCCAGACACGTGGCGAGACGGCGGCCGCCACAGCCCCGGCAGCCGACCCGGGCGGGCACACCACGCCGCCCTGCCCTGGGGGAGCAGACCATGTGGGGAACGCTTCTGCTCCCCCCCGGGGACACCATGCCATGCAGCCGCTCCGAGCCCTCCCGGGTTACAGGGGAATTCCGCAGCCATTACACCGTGCCACGCGGCCACTGAGATCGCCCCCCACCATTCGCACCGGGGCCGCCGCAATTCCCATCACCACGGAAAGCGAGTGGGCTGGCTCCAAAGTCAGCCCTCCCTGGAGCCCGGCGTGTCTGCATCGGGAGTGGCCCTGCCCCCGAGCCTGCCTCCAAGGTCGGATCTGAGAAGAGCTGCAGACACCAAAGCCAGAAGCAGAGTGTGGGAAAAGCCCCTGTGGGGGCCCAACCCACAAAATACAGTGGAAAGAAGCATGCCAGGGTGTGGGGCCGTGTCAGCAATAGCAAGCAAGCCGTCCTGAAAAGATGCTGCTGGCCACATGCTATGGCCATTTCACAGCAGCTGAGAGAGGGCCACTTTCTCACCAAGTCCAAGAGAAAGCCAACATTGCCCTACAAAGCTTTTCAAATCAAGGCTGTCATGTTTCAAAAACTCTAATAAACACACTGAAGGGTTATCACACAAAAGTTAGAAAAATGTACAACTGTTTGTAAAATATGCCTTAGAGTTCATAGTACAATACTCATTATGACTGTTTGTGATTGTTAGGACCAAAATCAATAGGCCTATGATTGGGAAAATGTGCTATTTCTTCTTCAGGCAATAACTGCTGTGCATCAAGGAAGCCTTAGTGTGTCTATTAATATGTGTTTTCCTAGTATTCCTACTAATTATTATTGCCTTGTTTCAAGAAGAATGGTTAAGCTCCAAGGGATATCCACTAAAATACTCATTTAAAAAAAAAAATCAATTTGTCATAACCAAATTACTGTTGCAAAGTTCTTTCACTGAAGTTCTACCACTTGTCATCATTTTGTCCTAGATTGCAAGATAATGTGTGTATTCTATTTGCCATCTGTTAGAGGTGTGGCTCTGTTATCTTCTCTTAATTGGGCAGTTTTCTTTATCTCTTCCATGACCAATCCTCCCTCTGGGGACACATCTGTGTTAATGGGCCATTGAGTGCCACAGCATGACTGATAAAACTACATCATCCCACACTGTGAGAAGCTCTGCCCAGAGGGAGGAGCCAAGCATTCCTAACTGGATATCATCTGAGATTTTGGACACCAGGACAGCCTTTTCCACTGGATTCCCAGAGGAGCAGCTGCCTTTTCCACTGGATTCCCAGAGGAAGACCAGGCCCATCCACACCACCACTGGGTCATCAGAGGATGACTACACCTTTCTACAGGATCACTGCTTCAACAGAACCACACCTGACACTCCAGGAGGACGGCAGCCACCATTCCAATTGGACTGCTACCAAACCCCTGACCAACAGGGTGTCTGTTGGAGTGTTGGAGGACACAAGGCAGATGATGGACTTTGGACCGGGTTAACATAAGAGATTTGATAACAGGAGGCCTTGGCAAAAGCAAACGGAACTTTGAAAATTAGACTTAGATTGCAAGAAGATTAAATCAAAGAGGTTTACCAGAAAAAGAAAATCCCATTAAACTCTGCAAGCAGGAGATGTTGTTATATGCATAAGTTTGTGTATGTGATTTTAACCTAATCATTGTAGTACACATGACTAGTCTCCCTGAAGTAGTATATAATATAAAAGTGTTTGTATCCCACAATAAAATTGGATTCTATCACTGAGTCAGTCCTCCGTCTCTCTCCATCGCTGACAGGTGTCAGGTTGTATTCTGACTCTGGCAGTGTTGTTTTGTATTACTGCATTGTTTATTTGACTTTTATTTTCTTCCCTAATAAAGAACTGTTGTTCCTGCTCCCGCATCTTTGCCTGAGAGGCCCCCTTAATTTCAAAACTACAACAATTTGTAAGGAGGGGTTTCACATTTTCCATTCCAGTGGAGGTTTCTGCCTTCCTCAGCAGACATCTGTCATTTCAAACCAAGACACATTTTAAAAGTTAAAAGTCATCTATTAAATCACTAACAAAATGTATAACTTTTAACAAGGGGAGAAGGGTGGATTGCTTGCACTGTTATTCATGTCTAAAGTTTTCGTGCACTAGATATTAGTAAAAGTTTGTTTTTAAAGTATAAATACAAAAAACCTCCCCCAACCAAGCTCATGATCCTGATCAAGCCATGAACTTGGCTGGTAAAGAAAAATATATTATTAAACCTAGATTCTCTTTCTCCATTGAGAGAAATGAAAAAAGCCTCATCCAGAGAGGTTTTTCTCAGGTTCTCATAGTGAAAAAGAGACTCAGGCAGAGCTCAAAACCCATGTTTTGTCCTTATTTTTATTTATTATACAAAGAAAAAAGGGGAAAAAGGGGTTGTTGTGAAGGTACGTCTTTGACTCTTAAGTAAATAATATAACAGTATAATAACCCTATGATATTCAGCTGCCTAAAATACACTTCAGTGGAAACCACAGACAAGCATCCTGAAGTCTACCCACCTCATGGACAGTTCATATAAGAACTTGATTTGTTTACAATCTATTCCTTAAAATATTAGACCACATCCTATTGTAACTGGTCCTGTTAAAAAAGCTGTCTCCCACTTTCTTCAAAGCCACCCTGAAGTTTTGGGAAGTGGAGCTAAAGTCTTCCTGGGGCCTGTTCTTCACAAAGCTGAATAACTCCATGTCCCTCCACATTTCCTGAGAGGAGAGCATTGCTGGCCAGGGGTCTGTGTCAATCCATGAACGGGACGGGAATGCTGAGGAACGCACCTCGAGCTGTTTGTTTTCCAGCTGTTTGGTTTCCACTCTCATTACATGGTTATGACAATGGGAAGATGCCAGCAGCTCATGTCCCCGGCAGCACACAAAGAACTTAATGTTACCTTACCTTAAAAAAGTAAACTTTTTTGACCAATCCCACAAAGCAAAAGCATATTGACAATAGTTCTATCCAACCCCTAGAAGCACAGGTACCTTTTGTTCAAACAATGCTTGCTAATTTGGAATGAAATACCCATTGTAAGCCTTAAAGTACAATGCACAGAGCTCCATTATTAAGCTCAGAAGTTCCTAATATCTCACTAGATATACTTTTCTGTAGCTTAGGGAGTTATTCTAGCCAAGCGTTACTACAAAGACCATTGTTCCATTTGTCCTTACTTTTTTACGTCTTATGTAATTTTGCTGCAGACTTATGGCTGCTGATTAGCTCTAATCGCAGGTCTTATGTCTTTGAGCCCTGCCTTTTGCAGCTTTCCCAAAACCTTCTGATTTTAAGGATTCCCACAATTCTCCCTCTCGGTTTGACTAAAAAAACCCTTCATAACCGTGTCATTTATTAACTGCCTTGCGTTTCATAGCTGTACTATAGTATATCGGCTTTTTACTTGCTTAAAGCATCCTTTTTGCTCACATTAAGCCTTGCTATTTTACAACACAGCAATTTTAATGTTGTGAAAGTCCAGTCAGTTCAAAGGGCATAAGTCATGTCTGATAGCAATTACAAGTCATTGTCAGAAGAAGTCTCACCTGTTCCAAGGTCTTAATTCAAAACCTTCTTCTATGTCAATACCTTCATCCACCATCTCTGTGAGATTTTGCGAACTCTCTGTGAATCCATTTCCTACCTATGTCTCTTATATGCTAAACACTTCTTTGATAGTTTTGTCCATCATTTGTGGCACACACTGAGGTATGCAAGGTATTACTACAGTATCACTGCCAAAACACCCAACACATATAGACCTATTATACTAAGTTCCCTTTGTCAAGGTGCAAGGCTCCATCCTAGGAACAAATCATCTAACCAGGAACCACCATCTTCTTTAATTGGAGCTGTCAAGTCTTTCAGCTTTTGTATACTTTTGTGGATGGATTCAGAATGATCAGACAGGTTCATGCAACACAATCCACAAATTCCTCACAACCATGTCCATGTGCCAGGAAAAAGAAAAAATCAACAGCTGTTCTATTTCAAAGGGTAGCATGCCCAACAATCTTAACATCTGTTTAACAGTGATATTAAACAGATGTTAACATCTGTTTAATATCACTGTGTTATTGCAGTGATATTGGCATTAGTTTGTTAAATTGTTAAACAATTAAAAACAACCAACATCAGTGTATCATTCAATTTTGCTCCATTCTTTTAGTGAGCTAATTTTTGCAAAAGAACCTCCCATATTTTCCTCAATTTAAAAACTTTGCTTTTGACCTTTAATAAAAACTTCACTTTTGAAAACCCAATAGAGGGGATCTATAACGTCACAAAACAAAAACCACACTTTTGCCAAAAAAGCTCTACAAAACCAACAATTGACACATTTATAAACAGCATAAAATCAGAGTTTGCAGGTCCCAGCAATGAACAAGGAATGTCAGGTGTGACACGTGATCCCTCTATTCAGCTCACGTCTGTGTACTTGCTTCTACAGTCTTGGACTCATCAACACCTTCTGGGGTGTGATATGGTTTGATGTTTTTCACTGGGACCCACTTAATTCCTGCACCTGTAGAGACAGAAGCATACCCTTTGCCCCAAGTGGTTAATCAGAAAGGACCTTCAATTTGTCCTGTCCCAGGGTTTCTAATTAAAACGGGGATTTTCTTTTTGTTGCACCTGAGTGTTATTTGAAAAATGCCTAAAAATTGGTGGATCAGGTTCTGCAACAGAGCAGTTCAAGAAATGAAAAATATATAAAGCTTTGTTCAATCTCATCTGTGGTCTCTACTCCCCCCCTCATTCTTGATCAAGAATGTGTTCTAATGTCTGATGTGTCCTCTCAACAATTGCTTGACTTGTGGGAGAATGGTGACAAACAGTCCAATCCTTTAAAAATGTGGCCAATTTTTGAGATATGTATGTGGGACCATTGCAGATTTTTACTTTTTGGGGCATACCCAATGAAGCAAAAGCTTGCAAAAAATGTTGACAAGCACAATTACCTGTTTCACCTGTGTGAAGAGAAGCAAAACCTGCACCAGAGAATGTGTCTACTGAAAAATGAGTATTTTTAAATTTACCAAAGGAAAGGTATTTAGTGATATCCATTTGCCATAACTGCAGGCTCTGCAAACACTGCGGGTTGACCGCTCCTGTAGAAACAGGAGGCTGCACAAGCTGGCAGTCAGGGCAAGTACTGATGATAGCTTTAGCCTGACTTTTAGAAATTTGAAAGATTCGCACAAGTGCTTGCACATTTGAGTGAAAAAAGACATGACTCAGTTTTGCTTGTTCAAAAATGTTTTGCAGAGTGTTTGAAATAACCATTCCCAGTTTGTCTGCTCTCGCATTTTCTTCCACTAAAAATCCAGGAAGTGAAGAATGAGCCCTGATGTGAGAAACAAAATATGGATTAGTTCTATATTGCAATGATGTATAAAGACAGGGAAGCCAACAATATAAAGTGTCATTACTAACATCCTTTAGAACTGATCCTTCTAATCTTTTAACCACATTAGCAACAGAATCTCTGATTAAATTAAAAGGTTGTGGGAAGAGCTGAAAAGCCTGAACCACAGCAGCAAGCTCAACAATCTGAGGTGATCCTTCTATTATTAGAAAATCTGATTCCCAGGTTTTAGATGTTTGGTTCAACCAAATTACAACTGATTTATGACTTTTCCCAGATCCATCAGGGAAGAGAGTTATTGCATTTAAAGGTTCCTCACTTAACATAGGTTCCTTTCTAAAACTCAATTTTGCTTGCAATAATTTGTGAGCCACGTAAGGAACAGAACAAATACCTGTAAAATTTAATAATGCATATTGTAAATCATCAGAATTTTGCATTGCCCGATCAAGAGAATCTTTTTTCAGTGGTAAATAGATAACTGCAAATTCTTGACTTGCTAAACTGAACAATCTTGTTCTGGCCTTAATGACAATTTGTGCTATTATCCCTAACACTGTAAAACTAGTCTTTGGAACCTGTAGGGAAGAAAAACCCATTCTATTCTCAACAAAGGATATCTCTCAGAAAGGTCCCATTGAAAAATGAGACCATAAAGTCACATTTTTAATGTGACGTTTTTAAAGAAAGAAGTCCAGGCTGAAGAGGTCCCATGTCTTCAGTCACTCCATTCATCTTCCTCAGGTCATGAAGCAACCTCCAGGAGCCCGATGTCTTCTTGTGGATGAGGAATATTGGTGAATTCCAGGGACTATTCATGGGTGTGATGTGATCTTGGACCTGTAATTGCTCCTTTACCAATCTCTTAAGGATATTTAATTTTTTCTCTGTTAAAGGCCATTGATCAATCCTTATAGGATTATTGTGTGGCAGGGGGCCCTCGAATGGGGGGAATAATGTGCATTGACTCCATGACTGCAGAAGGCTGAGCAATTGCTTTATTGAGCTATACTATATTATAGTATAGTACAGGCTGAATAATTGCTTTATTAAGCTATGCTATATTATATTACACTACTACACTATACTACTAGGAAAAACCCATCTCCATTCCCAGCCAGTCCAACACACTGGATCCAACTGGTCAAGGAATCCAACACCAGCACTAGAGTCCAATTAGGAAACTACCTTTTGGTAAACAACCTCCAGAACACATTCCACATGTGCACAACAACAGGTGCAAAGATTAAGAGAAGAATTGTTTTCTCTGAGCTTTCTCACAGCTTCTCAGGAAAATCCTGGCAGAGAATGAAGTCTCTTTCTGTCCACAGAATATGCGAATACCACAAGAGGATGATCGGATTTCCAGTTCAGGTTTAAAGTGGTAGGTTTTGATGTGGTTTGCTCCCTTCCCTGATGGTGAGAAGCTTCTGAACAACAAAAGGACACACTGTGGCTGTCCCCTCTTCAGGAGCTCTGCTTTAGACTGTGTTTTCTTTTTTTCTCTCATCACTCCTGTATCTGATACAGAAGAACAGGTAGTGTTGGCACAGTAACCAGCTGCCCCAGGAGCCCTGCCAAGAAAGGCACAGGAGCAGAGCTCCAAGTTCTTGGCAGTAGGGTTATAAATAAAGTTAGCTTTTGTAGGTGGGGCCATGAATTGTTAATTAATGCAATAAATTGTTACACTTAATTTACGTAATAAGTTATAGAGTAATAAGTTATGGAGTTAAATGTGCTGAAATAGGAATGCATGCCCAGTAGAGTGGGGGTGGTGAGATCTGGGTGAGGGAATTTTCTAGAAAACTGCCTCATGAGATGATGAATTAATATGAAACAAGATTGCAAGAGCAGCCAGCCAATGAAGCCTCGGAACTCTGGAATGATTGGCCAGAGATGCACCATCTTATGGAGCAAGCAACAACCAAGACAAGGAGCATGCAACAGGTGGATTGAGAGCGCATCACTCCTGTGGCTTTAAGAGACTTTAAAAGCCCCGGGTGCTGAGCACCTGGGTCTTTCTGCCCAGCCCGTGTCCAAGGAAACCCTGTGCAGCACGCAGCATTGTTAGCTTGGAACTCGGACTTGCCGCCCAGGTCCCAGGCTCACCCTGGGCTCTCCTCTGAGCTTGTCATGACTTTCAATAAACAGGCCCTAGCCTTTGGAAAGATCTTGGCTTCATTTTGCCAATTTCACTCAGGAGTGAGACTATTAAGACAGGGTGGCCAAACAAACTTTCTGCTTGTGTTGGGTTTTCACCAGCTATCGGTCACGCGAGTTTTTCAACTAGAAAATATTTTCTGCTTAATCATGACTCCTGTCACAAAGTGTTAACTATACAAATCTAGCACACAAATTCCACACTGAGAGGAGCTAGAAATAAATTTATACTTCTTGTACTAGAGCAATTACTTTCATCTATACTACAACACTTCTCTTTCAGCCAAACGAGGTTGCCACATAAAGGAAGGAGGTCAAGGGCTTCTCTTTTCTTGGCCACTTTTTTCCTATTCTTTTTGCATTGTTTTGCCCTGTGGCCTCATCACAAACCAATATGGAATGAGATTGGTTTGCTGGACAGCAAGCTGGCACCTGATGAAAATAAACTGAATGAATGTGGAAAGCGGAAAATGGAGTGAAATTTCTTACATGGAGAAATAATTAAACTGTGTTAACTGTGCTATTGGACCTCTTAAAAAAAAACAGACCAAAAAGTCACTATGGCCTTCAGAATCCATTACGACACAGAGTAGAATACATAGAAACAAATAATGTTAAAAAAACCCGCTTTTCTTTGACTACATTAAACAAATGTTAGTGGTGGAACATCAGTTACTGCATTCACCTACTACATGAAGAGAGCTGTCACATGCATGTGATATAGAAAACACCCACCCACTCCTTCTGAAATACCCACAGGCCCACTTTTGAGCAACTAGTGACATGTGCTCTGTATGCATGACTACTCTGCAGTCAGGTTTCTTGTGTGCCATCAGGATGCCTATTAAAGATGGAGATCATAAAAGGATTAAGGAGTCTGTCACATGTATTGTTTTCTGCTGTAGTTCTAGCCTGAGGGATTAGTCGGTGTAAACAGCTCAAGATCTCCACATTTTCCAGATGAGTCCGTGAAAAGAAAACAGTCATGAGAGCATCCAATATGAAACTCAGAAACAAACATGATTGAAGGCTGTCCTGACTTGCAAAATGGTTGGTGCTGGTTTGCACTGCTGGAAACTCCTTGCTCTATGGAACCTCTTGTTCCTGACAATGAAGTCTGTCATTCCTGAGTAACAACAGGCTCACACTTCCATAGCAAAAAGGTACCATCACAGCACCTAGGTGTATTTCCAGTCAATCACAGACAATTTATATCTCAATAAGCCATTCTGAAAGCTTCCTTATACATTTTACATCTTATTAAAAAACTGTAGTATTTGTTTAAATAATTTAACTTTGGAGACAGGAAGTTTTAGGAGTGACTCTCACAGCTGATGTTCTTTAAGTTGCTTGCAGCTGGTTACTGCATAAAGCAAGCTGCTGAGATGGATGTCAGGTCCCAATATCCCTAAAGATTGGTAGATGATCTGGGTCCCAAGTGCAAAATCAGCATTCAAATGTCACGTATTATTCAAAGCATCAGATATTCAAGTATGAAAAGACAGAGTTAGCTGCTTCTCTAACAAAAAGAGTTTCCTCTCTGATGGGCTGGAGATGATTTAAACAATTTAGAAGTTATTTAGAAATCACTTGGGGTGATTTAAACAGAACTCTCCACAGCTCTCCCACAGCTTTCTGAAATATAGAAATAGTATTTAATCTATGCTGGCATTTGTAAAGAAAAAAATAATTTCTTATGTTCAATAAACAGAAATTCATTTCTTCATTATTCATAAAAGTCATCCTAATTTTACAGAACAATGAAAGTAAAATCAGAAAAATATGCTTCTATTTACAATGCAATATTTAGAAATCCTTTCTCTGCTAAGTGGTATTTGATGAGATTTTTTAACTCTTTCACCTGCACTTTCAGAATGCAGTCTGCTCAGAATAGTGAGCGAGTTTCTCCTAATTCAAGAAGCTGCTCACCTGCAGAGCATTGACAACTGCCTTTGTGAAATCCAGTATGAATTCACTTGTGAAAATCAATTAGAATTTGGTATTTGGTTAGAGATTCTTATGCACACAACATCCAGACACCTTGCCAGTCAGAGTGTCTCAATACGGATGTGCACAGATTTATTTTACTTGCAATTTGTTTCTTTACCTTATCACAGAATGAGATCCCTACCAACATAGGAACAAATTAAATCCCTTGCCCTTCAGCACTAGGGGTATTCAGCTCTCTGCTGTCATTTTTTAGCAGCCTGCTGATTTCCTGCTTGTAGATAATTGTATTACAATATGCCAGAAACCCATCACAGAAGTAGTGTAAAGCATCTCAGTACTTCTGTTTCCCTTCTTTCTAAGGAATGCAAATTGATTCCTCCACCCCTCCTTGCACTCCTTTGACATCCACTACAGCTGCTCCTTGTCACATCTTATGGGCACACAAGGAGCATGACACAGCTGACACAGCTTCCAGCAGTGCAAACACAAAGTGCATAAAGTTTTTGTTGTCTGGTAAGTAACTTACCATGGCAGTCATGATGTAGATTACAAACAAACAAACAAACAAAACAAACAAACAAACAACAACAACAACAAAAAAAAAGCTGAGAAGATATTATAGATTTCCATAGATCAGAAAAACAAATAATCAAAACAAAGAAATGTAAAAAATAGATAGACTGGAACTCTTAAGCTATCAAGAGACCAGAAAATTTTAAAAAACAAACAACAAACAAATCAATGCTAGTCAAGACTTTTTTATTCTCTGTTCCTCCCTTTTTGAGCCCTTCAAGCCCTGAGCTAATAAAGCCCCTCCTTTATAAAGCAATTTGTCCAGCTGATGTTCAGCACAAGATCTGCCGAACTTCATCTGTAGGCTCAGAAGATCCAGTGTCCTTTGGCCACTCCCAGTTCCCACTGAAGACGGGACCACCTGCAGAGCAGAGGGGACCAGCTGCAGCTCCAAGCCCAGCTCTTGCTGGTCACAGCTGAGCCTGTGGCAAGCTCCAGGAGCTCCTGCCATCTCCCTCCCTGTTGGCAGCTCCCTCCCTCCAGCCCCCACGCTCTGCCCATCCACGTTTTTCCCTCCCAGTTCACCCCTTTGCTTTGCCTTCCCTTAATAAACACTTTGGCTTTTTCACTTCACCCGTGGTTCCCTCTGTGGAGCTGAAGCAGCACAAATCCTGAGCCCGGGGACACGCAGGGCCCTGCTGCCGTTCTCTTCCACGCTGTCGTCTGTGCACGGGCAGAGAGGAACAAGGGCAGCTCAGGCTGCAGAGGTCCCTGTCCTGCTGCTCCAGTTGCACAGCACCATGGAGTTGAAGGTCGTGCTGAGCACACTGAAGGGAACAAGGACCCTGGGTTTTTGAAGAGCCAGCTTGAGTATGCTCTTCTATGGCAAGCATCCACCAAGGGCAGAGGAGCTTGCCATGCTGGAAGTTCTCCCCAAGAGCTTGCTGAAAGCACAGGAAGGCTCCATGCATTCACAGGGACAGGAAGAGGGCAGAACCAGAGACCATGGTGGCCTAACAGTGAGCTCTGGGTGTGCCTCAAAGCAAATGAAGCAGCAGCAGCAGCAGCAGCAGTGCAGTGGCTGTGACTCAGAGGCGCGAGCGTCCCAGTGGCCGCAGCGCTGTCAGGCAGTGCCTGCAGGCTGGGTGCGCTTCTGGCAGCTCTGCTCTCCCCACAAGTGAGGAATCGCAGCCCCTGCCTCAGGCCCACTCAGAAAGCCAACCAAGTGAGACCAGAGGCAGGGGACCCTTCCCAGCTGTCTTGGACATGGCTGCAAAACAGCCGCTGCCTCTTCCTGTGCCCGTGTTTGGTGAGTGCTGAGCCCAGAGCCGGCCAGCTTGTGCTCTGCTGTGCCAGGAGCGTTCTGGGTGGGCAGGAGAAGTGCTGCATGCACAGCGGAGCGTCCTGCAAGGGGCTGACCAGAGCCTCCTGTGGGAACAGGGCTCCGCTCCCTGGCTGGGAACAGCCTGGTTTTGCTGCCCTGAGCGCAGGCAGGAGTTCAGGCACGTGCAGAGGCAGCGGGCAGCTCGTGTTTGTAGGGGCCCAGGGCTGCGTGCCCAAAGCGACACGTGGGCATGGGGAAGGAAGTGACACAGAGCCGGGGGAAGGAAGATGAGCTCGAGCTGGAGCGCCTGTGCTGCAAGGAGCATAAGGAATTCAGCCTTGCCAGGGTTTCTGAAGTGTGTGTTGGTGTTTCCCGGGAAATGCAGACATTTGGGGAAGTGCCTTTGGAGGAGAGGAGCTTGATTCTCAAGGAAACTGCTTCCCCAGGAGCCCCCAGTGACGTAGGTGCAGCTGTCTCCCTTTGGCTCCCTGTGCTTTCAGTCCTTGAGGCCCCTTGCACTTGGCAGAGGGGCGTGCAAAGCGACAAATCCATGTAGTGATAGACATTATGTTTTCTTGATGCAGAGTGTGATTTTATAGACTCTCTCTTCTGGTGGAGATGCTCTTTTAATTCTAGTGTGTTGATTATGCCTGTTAATACATATTTTAACTTGCTCTGGCATTCTTCACAAAGAGTAGCTGTCCTTTAGTCTTTGATTTACCTCAGCAAATGTTCAGACATAACTTCAGATATCTGAATTTAGCCCATTTGTCCTCTCACTTCCATTTCAGAGAATGTCATAAATACAGATCTACACACTAAAGTATCCAAGATTTCTGTGCAATAGAAAGATGAGTAAACAGTAGTAGAGCCCAAGCTACATTACCTTTAGCGATTACCAAAGGCACTAGGTATTTAGAAAAGTTTTCCTTCTTTCAGCAATATTATCAATAGATTGTTATAGATACACATTATAATATTCTAATATTGGCTTTTTGCAAATATTAAAATAGATTTTATATGTGTGATGTTAAAGTAACTTTCTTATAAAGATATAGTTTTTATTTCAGTTCTTAATTAGGCTTAGACATAGTAGTGAAATAGCTGATAGAAGTATGCTTGTGTTCAAATGCCTACTTAAATGGGATAACATCCAATGAAAATAGAAAGAAGACACCTGCTACAGATGTGCCCACTGTCAGCACTCACTGTCTGAAGATGGTGCGGACCAAGGTCCAAAAATTGGAGGTGGTAAGAATGGACTAAAACCACAACCAAGGAATATGCATGCTCTAAGACACAGGAGGAGCCATGCAAAACAATTCTTGGAACATGTAAACTAAAGTTTGCTATGCATAAGGGTCTATGCATATGCAGCAATCTTCATGCAACACACAGCGTGGGCTTGGCTGAGTGCCCAGATGCATCCAGCCATAATAACCTTTGCGCTATGGTCCTTGTTTCCTGTTGTCCTTTATTAAACTTTATCAGTTTTCATATGTGTTTTTCACATGCATGGACATATTTCTGGCCTGTGTGTTCTTGCTTTGGGGCAGCAATATTGTGTTTGGTGAATTAACGAGATTATTTCACTTAGCGGCTTGCAAGTTGTGGGAAAAGCCCTTTTGTTGATCTCAGACCTAAGACAAACAAAAGAACTGCAAAAAAAATCAGAGATGCCAGCCCGAGGCTACCTGAGGATCCCCCTGTGGTGGCAGGTTTCCAGAAGACACAAGACATGCCCCAGCTGCCAAAGCTGCAGAAGCTGCCAGGCGCTGGGAAAGGCTCCCAGCTGCCCTCCAGCCCTGCCAGTGCCGGGGCAGGGACTACCCCACTGCACAAGGACACCAAAGGGGCCTGTCCAAAGCAGGGAGCTAAGTCACCTCAGCTGTTACTCAGGTGATTCTAATGATCATCACTGTTCGCTGCTTAGACCTGCCTGGCTCCCAGGCTGGGAATGACCCTTTTCAATGGCTGTGGGTGGGTGTCACCCGGATCTGATGAAAGGAGAGCAGGGCAGCTGCGGCTGGCTCTCCGGGACGGACGCTCTGCGGAGTCTGCGGGAGTTGGCTCTTCCAAGCTGCTAAGGGAAAACTTTGATAAGCATCAGCTTTTGTAGCTGTGGTGGGGTTTGCTTTGCTCCTGGAGAAGGTGGAGAAGCTGTGGAAGAGCACGGGGCTCCCCTTACCTGAGAGGAAACGCGCTCTGATCCTGGCTCAGGCACGGGCTGTACAACCTGCGGCCAGTCCCGTGCTGGTGTGGCTGGAACAGCTGCGCTGCGCTGTGAGCTCAGGAGAATGGAGCTC
The DNA here is from genome assembly GCF_036417665.1 of Passer domesticus. Classification (NCBI taxonomy): domain Eukaryota; kingdom Metazoa; phylum Chordata; class Aves; order Passeriformes; family Passeridae; genus Passer; species Passer domesticus. Next base: position 3,092,540 of record NC_087482.1, on the reverse strand, counting down.
ATGGTAGCTGCTGCCACCCGTGGCTGAGTTTGGAAGCAGAAGGTAGGAACATCAGTCTTCTGTTGTGTTTGACTTTATTGTTATTTAAGATTATAGTAAATACTGAGCATGAGCTGGGGTGCAGATTGTAATTGCTCATCTTTCCAAAGATCTATATAGATTAACCTGTGCCCTGTTTATTTTTCCTAACTCACCAATTTAATGCAGTGGTTTTATAGTGCATTTTTATTGTTGTAATGTCTGAATGTGGTGGGAGAATATATATTATGTTAGGGTATTTTTGCTTTTGTTTTTTCCTAATAAAACCACTCTTTTCAGCTTGGTGAAGATGAAATCTGCTTCTGTCCTTGTATAGAGCTATGGGTTTGTTTACGTGGCTTCTCCTTCCCTTTTCTGCCTGGGCTTTCTCCCCTGCAGTTTTCAGTAGAAAAGTGAAGCCATAGATGGAATAAATAGACTCCACAATCTGATGTAGTTATGAACTGGGTCTGTATTGTCAGCACCCGGCACAAGCGAGATAGCTCTCCTGAAAACTTGTGCCCTGAGCCCTGGTCTGAGCTCAATCTTTTATTCACAAAGGTGCTCCATATAGATGACATTGCTCAACCTTTTCATGCATATCCAACCCCTGGCCCCGCCTGTTCTTGCCTGGCATGATAATTACATCCATGATTTCTTAAGTAAAAGGAAAAAAATCAACACTTAATTCTACAAGCTAAAATTTAAATGCTTAATTCATATTGCTAACTCAAGTGAACTCCAAAAATCTCTATTTCAAAAGCAACAAATATTTGAAAGGTTATACCCCAACATATAACTGTGATCCTCAATTAATACTCCCTTCTTCCACTTGCTTAAAATCTCTTTGTCCTGGGCACTCACTATGGCCTTTTCCTGGAACCTCTCTGGCTGTCTTGAATGCTTCTGGAGTAAAAGATAATCCCTGATCTATTTTCAACTCTGCCCAGCCAGAGACTGCTGGAAGGGAGGTAGGACTGGTACTGGGGACCTGGCAGCTTCTCCAGGAATCAAAATTATTGAAATTATGGTAATGTGGACAAGGCATGCAAGTCCAGGTGGTGAGCTGAAGTATGCAAGTACTTGCAGTTTCTCCTCAGCACTTGACAGTTTAGGGGTATGGTCTCTTTTTATTTCTGTCTCTTAATCCTCAATCCTTGCCACACTCCTTCAACATCTTTTGCATTGTCATCTTCCCTGTTTTCTCCCTCCCTTCTTCTTTCTGTGACTTTCTGTACACGACAGACAATCTGTCACACACTGTCAGCTTGCTCAGTCACCCGAGCAGTGATAATGATGGTGTAGAAATTGTAGGTGCACAGCAGGCAAAGGTGTCATGCTTCTGTGTGCCCTCTGCAGGCAAACCTGCTTCCCAAAGCTTCAGTCACACTTGGAACAAAGGCTTGTCCCCACTGCTTTGTTGTGGTTTATGCATTGATGGAGCAACACTTCTGTCTCAGCCCGCTTAAGCCACTGCAAAGCTGGAATTGTTGCTTTAGCAGCAGATGTGCTGGCAGGGTTCTTACAGCTCCATAGTAAGAACTCTACAGTTCTTCTAGAAGAGGTTTGTGATCTTTGTGCAATAAAAACAACGCCTTCAACTGCTGCAGTGCAAGTCATGCACTCATGTAGATGTGTTTTCAGACACAGGTATTTCTATATATGCCTAGTGAGTGGCCTCCTGGGGAGCAGGGACAAACGAGGAAGGAAAGTGGGCTGACAAAACATAAAACTGGGCTTCAAAATGAAGCCATGACTTCCCTTGATACAGAAGGACATAAACTTTATCTTGATTGGCCTGAAGGTAATAAACAAGTCTCTCAATGTCCTGATCTTTCACTAGTCTGAAATGATTTAGAAAAATTTGATTGATTTTTTTTTTTTTTTTTTTTTTTTTTTTTTTTTTTTTTTTTTTTTTTGGTGGTGGAGGATGGGGTCTGCATTTCAAGTCTGTTCTCCCAGCAGTCAGGGACCTGCACAGCTGCTGTGGGTGGGGCAGGTGATTACTAACAGCATGGTGAGAAGTTGGCTTGTGCCTGGTTGAGGGCTTGAGGACTGTGGTGAGAGAAGGGCCAGGGAGTGGAGTGGAAAATACAATTTACACAAGCAGGTATAGGTGGATGTCTGGGGTGTAGGTGGGATTTAACTGGTTTAGGTACTGCATTTATGAAGAATTGAACATTTAACTCTGAGATAGGACTATTTAGTTGCTACTCTAAATGCTGCATTTACTAACACATAATGTAATTTCTGCTGCTGTGGCAGAACCTGCTGTCCCATGTGCTCGGAACAGGCGTGGAGGGTCCCCAAGGCATCCTCAGAATGGGCTTTGCCCTCACCTTGGCTTGTGCTGCTGCAGATTTTGGAGACAATTGTGCATAAGAACGGGCACTAGAACCAGACTTGGGGCTGGCATGCTCTGCATTTCCAGGATGGCTCATGGACAGGGTAAGGTGCTATTGGTGCACTCTGGATCAAGCTGTGATTCTATGGACACTTCAGCAAGAGAGGTTTTTTCAGGGTGATTAAACCTTTATCCTTGCTGTGCTTCCTGTGACATTTGCATCTCTATTTTGTAAAACTTCAGAAATCTGAGTCATCTTTGGCCCTGTGAAATGTTATAAACATCAGCAAAAGCCATCATAGTTTGCATGTGAAAATACATACTTTTTGACATTTGGGAGTTGGAAATTCTCATAATTTAAAACCAATTTCTATTGCTGATGATACAGAAAGGGGGCAGGTTGGTGCCTTGGGGCCTATGTTTGCTACTGTTGCCTGAAAAATAACTATTGCAGTAGCACCCTATGGCCCTGGGTGGCCAGAACGGAGGTCCAGGAGGCTTGACAGGTGTTTACTACTGAGTCTTTGATCTTTTAAGCCAAATAAAAGTTATAAATTCTTAGAACTATGTATTTATAAAAGAAAAGTATAAAGGAGAGATGTTGTACACTGTGTGTGTCCCACCTTAAACATATGACATTATAAAAACACACTCTCCAAACATCCATTCTTTTGTATGACCAGGTAAATGCCATGTAAAACTGATTTCTTTGTTCAGAAGTATCTCACCTACTGCCAACAATTAGAATTGCTTACAGGGTCTCAGTTGCAAATGCAAAACATTCAAAACTCAAACTAACTGGTTACATTAGAAAGCACACTTTGCTTTTCTCAAGGGGCTGATTGTGAGCTATTTGATGAGCTATTCATGAACATATCCTGGGGCTGTTTGCATCAAACACTGGGATTTTGTTAGCAGTAAAAGAGGGAAAGTGCACTATGTGTGGGAAAGTAATTCCTTCCCAAAATATGTGCTTGGAGGCTACTTGGGTCAAAAGAATTTATTTTTAATTCTGTGGGCTGAAGAACTGCCCACCATCTGCTTTTTCAGAAAAAGAGGGTTGGGTCTTTGGCCCCTTGCAGAGCCTTAAATGAGCAAAGCTGAAGGGATTTGCCCCAAAAAGCAAGGAGTGTGTGAGGCTCATGGCCATAGCTGTCTGCAGAAGTGAGCATGGGCCAAGGGAAGGTCCTGCTGCCCAGAGCCAGCCCGAGGTGTCCCTGAGGATGTGTCACGTCCTCTGCCTCCTCTGGCAGTGCTGCCACAGAGCACAGCAGGAGGGATTGCAGGGATTTGTCAGCACGGGGAGGACGAGCATGAGCTCCTGCTGATATTTCCATCCAGGGCTGGCACTTTCAGGCCAGCAGTGACAGATTCTGCAGCTCTGGCTGCACAGTTGCTGTTGGCAGTGCTGTGACAGCCTCTGCCACCAAGCCAGAGTGTCTGCAGGGGCAGGATGGTGTAGAGATGCCTCTCAGAGAACGGAGAGAACACCTTCAAACAGCATCTGGCAGAGTTAATGAAGGGGTGGTAAATCCCTTTAAAGGGGACAGGTTATAGAAACCTCTCTCTGTGAATATAAGAGACTGTAGGAGTGAAGAGGGAATGGGAAAAGGGAAGGGAAAGGTAGAAAGAAGAGGCAAGGGAAAGAGAGAGGGAGAGGATAGAGTCCTTGGACATTCTGATTTTATCTAAAGGACGTTTTCTGACTACATAGATGTTTGCTACAATAGTGCTTTTCAACATGCTATGGCTTTCTAACTCATGATATTAACTGATCACAGTGTGTTTTAAAAGACATAAGAAAAAACTCAGTAAAAAGTTTTCCTTCAAGACCAAATATCTGCCAGAGTCTGAGTGCCATGGTTAATGGCTTTTGAACATTCACAGGAATGGTCGAAGCATTAAAGTAATTAAATAGGTCTCTCAGAATCCAGCATAAGTTGTACTGATGAGGAGATTAAATAGAGATTCCCATTGCACTCTGTGTTTTGTAGAGGCTTAGTGACAGTATTTCAGGCACACATAACAACATAAAGAATGACAGCTCATGCCTATTTGTCGTGGTAAGTATTTGCTGCTGCAGCCACCTTTCTTCAAAGTAAAGATGTGTTCAAAGGCTTTTTTCCCCGATTTCTGTTGAAAACTGTTTCATATCAAATAAAGGATAAGTCCCATATGTAGTCTTTTCTTCTGTCAGAACCCAGGACATCCCTCTGGATGCCCTGGATGGCTCAAAATCCTGTCAGGGGCTTGGAGACCCTGGCAGGAAACCAAAGACACTTGGGAATTCAATCTCAACCCATGGGAGCAAATTACCAACTTTATATGAAGAATTACAAGTCACAAAAGTTTAAGTAGCATAACAGTAGTTGCCACAGGGTGAAAGGTGGAATTTTGAAGAATTTGACTATGGGGGTCTAGGGGCACAAGATGGAGGAATTTGGGCATTGTCCTGTTCTTCTCCCTTCTTCTTCCTAGCCTCCATCTTCTTGGTGATGGTGGCACTTTGGGATTGGTTTAGAGTAGAAAGTCACTGTCTAACACAGGTGATAGGTATTGGGACATAACTGTAAATATTGAATACGTAGTTTATAGTATAAAAGACAACACCAGCCCTGGGGGAGGGCAGTGTGCCTCAGACTGACGTACAGAACAGACCTCTGCAAGCCAGACAGAGAATGTTTTAGATAAGAAATAATAAACAGACTTGAGAACAAAACGGAAGACTTCTGACTCCTTTTTCGACAGCTGAGTTGGGGAAAAGAGACTTTTTAGAACACCTCAGGATCATCTTGAGATTGTAGAAAATAAATGTCCACATGCACCAGGAAAACACCAGTAGCTCAGATTCAGTTTCTCTTTAAAGGACCAGGCTCTGAGCCTCCAGTAATGTCCTTAGCTAAAGCAGAGCGGCTGTGAACCTGATCCTCTCACTTCTCACAGCTTTGGTATTTGCACCAAAGAAGAATCCAAGTCACTCTTTTACCGAGCCCAGCAAATGGCTCTGCCTAGCAAGGCTTTGGCAGCAGGGGCTGTGGAGGATGGCGAGGGGGCGAGGCAGGGGGGAATGGCCAGGCTGCTTCTGGGAAGCGACCAAAGCTTGCCCTTGCCTGCTGGAGCCAGTGCAGGTGGGATCTGGAGCCTACAAAGTATCTGCATTGCAGTGGGCCTTGTTCCAGATGTTTTCCCAGCAGGTTGGGGGCATATGTGTGGATGATGTCTGCTGGGAAGGAAGCAAGATTTGTTTTACTATAACCTTAGGCAGGGAAGCAGTACAAGTGGCTGGGTTTTACCATATCTAAGTATTCAAACAAAGGCGAAAGCCGTTCATGTCGAAAAGCCGTTCGTTCTCTTGGTGTTCCTTCCTTAAAGGAATGCCAGAGTAGTAGAGACGAACATTCTCCCTTCTTCAAGGGAGCTGGAAGAGAGACCTAGAAATTCTGCATGACCTGTTGACTACAGCAATGCTGGTGCACTGCCCCAGTGTGTGTGTCCCCATCGGCTCTCCTGAGAAACATCCCGTTTCTCCAAGTTTCAGGGAAGGAGTGTTGAGGTGAGAGACAGCTCAGCAGGCCAAAGGAGGGAAAACATCAAGTGACATTATTGGGCACCAGACAATTGAGGAAGGGGGCAGGATGAATGCTGCCACTTGGACAGAAAGCTTTGCACTTGGTTCTGCACGGAACGATTTGCAAGCTCCTCTCAGAGCCAGAGGAGACCCAGTCATCCTGGTTCTGCAGTGCAGGAAATGTGGAATGGGCGCTTGGACAGAGCCAGCCTCCTGTGCCTGTTCAGCTGCAGGCACCTTACAGAGAAGCAAAGAGGAGAGCCAGAGCTGTCCCGGCTCTGCTTTTCCCCATCCAGAGGACTGAGGAGAAAAGCCCCAGTGGGGAGCTTTTCTCCTCAGTTTTCAGAGCAAACTTGCAGCAGAAGAAGTAGAAGGGGCAAAGGTGGCCTATCCCTGTTTCTGTCCCATGGTTCCCCTGGGGTTCTGCATGGAATGTTGGGCTGTGCCTGTAGCAACTGCCCTTGTCTGCTGATCCTGCGGCCGTTGGTGGAACACTGGTGGAGCAGCGCTGGAGCAGCAGCTGCAGCATCTGCTCCTGGCTGTCCCTCAGCAGCCACCTTCTGCACTCGGCGCCACAGCTGGCATCTGCAGCGACATCCTCATCTCCTCGTCTACTGCCAAGCATCCCCACAGCACTTTGGCACTGTGCAAGGTAAGAAAATCCCCGTGGGCCCCCAAAGCACTCACAGAACGGCAGGAGGCTCCAGCTGGCTCTGCCACCAACCACCACAGACACGGTGTGTGGTCACTTTCCCCAGACGAGGTTGCACATGAAAGCAGGCTGCAACTTCTCCAGGAATAATGCTGCCTCCAGGGGAAATACACACCTTTCCATAGGGACGTAGGGAGCTGTCACGGTGCACTTGCAGATTCTCGTCCACTGGTGACCTGTGTAAAACTTCGTGGCACCCATTTAAGTCCTAAAACTACGTTGTGGTGACCCCAAAACCAACTGGTCATTCTGCAGGAGGTCAGGGGTTCAGTGTCCGCTAATCCTGCTACGCCCTCACTCTGGTCACACCTCCTGCAAAGCTTGAAAAACCAGAAGGATGGGACTTCACCTCTGGGATGCCTGCCCATCAGAGCATGGAAGCAGTTTGCTGGGCTTGTCTGCAGTACTGGCTTTCATCCTCAGAAATGATCTGGTTTCAGCAATTCCTATATACTCACGTACTTACATCACTTACAGACACATACTATTTTCATAGCTTTTTTGATTTTTTCCCACTGCCTTGCATCTCTTTTCCAGAGAGATATTGCTCTAGATTTGTCTGTGTTGTTCAATGTGTGTAGGGCTGGCTCTGCCTCACGGTCAGAGGCAGCTGTGAGATGCCCTCTTGAGTGGTGCTTCTCAGGAACACAATCACAGTGTCACAGCATTTTCTGGGCTGGAAGGGACTCCCAAAGATCATGGAGCCCAGCACCTGGGCCTGCTCAGGACAACCTCAAGAATCCCAGCCTGTGCCCAAGAGCAGTGTCCAAAGACTTTTGGAGCTCTCTCAGCCTTGGTGCTGGGAGCCCTTCCCTGGGGAGGCAGTTCCAGTGCCCAAGCCCCCTCTGGCTGAAGAACCTTTGCCTTCCATCCAACCCAAGCCTGCAGTAGCGCATCTTCCATGCATCCTCTTGGCTCTTCTCACTGGCCCCAAGACTCAAGGCACTCTAGTGCCTGCCCTTCAGCTTTCCTTCTTGAGCAAGCTGCAGACTGCTAGAGGGACCTGCCTCAGAAATTCCAAGTGAAAAATGCAGCAATGACACCTAATGGAGAGGAGCTGGGACAGAGGAGCTTGGGGTTTTCAGTGATGATGAGGATGAGAAGCAGGCTACCGACACATCTTGGCAGAATGAGTTTTATCTGGAGCGTTGTTTTGATCTCTTTCAGGTGGAAAGGAGAGGCACAATGAAAAGGAAAGCAAGAGCCCACACTGAGCCGTGAGTTTTGGCCTAGGGTTAAAGGACAGCAAACTTGAGGAACGGCGAGCAGGACAACTGCTCCTTCAGAGCCAGGGTGGGATTGGTCCAAGGCTGTGGCTGCACGCCAGGTGTCTCTTGACCACTTGCCTTTCTTACGTCCTACTCCTTCTTCCTCTAGACACATCAATGTTGGCAGTGACTTTCAGGCTGAGCTCCCTGAGCTGCAGACCGGGCCGCCAAGTGAGGATGAAGAGCCTGCAACCCTGGTCTGGAAGCCCTTGGAGGAAGACGACTCTGACCTGGAAAAACCAGACAGAGGTAGCTGTCTAGCTTTCCTTCAACTCCTGAGATAGTCGGGCATGTAAAATGGTGATTTTTGGGTAAAAAGGCAGCTTTTGGCAGGCTCTGCTTCTCTCCTTGTCATGCCCATCTTCCCTTGTGGAAGTGGTAGGCGTAAGGACAATACTCTGCTTCTGCAGCAGAGCAGGAAAAAGAGCAACTGTGCTGCTCTCCAAATGGGTCAGAGGCATGTGCCACTGGAAGAGGGGAGATTGGCCCCCACTCCTTATGCCAAAAGCTGCATGGAAGGGAGAGGCAGCACTAGGTGGGCCCTTGCTTCAGCTGCCCTTTGCTTTGCTCTCCTTTTCGTGCTCTCCAAGCTGCAGGCTTTAGCTCTTGTGCTTTCCCTCCTGCCTTGTACGGCAAGCCTTCCCCTTTGTCGGCTCAAGGCTGACTTTGGGTGGGTTTTTGTTGTGCTTGCAGTCAGAGAACTGTTGGACATGGCCAGCTCCCGTGGCCTTCCCGGGGCAGCAGCTCAGCTGGAGCTCGCCCTGCACTGCCTGCACCAGGCTCGTGGCAGCGTTCCGGTAGGAAGCGGCTGTTTGGGCGCGGGCAAGAGTGGGCAGGGAATTGATAAGGCCCGGGCAGCGGGACAGCCTTTCCTGGCTGCTCCTTGAAGAAGGGAGTTCACAAGCAGCAGAGCACTCGCTGCCTGCTGTGTCTCGTCCAGCTGCGGCAGGGCTGAGCCCAAATGGCTCCAGCAGGGACAAGATCTCTCCTGGAGGCAGTGCCGCAGGGTCCTGCAGCCTGCTGCCTTGAAAACCTCCTGGAGATCTGTGTTCTCGAAGACATTTTGAGGGGCAATTCCCAGAAGCCTCAGTCAGCTGAGGCAATTCAGGATGCAGGAGGAGCAAAATCATGGAGTTGGAGAGGAAAATGCTACCCTTGGGGAGCAGGGGCCAAGGGCTGGGCAGCAAAAATGAGGGACTGGGAGCAAAGCACAATCTTTGACCCATATGAGAGCCAGTGGCCTGAATCCTCAGCTGAAGAAGCAAAGCGGCTGAAGGGCAGCATTGGTGGGGTTTGGCTCTTTTTTTGTGTTGTGGGTCAGCTCAAGCCTTTTTCCTTTGCATCTTGCAGGAGGCTCTAGAGATGTTGCTCTCAGGGGGTCCTCCAACAGCTCAAGGCCATCCCTTGGCTGATTATCATTATGCAGGTAACCCAAGCCCAGCTTCTTCCTTCACTGACACATGCTGCCGTGCGCTTAATGGCCGTGTCAAGCATTTCTGCTTCAATTAGTTGTGCTTAAAACCAGCACACGATCTCGCCTTCTCTGGGGACAGGGAAAGCACCAGCATCTACTCCTTCAGCTTGACTCGTTTTCCATGCTTTTTTCCCTGGGGAATGCCTGCTCTCGTCTTCATCACCTTCTGAGGGAGCAGACATGCACACACGTGAATGACGGCTGGCGCCAGCTTGCTTTCGGCATCCAGTGGGATCTGCTTCAAGTGGCTAGAGGGATCAATTCAGCTGCTGCTTTTTCTTGCCAGGCTCTGATAGATGGACACCTGAGGAGAAGGAGGCCTTCCAAAAGGCTTTCCACACCTACGGCAAGGATTTCCATCTCATCCAGAAGCAGGTAAAGCCACAGGACATTTCTCACCTTGGCAGATCATCAGAAGGGACATGTTGATTATTGCTGGTACCAAATACTGCACCTATGTCCCTCTCTTCTCAAGTACCAAAACTGTTAAAGCAGCCACAGAACAGGACATGGAAGGCCTGTGTGAAAATGATGATCCGGCCTCTGCAGCCCTTCTCTCCAGGCTGTTTTGGAAGACAAAGCTCTCTTCTGTTAGACTTGTCTCCCATATATGCTGCTGCTTCCACAACACCTTGGGCTGGGGTAACTGCAGTGAACGGGGCAAAGAAGAACTCTGCTAGAGGGACTTGGTGTTGATCTGTGCATTACATGTGGTACCACGTAGCACAATACTCGGTTTATTACATTGCATAATGCCTCTCTGACTCCTGCATATTCATTTCATTTTACACCCTCCTCAATTTTCTCCGTGACTTTAATTCCTACTTTACTCTGTATTCTCATTGTTCTCCAATGCACCCTACAGGACGGCTGTTTCAGATTCCTTCTTTTGCTCTTCACAACAGATCCCGAGTAAGACTGTGGCACAGTGTGTGGAGTACTACTACTGCTGGAAAAAAGAGCAGAAACTTGCCAGCAGCACTCTTGCTCAGGTGAGTGGGAAGAAAATCCAGACATGCCAGCAGGGTCAAGAAACTGGCAGAAGGGGACAAACCCTGCTGTCAAGCCACACCACATGCCACTTTGCCTGGCTCCCTTGGTCCCACGCACTGGGAGAGGCGCAGCAGGTGCTACCCAGACTTTTGTTGTGCTGCTGCCCTGAAATACGGAATTGTGGAGCACAACTTTGACCCAACAAAGCAGCACCACCATCAAAATGGGCTTTGACTCTCTACAAATCGGTTTCTCAAGGGCTGGCACCCTCAGATTCCAATCACACCTTTCATTCCCCACTGCTTGCTAACATCAGCCATCTGGGCTGCCTTCATGGAGATGCTGCCAAATTTTAGAGATCTTTTGTAGCACCCCAGCGTATCCCCAAAAAGGAGCTGCCAGTGCCATGGCACCTTTAATACTTTCCTTACTGGCAGAGAGCAATTTGCTTCACAGAGAGAGACAGAGAGAGGGAGAGAGAGAGATTATTTTGGGTAGGAGAAAATGGGTAATCATGTGTCTTCACTAGTGTGACTGAATGTAAAAGCCATGCCCTAGACATGTGGGGAGGAAAACCAGAGATAAATAGATGTTAGGCAGAGAGGTAGAAATCAGACATGTAGAACTATGGATAGCCACGTATTTATCCCACCCCCTTAGAGCTGTGGTAAAGGGGAGTATTTTCTTCCAACCTCCATGGTTGGCAGCCTGCCGCAGCCCACTGCCATATCCAGCCCTTTTCTCAGCTCTTCGGGGTTTGGAAGAATTTGCTTAGGCCAATAGATTTTTGGGGTGGATGCTGTGAATTCCAGCTTTCTAAAAGGAAGGAAGGAAGCATAAGTAAGGATTCTTTGATTTCCAGACTGCGGGCAAACGGAAGAGGAGGAAAAGCCCTTCCAGGAAGGAGACTGGGGAGACCGGGAAGAGAAGCCGCAAGCGGGCTGGCAGCGCGGAGTGTCCCTGCTGCCAGCCGCCCCAGCCGGCGGGAGGCCCCTTTCCGTGCGGGCAGTGCCAACGGTGCGCAAGCTCCTCCTCCTTCTGCTCCCAGCTGCCCCTTTGGCCTAAAGCACGCTGACCCTTTCCAAAGGCACCACAGGGCAAGCTGAGGCCACTTGCAGGATCGCCCCTGGCAGCCCTGCTCAAGCTTACAGCCTACTTGGAACCCAAACAGCTTCGTTCAAACCCAGCATTCCCAGTGAAACCTTGCCATGCCCCAACAAGACACAGTTCATACAAACAGGAACACATGCATCAAAGCTTGCTTTGATGCTGCTGATCCAATTAAACCTAGGATGAAGCAAAAGGAGGAAGACATTTCAAAGAATTGAAACCAGCAAGATCAGACTCATGGTGCTGATCACTTTACCAATTTGTCACAGCCTGAAAAGATGGAAATTCATCCAAAAAGGGAGATCTCGGCACTTGGCTTAATGGTGTGTATGGAGTTAACAATGGATGGTTTGTTTCCTGTCTTCCAGGGAGTTTGAAACCATCAAGGAGAGGAACAAGCACAGGAGAAGACATCGCCCACGCAAGGATGCACAGCCTCTCCCCAAGAAGAAAAGGCCAAATTAGCCCTGCATTTGCCCCAGGCTAGCAAGAGTTATGCGTCTGCAGGACTAGATAGAAATAAGATTGTTTTTCAAGTTTTTAGGATTGTTTATTCTTCTATTAGTTTACATGATAGGAATCCCTCTGTTTATTAGCTAAGATATATATAAGATATATAACTATTATTAAAGATGTATTAGTAGTGTTAGATTTAGCAATAAATGTTTGGTGTTTGGTGTTTCTATGCTTCAACTTTTTACATTTTGTCTTTGTTGAGACACAATCTGTTTTTATCATTAAACCAAAGTTTGCTCCATTTGGCCTTTCTGTCTGTATGAAATCCCCGAGGCAGTGTTCATTACATTTCCTTGGTGTTGCACACACGGCATTTGCCCTGAGAGAGCAATGGGGGCACATGAGTCCCCCCCAGGCCCAGCCCCCGGCTCAGCTGGCAGCACTTCCAGAGGCGTGTCCCCATTACTGCCAATGAAATCATGGTGGAGCTTCCTCCTTTGATTCCTGAACATCTCAGCTGGGAGTGGCTGGGGAGGCTTTGCTGAATTCAATGCACTGGATCTAAAGGAGTGCTCTTGTCTCACTGTACTTGCTGGGATAAAAGTAGTGGGTTGAGGCCTGTGGTAATCGGCGGAAAAAATGCGGCACTCAATAGGAGTGATCAGCAAATCTCAAAACTTTATTGGTAGGCACATACATTTATATTGGTGTTAATGAGGCTAATACATATTGCAAAAGGTGAGCTCATTATTGGTTAGTTACTTATCAGCTAACTACACCTACCTTAGCATTCTTGTGGCTACTATGTTGCAGCTGTCCACATCTTTTCTTCATATTTCTAACTAACGATCCTCTCCCCCATCCTGATGTTGCACCAAGGGCACAGTGCCCTTGCCAGGTTTGGACATTGACTGCTGACTCCTATCCTCATCTCCTTCTTGCTTAACTAATGGTATTATATCAGTGTGACCTTTGTCAACTAGCTAGCTGTTCACAAAATCCTCCACAAAAGTTCTCAGTTCTATCCCAGCTCTGGCTTTTTTCCCATACTGCGTGCGACAAGACTGTAATTTTTATTATAATTATAGTCGCTGTTATCCATCTAATTTTTAAGAAGGCTCCTGTGATTGATAGGACATTCCTTCCCCTCTCACACAGCCCGGCTCCAGCTTTCTGCTCCTTGATGCTCCTCTCTTGAAGCTCTTCAGGGAGGGACTGCCACGACCTAAGTCACCACCTCGGGTCTCTTGATGTGCTCACTGCTGGACAGCCATCCCTCGCAGAACATCTTTCCCTCTCTGCCCAGACCTTCCTGATTCAGGGCAGTATCCCAAATGAGCTCCCAGAGAAGTTTCTGCATGTCACTGCTAGCCAGCGTGTCCCTGTGCTGGTGCAGGAAAGCTTTGTGAACGGCCACTGCTGGGAAAGCAGGCTGAGGTGGCACAAGCAGCTCCTGCACTGCAGTGCAAGTTTCTCAGAGCTCCTGTCACAGCCCCAGCCCTGCTCCCAGCTCTGTGCATTCTACCCCAACAGAAACAGCCACACCAGGCAAGAACTTACTGCTTTTGGAAAAATATTTATTTATCAAGATCAAGAAAACAATAATTGTCTGCTAATACCAAGTATCACTATCACTAAATGTACCACTATCACAAAAACAATCACCATCCTCCAATATTAACTATCACTATCGCTAATACAATCATTGTCCTCTAATATCAAATAACGCTATCATTAAAACAATCACTATCCTCTAATATTAACTATCACTATCATTAAAACAACCACCACCCTCTAATATCAAGTATCCCTATCACTATCACTAAAAGAATCACTACCACTATCACTATTTATGACTATCACTATCACTAATACAATCACCCTCCTCTAATATCAAGTAACGCTATCATTGAAACAATCGCTATCCCCTAATATTAACTAACGCTATCATTAAAACCATCACTATCCTCTAATATTAACTATCACTATCATTAAAACAACCACCACCCTCTAATATCAAGTGTCCCTATCACTATCACTAAAAGAATCACTACCACTATCACTATTTATGGCTATCACTATCACTAACCATCTATCACTATCACTAATCTTCATCCTCTAACAGATAGTAGTCCTGCAGGTATTGGTAGGAGGGCCAAGAGGATGCTGTGGGCTGAGGTGACTCCAGGGAAATCCAGTGGTCCCGTGAAGAGGTGTTGTCAGCCAGAGCACAGAAGGAGCAGGTGGGCAGAGGTGACGGGTCTGCGCTCATGTTCTTGTGCAGCTGGGCGAGCTCTGCTGCAAAGAGCTCAGGAAACAGGCGGCAGCTGTCCCTGAACCCGTTGCCTTGGGCTCTCTCGCTGCTTCCCGCTCCTTCTCCTGACTCTGCTTCACCTCTAGGCTGACCACAGCTTTCCCAGGAAGAGTCCCAGTCCTGTCCTGTTGCCTCTTTGTCCTCCTGGCTCCTCCTGTAGAAACAGATTTCCAAGAAGACTCCTCACAGATAGGAATTTGGAGCACAGTTTCCTCAGAGCCCTGCTAGGAGCCGCCTGGGCGCTCCTGCATGCTGCAAAGACTTCCTTGCCAATGGCAGCAATTAATAACTCACCTGTCTCTCTTCAGCAGCTGATGCATGACTAGATAGCCAGACACTGCCCCAAGCAGAAGCAAAGCTGAGGCTGCTACTGTCCCTACTAGGATGTAGTACTTGCTCGGGTCACAGTGTCCAGCAGTCTGGGCTTTTTGCCCACCGGATGACCCTGGCAGGAGAAGAGACAATGCAAGAGTCAGCGTTTGTGCTCTGCACTAGGCATAACCCCACAGTGTGCTTCAGCTGCCCAAGGACTGGCACTGCTAGTGGATCAGAACTGACATCTGATGTTGTCTTCAGAGATGGCTTCCTCTGGCTCTGGTGTCTTAGCATCAGGGACCAAGAGGGATCCCATCAAGCTCTCATGCACAAGAGCCCAGTGTGTGCCAGGGAGCAGCACTGCCCCATCTACTCCTCCGGGCTGCAGGCCCGGGCTGCGTGCTGGGCACCTGCAATTCACCCATGGAGAGCACTGCAGGGATACAGCAGAAATGCTGCTCTTTGCCCAAGACAGCATCTAGCAAGCACTCACCTGAATATTCCTCAGGCTCAGCAAGTGTCCTGGTGTCCTCTGTTGGTTCTCTTTTTTCATGTGAGCCTGGCACACTGTCACTTTCTTCCACAGCTAAGGTCTCCGGCACAGTCTCAGAATCTGTCTCTTCAGAAAAACAAAACATTGCACACATTAACCAGAAGCCACTGCCCCTCAGCACAAGCACGGTACCATGGCCTGGGCATTCCGGCAAGCGGCGCTGACGAGGCCGCTGTCCCCCCCAAGACAGGAGGAATCGACAGCTGGATTTTCTGCAGTGCAACAAGAAGTGCAGACCCAAACCAGCCAAGACTTAACCAAATGACCCACAGAAGGAGTACCTTCAGGTTCCCCCTCACCCTTGGACTCCAGCTTCAACCCGTCCCTGAGCCTGAGCTCTGCAAGGGGCAGCCAAGGCTTGCTCTGATGTCATTGCTGCCTCCATGCTGTGCTGAGCGTGTGGCGAACCCAAATTCAGCACTGGCCTTTGCCCAACATCTGGATGCCAATGTCTGCACAGAGCAGCCCTGGCCAGGAATGCTACAACTGCAGCAGCAGCTGGAGAAGCCCCTGGCAGTCATCTGGAAGAACAGCTGCGAGCGGAGGCTGTGCTGGACCATCTCTAGGGCTCCCTGCAGGAGCTGTGAAATGGAGTGGGCCTGCAGCAGGACTCTGACTGAGTGCTTCTGCCTGTCCAGGATACAGCACATGCCTACAGGAAGCAAAAGCTCAGCTTCCCGGCTGCCAGGGTTAACAGAGTGGGATATACTAACCAGATGGGGCTTCATGCAAGGCTGCCAGGAGCTCCTCTGGAACATCCGGCAATCCTTCAGGGAACTCTTCAGGAACCTTGTCATCCTTCATCCCTATTGTTAGATTTACAAAAGCACGTTAACCTATGACGGTATTTTTCTCGTGAATAAAACAGGGAAAAGGGGCGCTCCTTTTTGTGAAGGCAGGACAGACTGACTACTCACGCTTGAGGTACCAGCTCGGAGTCAGCACGGTATCTGCCCCTCGCTCAGGGGCTGAAAGAGCACTCTCTGTGTCCACAACTACAACCAAACACCCACAAGAAGTTACCATCACGTGCACTGCCCTCATGGGCACACCTCAAGGCCTGGATGTGGAAGGCACTGCTAGGGCACGCTCAAGCAGGTCTGCATCCTCACAGCTGCAGGGGGGTCTGGCTGCCCTTGGGACACTGAGCTGGCAGCTCCCACATGAAGGGAAAAGCCGTGGCGTGCCCACACGATCTGTGTGCGAGTCAGCCCTGGAGCCGGGCCAGAAGGCTGGACACCCAGAGCGGAGGGACGGACAGCCACTGCTGAGTGATGGAGAACTGGTGCTGAGCTTCCGGGCCTGGCCCGACCCTCCCCACATCCTTGCTCCTTAGGAAGCTCTCTCCATGCTGCACCCTAAAGCAGCTGCAGCCCCTCACACCTCCCCTGGAGCCTCTGCCCCTCTGCCTGCCCCGTGCTGCCTTCCTGGCTCAGCCATCCCTGCTCCCGGCCCCGCTGCTGCCAGCCAGGGCTGTGTGCTGGCCCCTGCCTGCCTACCTGCTCCCTGCCCAGCTGCTGGAGCACTCTGGGCATTCTGGGCTGGCAGGGCCACGAGAAAGAGCAGCAGGAGGTAGCGGCTCAGGACCATGATCCCCCCTGCTAGCAACACTCTGCTGCTGCTGCTGCTGCTGCTGCTGCTGCTGCTGCTGCTGCTGCTGCTGCTGCTGCTGCTGCTGCAGTGTTGCCCAGAGCGAGCACTGAAGAGCACAGTGGGGCTCTGGAACCTGACATCAAACAGAGCTCTGTGACCTCAGAACAAAGTGATGGCTGTGAAGGCCCCAATGTACGCCCACGTTGCCTGTGAATTCCTGCACCTCCCCTCTACTGAATTTCCTTATTCTGCACAGGAATGGAAGGAGCCAAATGGAGAAGGGCTGGAGTATTTTGGAGGCAGCATTGTGCATGGGAATGCAGAGGCACTCATGTCTTATTCCTCAGAAATTCCCTAGAAGAAGACCTGGATGAAGGCTGCTGTAAAAAGCCCAAATTCAAGAGTGTTTCTTTGGTAGTATTTTTGTCTGAAAGAATTGTGGCAAAAACCTGCTTTTCCCATGACTTCTGCTATACTTTCATGACCTTTGATGGCAGCACTGCTTCCATCCTCCACTGTCACCCAAACATGGCTGTGCAGTGCTGACGCATCTCCCCCGTCAGCCTGGTTTACTCCCTTTTCCACTTCCAATGCTACTTAAAGCTCTCTCAAGGAGCCCTGCTAACTCTGGAGCCAAGAGCCTTTTTCCCTTTCAGGCAGATGTAGCCCATGTGCCACCATCAGGCCTGCTGTCCTGTAGAGTAACCCACGGTCAAACTCCCACACTGTTGCTGGGAACACCGGGCTGCCGCCTATTCACCTCTAGAGCCTTCCTGGGTCTGGCTCACTGCACGTGGGGGAAGAAAATACCACATGTGCCCCAGATCCCTCAAGCAGTCATCCAGAGCCCCTGAGCTCCCTCTGCCTTGTCCTCGGACACCATCAGGCACCGCCACGGGACACACACAAATGTCTTGGTTGCTGCAGATATCAGGTAACACTGCTGGCCTTTTAGCCGAGCAGCTCTTCTGGCAAATAAATATGCATGACTTATGTGTGCCAGGCAACCTACGCTCAGAAGCTCTTGGACAGCCTTCTAGAGCACCTTTGGTACGGTTGTCCCTGAAGCACCACTTAAGCCCCAGGTGTTTCCAGCTGCAAGCAAAGAGGCACTGACAGATTTCCACCCCTCGGGTCTCTCTCCAAGGCTCGTAAGAGTCCTATGCAGCTGACAAGCTGCAGAAACTCGGCCCATGGCATCCTCTGGAATCAAGCACACATCACTGCCCACCGTGAAGGCCGCAGCCCATAATGAGCAGAGGGCCAGAGCAGGCTGGAGGGTGTCTTGGTGACATCTCCTTCCTACGTAGGACCCAGGCAGGCTGCCCAGCTGCCTCGGCCTTGGCTCTGAGCGCCATCTCGGGCCCTCCATTCCTGCCCCAGGGGAGGCACCGATGAACACGGCCCTCCTTTTTTCCTTAAGGGGCCACACGCCCAGGCTCTCCCTTACCGCGCTCCGCGCCATTGTGCTGCTCGGCGGCCCGTCACCAGCTGCGGCACCAGTGTCCCCAGAGCTCCTGTGCTGCTGCTGAAGCCGCCCGCGGCGTGTGGCCCGGCGGGGCGGCAGCGCTGCCCGCAGCCCGCGGCCTCCTCGTCCCCTGCTGCCGCCATTGCGCACGGGGCCCTGAGGGGCGGGCACGGGGCTGCGGGGCTGTGCCGGCCCCGCTTGCCGGGCCTCAGCCCCAGCTGCTGCCGCTGGCTGGCAGCGACCACTGCAGCAGGAAAACACCTCGGGGTTTACTGGAGTGCATACAAAAACTGCCCCTGGGCTTCTCCTTGTGTGTTGCTCTAGCCACTTGCCAGTCCCTTGCTTGCCCGCTATAGCCCTGTTCTTTGCCACTCGCTCTCTATTTTGTTGTCCCTGCAAAGCTTCTTCAACAGTCTCCATCCCGCCCCAGCCCAGCGTTCGCTCTCTCCTGCTCCCTCCTGCTCATTCTGCGTCTCTTCCTCTGTCCCTGCTGCCCCTTCCCGCAGCTCCGGCCCCGTTCCCTGGCCCTCTTTTGCTCCCCTTGTCTCTCCGTTCTGCTTCCTGCCCCTGTCTCTTCGGTCTCTATTTCTCGGCTCCGCTCCCTGGGCCATGCTCGCTTCAGACTCCCAGGCCAACCGTCCCGGCAGCCGCTCTCTGCAGCCGGGACACGGCGGGGAGCTCTCCTGCGGCGGCACGACAGCGGCCAATGGGGCCCGACACCGGCGCCTCGGCCCTCGCGCCGGAGCGGGGCCGCTCCCAGGCAGCGGCGGCAGCTGGAGCTGCGGCCCGGGAAGCGGGGCCGGCACAGCCCCACAGCCCCGGGCCCGCCCCTCCCGGCCCCAGTGGCAGAGAGCAGGGATGAGGTGGCAAACCAAGGCACTGGCCACTGGACAGAGCAACACACAAGGCAAATGCCAGGCACGCTTTTTGCCGGACCCCATTGAATCCAGAGCTCTTTTGCTGCTGCAGTGGCATGTCAGCTCCCTCAGAAGCAGCCGAGGCATTTCAGAAAGGGCACTGCAGGGCATGAGCGTGCATATGTCCCACAGCTCTCAGTTGTGCATCTGGAAGGCTGCAAGTGTGGGTGTCTATATGAGAAGAGTTTGTGAGGCTTGCTTCAAGGCTTGAGGCACAGCTCTCTTCTGAACAGAGCCTTGGGCTGCCCTCTCAGGAGGTGGCTATCTCAGAGCTGCTGCTGTCTCAGAGAGGCCCATGAGAGACAGCGCAGAGGCGCAGCTGGAGCTGCTGTGGAGAGCAGAGGAGAGGAACAAGGGTGAGGAGCTCAGTGGTTCCTCTTCATCACTTCAAAGGGAAGAGCATTGTCTTGGGACAGTCTTTACCGCCCGAGCAAGAAGTAGAAGGACCCCCCCAAAAGCCCACTGTCCAGAGATGCCTTCAAGCATCTCTCTGGCAATTGCTGCCGGCAATATCCTCCCCACACACTACAGGCAACAGTCAGCCTCAACAGCAGCTGTGCTGCGTTCCTTGGACAGCAGCTTTGCTGCACTCACACCTCCAGCTTTGGCTGCAGATGGCCCAGCTGGAGCAGGCATGGGCAAAGGCCTGCAGGACCACCGTCAGTCGGACTCGTGAGCCCAGGACAGCAGTTCCCTGGCATGCTGGTTTCTTGCAGTGCCTCGCTTTCTTCATCTGAGACAGGCACTCCGTCACTTCTTTCCACCTGGAAGGCCTTCCTACATTCCATCACTTGAGAAATCCAGCAGGAAATACCCCCATCTATATTGCCTGAGTCTTAATCTCCCTGAACTAAAAGTTAAGTCAAGTCCAAAAACAGGAATAAAGGAGCCTGCAACTGCCACACTCGCTCAAGCAAAAGATCACATCAACGTTTGTGGTATTCCTCACTCTCCCACAATCCAAGCAATTATTGAAAGAGCACATCAAACATTAAAACGCATTTTAGATCAACAGAGAGGGGGAGCAGAGGTCACACCGCAGATGACACTGAACAAAGCTTTGTATGTTTTTAATTTCCTAAACAGTTCGTTTTGCAGAACCTGATCCATCAATTTTTAGGCATTTTTCAAATAACACTCATGTGAAACTGAAAGAAAATCCCTGTTTTAATTAGAAACCCTGAATCTGGACAAATTGAAGGTCTTTTCCAATTAATAACCTGGGGCAACGGGTATGCTTCTGTCTCTACAGGTGCTGGAATTAGGTGGGTCCCAGCCAAAAATGTCAAACCATATCACACCCCAGAACGTGTTGACAAGCCCAGAACCGAGGAAGCAAGTACGCAGATGTGAGCCGAGCACAGAGATCCCTGGTCACGCCTGACGTTCCTTGTTCATCGGTGGAACCTGCAAATTCTGGCTTTGTGTTAATGTTATTTATAAGTGTCTCAATTGTATGTCGAATGTTTGTTTTGTAGAGCTGACTTTTGGCAAAAGTTTGGGTTTTTGTTTTTGTTGAAAGCAAAATTTTAGAAATGGATATATATGTAAGGATTCTGCCAAAATTTAGCTCATGGATAAGATGAAGCAAATGCAAGTTGTATGTTGGTATTGGTGGGTTTTAATTCTTTTTTGTCGTGCAGAATTGCCTGTGGAACAACCAAAACCAAATGTTTGGGTGACCTTAGCCAAGGCAGCCGGCTCAGATACCATATGGTTGTCTAATTCGGAACCAGAAAAACCTTTCTCAACCTGTCTGGTTGGTGTGCCAGTAAAAGAGTTGCCTTTAGTCAAAAAACAATCCAATGGTAAGCCAGGTGAAATTGACAATGGAAACAATCCCACACTGAATTGGAACCTTTGGGCCAAAAAACTTCCGAGGTCAGCTTCTGAACCCCAAGAATTGGA
The DNA here is from genome assembly GCF_036417665.1 of Passer domesticus. Taxonomy (NCBI): domain Eukaryota; kingdom Metazoa; phylum Chordata; class Aves; order Passeriformes; family Passeridae; genus Passer; species Passer domesticus. The sequence continues at coordinate 3,071,529 of NC_087482.1, read as the reverse complement.
AATCCTTGGTTCTTTAACAATAGATTTTTGCTTTACCTTCATAGCTAGTGCTTGGCGAAAAGGTGATCCTCCAAATTTCAATGTTACTCCCCATTACTTTGCATATAGAAATTTGAGGTTTTGGTGTAATTCTTCAGTTGGGATGTGCTTCCTGAGGCTGACCTACATCCCCGGCAATTGCCTAAGGGATATTGGTTCATTTGTGGAGACAGGGCTTGGCAAGGCATTCCAGCACACCTTGAAGGTGACCCTTGTGGCATTGGGATGCTCACTGTAATCGCACCCTCAGCTAAAGCAGTCATGAAAAGGAAACAAAGGAAAACAAAATCTGCTCATCATTACGATGAGAACTGTCAGAGTGATTTCATGCCTTGGAAAGCTGCAAGAAGGGTTTCAGCAAGTATATTTTTACCCCAATTGACTTCAGCAGTGGCTTTGAAACAATTAGATCGAGTTGGGTGTTGGCTGAGCAAGCAAACTAATGCCACATCCTCTGCCATTAGTGATATGTTGACCGATGTTGATAGTGTTGGACATGCTACCCTTCCAAACAGAGCAGCAATTGACTTTCTTTTACTGGCACATGGACATGGTTGTGAGGAATTTGAAGGACTGTGTTGTATGAACCTGTCTGATCATTCGGAATCCATTCACAAAAGCGTACAAAAACTGAAAGATTTGACAGCCCAAATTAAAGAGGATGGTGAATTCTGGTTGGATGATCTGTTCCAAGAATGGAGCTTTGCACCTTGGCTAAGGCAACTTTGCAAGATAGGTCTCTATATATTGGGTGTTTTGTTAATGCTTCATCATGGCCACACTGTGGGTCAGCAGCCTGTCTTTGAAAGGGGGAGAAGAAGGATGTTGTGCCACTGAGGCAAGAAAAGTGGTTTCCAAGGCTGTTCACAGGACACCCCAGGAGCTCGTCAGACAGCACAAGCTCCTGGGAGTGCTCAGTGTCTCTGACAAGCTCAGGAGGAGCTGGGCCCAGGGGCTGTTCAGCAAGGCCCAGGCCTCACAAGCCTTTCTCAGGCCACCGTGTGGCTGGACAAGGCCGGGGGCATTCACCACCACAACCTGAAGCACAAAGTTTTGATGTAGGATAAAAAGCCATGGCCCAGTGGAAGTGGGCTGTGTCCTCAGGCCTGTGGGAGAATCACAATGCAGATCCTGTGCACCTGATTCCATCTCTCCCACTTTTCTAAGTTCTTGGTGGCAAGGTCATTTAGGTTAGACACACAGATCACTGTAGCTTTCTGCACAATGAATTAAAGTGAGATTACACATCCCAAATCGTGTTCTCTTACCGTTTAACTGACTGATTTAAGGAATTTCTGGAGCAGCAAACTTGCTTCCTCAAATCATTACTGTCTGTGGCACAGAGAACAGAAGAAAGATTTAATGTCAAAGGCATCACCCAGGCAATGCTCTTTTGACCAGTTCTGCCCTGAGCTTTCCTGAGGAAGATCAGAAAGGTTCAGTGTCACTAGCACAAGCTCCTGCAATGGCTGCTGGCCAGCAGAGCAGGGCTGGCAGCTGGGAAACAAGTGTTGCCACAAGCAGCAGCTCAACCAGGGCAGCAAATCCAGAGCAGGGAAGGAGCTGATCTGAAGGCCAAACCCCCTTTTAGCTCCTCCCAAGAGGGCTGGAACAGTTCCTCATCCCAGTGAGGTGCAGTGCTGGACCCCACAGCTCTGTGTGAGCACTGGACAAAAGTTTGCTCCCACTGGCTGGTGTGATGGTTTCTGCAGGAGCTCTGGGCTCCTGTTTGTGCTGGACACAAGGAGGAGACGAGGACCCAAGTGCACTGACACACCTTTGCCTTGAGCATAGCCCGGCCTGGACCAAACACACTGCAAGGGTTCCCCTTTGGCCCATGTCTCGAAACATCAGGTGCACTGTTTGATGACTCAGGTTGGTTTGGTGCCAAGGAATTTCCCTCAGAAATACTGGGTTTGTCTCCCTCTGTGCCTTCCCCTCAGCAGCATTGCGGATGTTCCTGTGTGAAGCCATCTATCCCATGCAGTTTGAGACAACTTAAAACAATAAGTTGTGTCCTCTAAACTGTTCCAACAATCCCCTTCCAGCAACAGGAAATGAAAACTAAAGAAAAAAGGCCAGTGACTTCTAGATATCAAACTGTCAGACCTCACTGTCCCCCCTCTGGAACAAAGGCCCAAAATGCCGGAGGACAATCCCCCCAGGACACGCGTCACAAGATGGCTCCGGGTTCTCCCTCAGGAAGAACAGGAGCTGTCACGGAGCAATTCCAGCAGGAGATGAAAGTTCGGTGGCTCGTCTGGCATCTGGGACTTTCTCCCAATGGCAGAGCTCTGTGGAGTGGTCACGGCAGGGGAATCAGCTGGGCTGGAGACCCTCGTGTCTTTTCTGCCCAGCGTGGCACAGCTCACACTCTTGGGCTGGGAGCGGGGCCGTTCCACTTCTGCCAGCACGATGTCCCTGGGCTTGGACAAGCAGTTTTCTGCTCAGAGAGCCCTGCAGACTGTTCCACATATCTTTCATAAAGCCCATAAAAACAACTACAAACACTCTGCCTATAGCAGCTTTCAGAAAGAGCTGCAGAAATCCAGGACAGCTTAAAGCGAGAGTCAGAAGGCTTTTGTCTTGTTCCTGCCTGCAGAATTCTTGATGATCTGATGCAATTTTATTCAGATGTAAGAGGGGATCTGAGTTTTTCTATTAAAATATTTCATGATGAGTGCAAGCCTTGAGAGCATGCGGTATAGGAGTGATGTGTGAAACCACGAGCATATCCTCCAAAGTGGCCAGTTTAGTTGTCCATTTTACTATTCTTGTATTTATTCTATACTAATAAGCAAAATCAAGCTTTGCTTGGATGTAAAACAGGCATGGCATACACTACAGTCCCTCACAGGGTCACCAGGGCTGGCAGTGACAAAGCATGCAATCTGCTTCATTGTGAACCACTACAGAGCTACATCACAATGTGGGTTTAAGTAGCATGGTATTATTAAGACCTCCTTTTTTACATGAGATACAAAAAGGAGGTCCCACATGACCTTCATGCAAGCATGCAGTAAAGAACTGATCCTGCTATCCTAACAAAGCTTTGGCTTTGGCATTTACACTCTTCCCATTCATCTTTTGACGCAGACACTCCAGGTTTTCCCCCACCCCTGCAAGGCTGGCAGTCGCTGTTTCCCATTTACTGTTCTTCCCTAGAGCCAGTCCAGCAGCTGCTGAAACTAAAAACCCAGAGATCTGGATATTGTGAAGGAGAATGAAATGCTAATTAAGTGTTCACATTAGTAATACCCAGGTCTGCATTCCCAGTGCTCTGAAGCAGCAGCTGGAGGTCCTCACATTGTTCCTGTTTGTGGATGTTCATGTTTCTGGTCTGCAACAGCAATGGCTTTGAGGAGGGACAAGAATGCCCCTATTCAAACAGTGGCTTTGCAAGGAGATGTGAAGTTTCACTGCCCTTTTTAGAATATTTTAGAAAGATCTAAGAGAATATTGTGGCATGGAGCAGGTCCCTAATTGTGTCTCCAGAGAAAGCCCCAAAGCACACGTTCACTCTGCTGCTGATGGCAACCCCATAAGCACACGGACTTGTTTTCCCTGCAACATGCCACCCTGCCTGGGCTTTACTAGGCCAGGACTAGACTCATAGCTAAGCAAACACATGCAGCCACGTGACATAGAGTTTTTCCATCAGAAAACCTAATTAACGCATTCACACGCAGTTTCTTCTGTAACATCACAAGCTGGCAACCATGAGGACTTTGCTGTCAAGAGCTTGCAGTATGCATTGGGCCCAGGAAGTGTTTTCCCTTAAGGCAAAGCAAATTGAAATGTGAACTTTAAAAGCTTCAAAAGACTATGAAAGGAAACTGCAAAAGAATTTCTGGATAGGGAGTATTGTCAATGATTATGCAGCCCACCAAGCAATTCTGGAGCAGAATCCTGAATTGCTTGTTCCAGCTATGCAGGAATTCATTACCCTGGCAGGCAGTGGTCCATGGGAACAAATGATCCCTCAGCTCTGGGCTGAATGGCACACAGGCTGCACTTTAGGTTTGAGGAAACCTTGTCACCCGTTATTGGCCTCCCAGTCCACTCATCCTTCTGCAAACAAGTTGCAAACAACAAAGTTGGACTGCTGGCCTGGGTAAATCTATATACAGATGACTTTTCCAAAGCAGTGCATCGTTTCCCAGTGAAATACACGACCTCTTCTTACCTATGAAATTGTGATTGAAGACACCTGTGAGCCAGCTCTGTGCGAGATGGCAAAGGAGCAAAGCTTTGGCATTTGGGCACACTTCTCTTTGTTTCTTTGCTCAGGCCTTTGGTGAGCACAGAACTCATCTAGGTAGAAAACTTTTGACCATACAGGATCTTTTGGATCCATTGTCCCCCAAACATGTCAATGTGTGGCCCTGTTGTCATGACAAGTTAAAAACAGCAGCACAAGTGACACAAAGAAAACATGGCAAAAGAGGAAGAAGAGAGGCCCAGTGAAGAAAGGATGTGGTGAGACACTGCACTCCCATAATCTCCAGGAGATCCTGGTGTCACATTCTTCTTTTGGTTTATTTAAATTTAATTGATTCATTAAAGTTTTTTTAAATCATCAAAATAAAATATATGCAGTTAAAATATGTCATCAAAATTTAAATATACAATCAAACACATTTATTCAAAACTATCAGAACATAGATACATCTGCAACTATGAAGCTTAAACCTATTCCAAAATCCTAAATCCTATTGTTGATGAATCCTATAGTTGATGAATCCTATTCTTGATGAATCCTATTGTTGATGAATACTTTTCTTGATGAATCCTATTCTTAATGAATCCTATTCTTGATAATCCTAAAGCCTAAATCCTATTCTTGAAACATTCTTTGGACAGTTTACAGGTTCTTCCTGATCTTGGAGGAAAGAGCATTTCTGGACTGGAGGCAAGGACTTTCTTGGTAAGGGAATATCAGAAATGTCCAGAGAAAACTTCTTGGAAAGACTGTAGCCAGTCGTATCTGTGGAGACACAAAGTTTAACAGAGCCTGGAATGCAAACCTAAAGCATCTGAAGCTCCGTATTTAATGGGACAGATTCCTTGAAAATTTCTAAAGAGCTGCACAGGGAAACATGCTCCTGCTGGCTGCAACTTGAAGCAGACCAGAGGAAAACCCTGCCCCACTTCCACAGAGCTGCCACAGGAACAGCCTGGCCTCTGGGCTGCCCTGGGACAGCAGGGAGCCCAGAGCCCTGTGCTCTCCAGCCATGGCTCAGCTGCACATGCACCCTGCTGCTGCTCTCCCTGCCCCACAGCTGAGCAGCCCTACAGCTCCACGGGGCACTGCCAGCAGCACAGCTCATTGCAGGGCACATGCAGGGCACAATGTGTACAGCCATTGTGTAATTCAAGCCAATGTTCCCTGCCAATGTGCACAGCCTCTCTGGGCTGCCACAAGACCCTTCCTCCCAACAGAGAGCGGCCCAGCTCCCACCTCACCTCTGTGTGAGACTGATCCATGCTTGGTCTTCACCTTGTCCTCAGTCTGCAGTTGCTTCAGGCTGATCCATGCTTAGTCTTCACCTTTTCCTCTGTCTGGATTCACTTGAGGCTGATCCATACTTCATCTTTACCTCGTCATCAGTCTGCTGTTGCTTCAGGCCCCCCATGTCATGACTAGGAAGGGCAATGCTGATAACAGAGCGGGGGCAGATGCACACCCTTCCTTAGTATTTTGTCATTTCTGGCACAGCTGAAAAGTCACGTCCGGTGGTGTCCAGCTCAGAAATTTGTCCGCTTTCTGGAGAACATCAAACCTTCACCAGCCCAGAAGGCTGTTGAGGTTTTCCTGCACGTGTGGAGGTGTGCTGTCAGCAAACTTAATGATCTGGCTGCCCAGTGCCTCGCAGAGGGCACAGGCCAGCTTGGTGACCACAGCGCAGACGTTGGCGCTTCGCACAGGCAGCGCCTTGTTCTCCAGGCAGGACCAGAGCACGGGCAGGGCGTAGCGCTCGACCGCTTCAGGGCTCCTGGCATGAACCCACTCCACAAGCTCTGCCGGGAGAGCGACACAGCTGCTTACCCACCAGCCTCCATGCAAACAGGGATCTACCTCTGCTCTTGCCTCTTGGAAGCCTCTCGGGCCAAGATCAGTGAAACAGCACACACAGCCCCACAACCCAGAAATGGGCAAAGCCGCTGATCATCCTTGAAACACAACCACCAACCCCTCGGGACTAATATCTCCAACCAGAGCCTTGTACTTGTGGCAGACTTTGTACCTTTACTCAATTATTGCACAATTTCTTTCTGCATGAACAATGAATGAAACGTCAAATTGCCTACTATTTCCATTTACAAGTTGTCTAAACCCACGTAGAAGATTTGGAAATGCACCCTAGAGAGACAATTGAGAGATTCCTAATAAAAGCAATTATTCCATTTTTGTAACTTTGATGTCAAGGGCCAAAAGTCTAATCTGGCTCTCCCCTTTGCTCCATGGCCCACAGCAAAGGGCAGTATTAGAACACACTCCAAAACTCCAGCCCACCAGAGATGGCTGCTACTTGACAGCTGGATGAGAACCACCAGAGACTAGCTGGTGTCTTTGGCAGAATGCTTTTGTGGCTTCCAACAAAGAGCTGTTTCAAACCTCAGGGTGTCTTGGAGAATTACCCAGACCCATTGCCCTGGCATTTGCCCTGTCACTTGAGCATCTCCACATTTTAATGACATTTCCCCTCCCAATGTTAATAGCATTTCTTCTTAAAATGTGCACTGAAATAGGGGCATAGAGAGAGAAAAAGGCTACATAGGGGACTGAAATTTAGCCAAAACACAAGGGTTTTCTCAGATTGCCTCTGGAATCTGCTCTCTGCTCATTTTCTGAACTGAACTATATCAAACACAGACAAAAAGTGACTACCAACAGGCTCCTTGCATGGCAGATTTGGCTGAAAGATCAAAACCTGAAATGCTCAGGAGACCAGTCTTGTTTCCTGATCAGGCAAACTGTTATGTAGTAGCCATTTACTATTCTGTGGTGGAAGAAACTTCATTTCCTCTATGCTGTTAATCCACCAGCAGTCATCAACATTGAAAGAGCTCCTGAAAGTACCCAAAACCAATTTGGCTAAGCAGGAAAAGGGTTATGGTACCCATTCAAAAACTGGACTTCATTTGAGTTTAAATGCAATTAAAGACACTGGCCACTATGGGACTTGAGAAGGGCCCCAGTGAGAGCTCAGCACCTCCTGATGTGGAGGAACTACTCTACTGTCTGTTCACTGGCATTCCCTGTAAATACTCCCTCGGAGACCTCTTGGCTTAGAAGGGGAGGCCGTACCTGTGATACGTTCCGTGACATCCAGCAGAGCTTGGCCACTCAGTTGTCTCCATTGGTGGCAGAGCTCTTTCATCAGTGATACTTCATCTACAAGTGAAACACACGTTTCTGTTCACTCTTCTGAGGGCATAGGAGAGAGGACAGTGGCAAGGGAAAAAGCAGGGGCAACCCCATTTTATACAATAAAGTCCATTTCTGCTGATTTTTTAATCCTTTTCTTCTTTCCTTCCAGCCTACTTGTTGGTGTTTAAAACGCCAAAAGAAAAGCTCTCCTTTCACATTTGTAAATCCAAAGTTGTCTGCTCCACCAGGAGCTATGTTAAAATATTTCACATCAGGGTCCTCAAGAGTTCAGTCACATGGAAGCAGTGAAAAGGTTCTGCATCGCAGAGCCAAAAGGAAGAAGCCCATACTTGGGACACAGAGAGGCACTGAGTCAGGTAATCCCTGACTTCACAGAGCAGCTGAGGTGGAGAAAGTGGAAACTCCCCTTGAAGACCTGCCTCTTCAACACTCCATTGTTCAGCCATATTCCCCCAGTGTGGCATTTTCAGACCTGACATCAATCTGTGTGGCAGAAAAATTTACAGCTGCCCTTGCCTCTGTAGGTATTTGCCATTTCCTTCTTGTCCCATGCAAAACAACGTGTGGAACAAGGCATCATTGACAGATGGATTTTGACCCATGTGTTATAAAGAAATGAACTTGATGAATCCTATGGTCCCCTTTGAAAAAAGAAGACAAAGAAGAAAGGTGGAAAACAGGCAGCTACTGCCTATAATGTAGAGCCTTCCAGGTGGCTGCTGTGCAGAAGCTCTGATGGGCCGGTGTCCCTTCATGCCTACAGCAAAGCTGTTCATTTGGCAAGTCAGACGGGGCCCAAGCAAACTCCAAAACCCCTTTGCCTCTGAATTGCAGCAAAGCTCTAGTCCAGGACTTGCTCTTCAGACCAGCAGCACAGAGCCAAGGGCTCCTGGGACTGTTGGGAAATGCTGCTGCACATTCCAGCCAGTTGGGGATGGTGCATAAGGACTGCACCTGCACAGCTTCTGGTGGGTGTCAGCTGGAGCATTCCACAGACAGCAACAGCTACCAAGGCACTCAGCGTTCTCTTGTGTCGGAGAGACAGAGACACAGGTGAGGAGAGTCCATGCCAGGGCTCAGCCTTACCTAAATGCACAACAGATTGGTCCAGAGCCGTCATAGCTGCAGCATGAACCCCGGGATCCTTTGAGTTTAGGTTCTTTGTTATGCCTTCAACCAAAAGGATCATCAATGGGTTCATGGCATCCTGCAGGAGTCCTATGATTTCTGCCAGCGCCTCCAGCGCCTTCTGCTTCACTTTCTTATGTGTGTCACAGATTCTCAGGCCAAAATAATCAAAAATCTGTGAAGAGAACAAACAACATGAAAGCTTGATTAAAATGACCTTTTTTGAAGAAGCGATGTAGAAATGAGCACTCAGGAATCTAAAAGATGAAAGTGATCCTTTCTCTCAGGTCAGCCCTTGCTTGCACATTTTCACTGTTTTCCTGTGGGCCACTCACTGGAATGGTTGCACAACCTCATGCTGCTTGAAAGATTTTCATCTGTTTTTAAGAGGTTTGGGTGGGGACAGAAAAATTCCTATGGTGTTTCTCTCATCCTATAAATCATTGAATCAATTCCATTTATTAATTCAAAAGACTACCTTTGCTTTACAAGTATGGAAGCAGATGTTTACAATGCCCAGTTTTTTATACAGTTGCCTCAAGTATTGAGGGCAGCTATGATTTTGCCTAAACTATGGCTGGAGGAGATCTAAGTTTTATTTTCTCTGTCTCAGAACCTGTGTCTGGAGAAGGGCAGGGCTCAGATCAACTCTTCCAGGATCCAGACCATTGCTCTGACTAACAGGTGGACTTGTGAAATATAATGTGCTGTACAGCTCTCATTCCAGCAGGTTCAGTCCCTTGACAGCCACATTATCAGGCACACTTTTCTGGAAAAAGGGGAAAAGCAGCTACAGGGAGGAGAAGGGATGGATCTGTCCTTATTTGTTTTCTTCCTTTCCAAAGAGAAAAAAAAGGCCCCCCAAGAAGGGTGAGCACCATCTTTACCAAGAGGAATAGGGACGAGGATGGAAATGAGTTTTACCTGTGCAAGACAAGATGGAGTTCACAGAAGTATCATTTTAAAAACATTTTGTTTAAACCAACCCAGCCTGATACTTCTCTTCCCCATGCAAACCCATTTTTTCTCTAGAAAATAATTGCCATGTCTTCAATGGCTCAATTCCCTCCACTTAACCCAACTGGGAGTAGGAGACAGCAGAGGTTACACCAGCAGAAAATTCTGCCATCATCTGATGAACAGCAGCAATAGGCACCTGCCAGAAAAATACAGCTGGACTGAAATAACTTGTCCTGAAGCCTGGAGCTCAATTAATTTGTCTGGATAAGAAGGGCCAGTCTGTCCCAAACAGCCAGGATATAGTGCCAAGACACACTGAATTAACTTTACTTCCGCAGGCTTGGGAAAGGAGCTAAATGAAAGGAGCAATGAAGATATCCTACATACTTGGACAATGTTAGTGGAGATCAGCTGGGGTCTGGTTTTGGACAGGTCTAGGAGGAGTGCCACTCCTTCCATCCGTGTCTGGAACGCCTTGGCTTCCAGGAGATGGTAAAGCTTCTGGAGCAGCTCCCTTTCTTCCACAGATGCAGGTAATGTGACCTGGGCTCTTGCACGGTGTAGGCGGTGTCCACCAGTGGCAGACTTTGCCCTGGAAAACAAAGTCAAATTAGGATCTGTTTCTGATAATCCCTTCAGTTAATTGTGAGCCAAACATCTTGGGGAGCTTTCCTAATGATGTGATTTCAAGCTAGAAAATCATGAGGCTCTGAAGTGAAGAACAACGTGGACCTCATGACAATCATTATGGGAAACAATCTGCAAGTCACATTCTTCTAGTGCTCACGCAGGAAAACCAAGGATGAGATGCATCTGCTCTATCTTCAGATGGCTTCTAAGACACACAGGCCACGTTACTTTGTGGGGAAAGAGAGACACTGCTTCCAAGTTTAAATGCCTCCTCATACGGGATGTGTGTGTCTTACAATAAGGAAACTCATCACTCTGGAGAAGTGTCTCTACAACCAGGCATGACAATCTGCAAAAGTAGCTCAGATGCATCTGAACAGATGAACAGGGGCATAGCTAAATGATCCAGAAAATCAGTAACAGAGAGAAAAACAGAAATCAGACATCCCAGAACTACGCTCACATTTCATTTGCTTCCCTAGAAACTAGATGCACAGCGTAACAAACCCACTGGGAATAATCCTCTTGGATCAACCTGCCTCTTCCATGAGAATGGGAAGATGCTAGCTATGCTACTGAGGCATGTGGTCACTTTCTTGCCACTGCTGAGCATGACAGAGCTAAATAAATCCCCCTCTGTTGTCAGAGGAAAACAGTACAAGTAGCTCTGCCACTGGCATGACGAGACAGCAAGGACCAAATTCCTGTCTTAAATGCTGATTGCAGCACAGGGGGAAATAAACCAAACACGCTGTCCATCAAGCAAACTGTAGGAAGGGCAGGAATCACAAGACAAAAAGTCCACCTTGAGATACCTGTTGACCAAAATGGCTTAGGAATTGTCTTGCTCCTTACTACTCAAACTTGGTACTGCTGTTTGAGGGTAACAAAACCAACAATCAGCTAGACCAAACCTCATGGAAGGGAACTGCTTGTTTGAGGAATGGCATCCTGCCTCTAGACTGGGACTTCTCATTAAAACACCCATCTAAAAAGGACTCCACTTGGATGAAAAAAACCCTGGTTGAATTTACTTGTCTCAAGTCAGGCAGCACAGACTTGGCCCTCTCCTAGCCTCCACAGCCCTGCCCTTGCCACTGCACTGGATCATCTGAACTGCAAGCAATGGGTGACTTTTTGTCGCCCAGTATTTGTGGAAAGCCCTCCAGAGAAGCTGTGTTCAACACAATGCAGAAATAGATATTTTTTATCCTAGAGCATTTGTAGGGAAAGGAAACAATCTTTGGCACTGGTCATCTCCATCAGAAAGATGTGCCTGAGGAAGAGGCATGTGAAGCATGTCATGGGCTTTGTCACATCTGGCAAAAGTGCTCAGTACCGTTTGCTAGGAGGTGATGTGGCCTGGGGCTCCTTGGAGCCTTCATTCCTCTTCTTCACCGGCTCCTGCACAGGTGGGCGTTCAGCCTTCTGGTTTTCCATCCCCTACAGAGACACAGAGAAACCCCATCAATCTTTAGAATAGAACTAGGAAATTCCCTCTTTAAAACACCAGTTAGAACCAGGATCACTGCTACCAAGGCCTAGGGAAACATTTCCTAACTTACAGAAATAAACAGACCAGAGATTCAGTGATGCCAGCTCTTTGTTTTTGGTAGCCCAAGGCAGGTTATGGGTGCTACCAGACTGAGCTGCTGTCTAAAATCCCAAATTTATGAGTTTTGACCATAAATGGGAATTATGCAAACTGGTAGGCAATGAGTGGTCTTAAAGGAAGCAGCAGAAAAAATTGGACTCTTTGGGGGTTGGCCCATTGTGTTGGAAGTTGATTTGGTTCAACACTTACTCTCCCTGCCCCTGCACAAAGAAAAACTCCCTTCTGTAATGTAGATAAAAAGAATAAAATCCCTCCCAATCAAAAAAATGATTTTCCACTGGATGCTGCTGAATTTACCAAGCTTCTTCCAGCTCCACAGGGCTTGACAGCAGGGCAGTATTCCTAAAATAATTGTAGTAATTAGGATTGACTTGGACATCTTTTGTATACTTGGAAATTTTCTTGGTAGTACTAAGAGACTTAGAGTCTCTTTTGCAAAGACTCTGTTATGTTCAGAAGCACTATTGTCACTTAATTGCTTTACTGAGGGCATGGTAGGGAGAGTGCTGTGGGGGCTTACACGTGAATGTAAACCCATTTTCTCCTCTCTCCCTTTCCTCTTTGTGACCCATATTCAAAGTATTCAAAACCCTACTTTTCCCCCAAGAATACAGTTCCTGTGTGGTCTGCAGAAGAACAGGCTGAGGATTAACAGCTCATTTTCAGGAATAAAATGATTCAGCAAAAGAGGAATGAGATACAGACACATTGGGTATATTTGATCTCCTATTAGCAGTGGCAATACTTGCACAAAGGAGACATTTGTCCTGCCAAGCACTTACTTTCTTCTTAATTCTCTTCAGGATATCTTCCAGGTCATGCGTGGAAAGAGATTGTTCCAAAAGCTTTTGAAATTTTTGATTACTAAGCAACATCTTCACCATCTCCTGTCCATAATGCCTGAGGAAGGAAGGAAGGAAACAAAAGAAAAGTGAACAAAGGAAGAGTGTTAACAGAAGAGGCTGATGCCTTAAACTCATCCGGTGCAATGTTTGCATGAGAAGGCGTTACCTAGACTCAGCAAAGAGGGAGATTTACCTCACTTGACACTGCACAGTGCTGTCAGCTGAACACAAGAGGCAAGAGGAGAATGTGGGCCAACAGAAAAATACCATTTCTCTCTGAAACTGGGGGTGTGCTTCTGTGGGATCAAAGGATCCCAGGCAACAAGGGAAACACATCTGCTTTGTTGTCAGAGCCTATTAGCAGTGTTCTGCTGCCCTTGCACATACATTTTCCTTCCTTTAACTGGCAGGGAAGCCAGGACAAAACACCTCATCCTTGCTTTTGATTATTCTATACTATCTGTATACACATGGGCAGCCAGTTGCTCTGGTGTTCTTGGCAGCTATTAATGGGAATTTCATCATCAAAGGAAGGGGATTTTGGTGGCTTGGGGTGATTTTGCCACTAGGAAACCACAATTTTCTTCAAGAAGAAATTTGGAGGTCACTGAGCCACAGATAATAGCACTCTAGAAATCTGCAGAAGAGGTTTAGAAAGACTGAATACATTGGCTAAAGACCTCTAAAATATTTCTAGGGAAGTCTTAAGTTAATGAGAAACAGATGTTTGGCATCCTTCAGTGATGAACATTAGCCTACACTTGGCTTTCTCTTGTGCGCCTAAGGCTAAACAAAACTGTTGGACTGGCTAATCAGAGCTCTTGTAATCTCAGTAAAGAATCTCGCAAGTCACAGGGAGCTGGCAATGCTCCTTGCTGCCAACCTCAGGTTACCCAGTACAGTCATTTCCCCAGACAACCCAGAGCAGTGGTCACAGCACCAAGCCTGACAGAGCTCAAGAAGCGTTTGGACAATGCTCTCAGGCACGTGGAGTGACTCTTGGGCTGTCCTGCACATGGCCGGGAGCTGGACTGGATGATCTACATGGCTCCCCTCCAACTCTGCATATTCCATGATTCTATGCCCCTTAGCCACACTGTGAGGTCACTTATTATTGCCTTGAGTTTCCACTCTTTCTGGTTTTAGCTTAAAGCCAAACACAAAACGGTTTTCCTGTTTTAGGAGGTGAAAGAAGATCATTACCTCATGTCCTTGTGACTGTCCTGAGCAAGTGTCCCTGCCACCTGTGCCAGCCTCTCAGCCCTGGGTGAGCCTGCAAGCTTCGTGACTCCCATTTTCTCCATCAAGGACAGGAGGAGTTCGGCCGTACACTTCTGTGCCGGGACGTAGCAGCTCCTGGGAAGGAGAGAGCAAACCCTGGGACACAGGGAGAAGGAGCAGCAGCAGCACAGGCCTTGGCCACAGCCTGCTCCCTGTCCTTGCTGGGGGAAGGAGCCTGGCTTCTCCCTGCAGCTGCAGACACATGTAGAAGGTTCTGTCCTCAGATAAACACAAAGTTAGCATTGTACAGATGGGCTGTCTGCATGGAAAAGGGAAGCATTCAGTCTCCCTGCACTATTGGATGCTCAATTTCTTTCCCGAAGTTTACTCAGAGAAAGATTAAAGTAATAGGTTACATATGAATTATTTAGAAATTAAGGACAATTCGTGCTGACCCATCAGAGGGCACCCACTAGCCAGAGCTGCAGCAGGATGAGGCTCTTTCCACCCATTCATCCCCAAATCTGCAGACCCCTGGGAAAACACAAATGCAGAGAAAACATGCCGTGGGCCGTGAAGTTGAGGAACACCCAGCAATGCAGCCTGTTTCTTTTGTAAAGCTTGGCAAGGGATACGTCTGAGTGTTTTACCCTATTCCAAAGTTGAGGAAAGGGTGGCAGTCAGTTTATCCAGCTTGTCCTATTCTAGAGACTGTCTCTTGGGAACTATCAGGCCCAGCACCAACACTTAAGGCAGCATTTGCTTCAGCTGTCCCATGGCACTCAGCCAGTGAGGGTGCCTGGAAAGTGCTTCATCATCTCAGGGCTAACATGAAACATCAGTTTGAATAGAAAACACAGCTCTAAGGCCAGGACAGTCACACAAGACTCCTTTTGGCAGGAGCTGCACCTGCTGTGCAGGCTGTGCCACACCCAGCACATTCTCCCTGATGTGCTCCATGCCCCAGCAAGTACCCTCCTTATTTCTCAGAAAGGAGAAATGAGGTTGATCAGAGAATCAAGTCACTGAGTCCACAGAAGATGCAGGATACAGGGCCCTTCCCTTCCACCATTCCCGTTCTCTCTGTCATCCCTTCCCTCAGCCACACACTAGAAGGTCAAGAATATCACAGAAAGAAGAAGAACCTACTTGACTCCATTGTCCAGGAGAGCAGTCATTGCTCGTGTAGGAGTCACGTTCTCTACTATCATGCCCAGGCTCTGACAGGCTGCCTTCTGAATAAACTCTGGGGAGTTCCGCAACATGTGGAGAAGGACTGCAGCAATCTGATCCACCTCGGAGTCCATGTCCTTCCCCAAGATCACAAAGAGCTCTCCCAGAGTGACAACTGCAGAGCAGGACACGTTGGACCGGAGGTTGGTCACCTGGGGAAGTCATGAGGGGAAACATAAGCATCACCTTGCAAAGAAAACCAGTTTCCTTAGACAAGACTCCCAGGAAATCACAACACGTCCCACTGTGTATAAAAGCACAGTAGGAGCAGAAGAGCCCAAGCATGAAAGACACTTACTCTGGCACCAGTTTCTGCCCACACACCTTCTTACTGCAGGCATGAAAAATAGGCTTCACTAAAGTGTTCCACTTAAACCTTCTATAATGTCTACTGCTTTGATTTTAGGCCCTTTTATTTGAAAAACATAGAAGCAAAATAAAGAAAGGGCTGCTTTCAAACCATAAAGGCACAAGGCATAAAGATAAAACAGTCAGATGCTCCTGTTCAAAAAAGCAACACCTGTAGTTGAAGCACCCAGGCAGAAAACAGAAAACACAGGCTCAGGTCTACAGACTCATTTGCAGTGTTCAATTACAGTTTGGGCAGAGATTGGGAATCTGGCATATCATGTTATTAGTGTCTCTTTTCTGCCTTGCATTATAATGGTACCTCACTCACAGACAAGTGTCAGATACCCGACCTGCCAGTAAATACAGCTACATGTACACACAGATCCTACAGATAGCTGACAGACACTAGAAATAGAAGGTCTAAAACCAGAATGAAGGCAGTCCCTGAGCACACATGGAGATGAACAAGCACATATTCTACTCTACAAGCCGTGTATCGAGTATGGGGTCAATTCAGAGCAATGTTCTCACCTCTCTGGTAACTGCCAAGCAAATCTCACGAAGCCGACAGAGCAGGACTTCTGAATGGGACTCAGCCAGCAGTGTGATGTTCAAGAGTCCCTTCTTCTTCCGTTCCCTGAAAGGCAAGTACAAAAAAGATTGATTTTTCTCTCTACCCAAGCACTTGGCAGCACCCTTTCAAATCACCAGGCTGGCAGCTCAGTCAAAGCATGGCAGGTGCTTTTCAAGGAGTACTTAATGAAATCGTGGAACACATTGCCACAGGATGCTGTGGCTGTCAAAAGCATACACAAATCCAAGAGGCAAAGAGAGGGCTTTCAGAGTCTTCATTTGTGACCTTTCTGAAAATCTCTGCTATTAATTCCCTCTGTCATCACTGCTTCCTAGAAGCTGTGAGGCCAGGCCATGCTGCTGGTTCTTGTCACCTCCCTGTACCTGTCCCTGAGACACAGTCCCATTGGGCTGTTACTGGGACATTTTCCTTCTTTGGCAGCCCCAGCAGGCAGTTCAGCACTGAGAGTCTGCACTGGCACTCTGGAGCTGAGTTTCCACTCTACAATCGAGGCCTGTGTGTCACCCACTCCACCTCACACGTTCCCCAAAAAAGCAGCAGGATGTCCCAGAAGATTAAGATTCCACCGCTGGGCAAGAACTGTTAAAACTCTGGCTTTTCCCAGAACACTCCGACCTAAAACAATGCCCACAACAGCAAAGTGTTATTGAAAAGGTGCAAACAACTCCATCTCTCAGCACTTGCTTTGTGCAGGCCCTCAGCTACAGGAAGGTGTGTGAGGCATCAGGGCTGCAGCCAGGGCTGGCAACTGATCCCATGGGCACCCCTGAGTGTCATCAGGACCCCCACACCTGCAGAAGCTCTCTGCACCTCCCAGGGCATCAAAGAGAAATGGGGAAGAGAAAGCAGAAGAGAAAGGGCAAAGCAAAGAAGACTGCACAAGGAGATGCAACGTGGCTAATTTTTCATGCTGTGAAATTTTTCATTCCCTGTGAGAATGAAGCATCCACCAGTGAGTGGATGCTAACCCAGACATCAAAAAGACAACCAATATCACCTAATATTTGGAAGGGTATCACCTCTGGGCCTCCTTCTGTCTGTGTAGAGTTTTGGGACACATTATGAGTATTGACAAAACATCTCAAGCCCGTATGATTCCTTGAGAAGGAAAAGTTGAATTGCAAAAGTGCAAGATTCCCAGAGGATTTTATTTCTCTTTCCTTCTCTTCTGCCATGAGCCCTTCAGGAGTAATGGTAGGCAGAAGGACTTGAAGGCACAACTCAGTCCATTTCTCAAAAAGAGGAGCTGCCTGGAGCAGCTTCTGGGACTCACATGCAGGAGTCCCTGCCATTGCTGTCAGCAGTGGGAGCAGAGAGGAATCTTACTCAGTCCCACTGGGCCAGTGGCCCAAGGCACCCAAATCTCTACACTCAAAACTGCTGCCATCCTGCTTCTGCCTTCAGCCAGCAAAGCATCTCGTCCCACAGCTTTCTCTCTTCCCTCAGCATTTCCTTTGCAGCTCCATGGAGCAGCAGCCAAAGCCAGGAAACAGCATGGACCTGCTGCAGTTGGAGCAGTGCTGCAGAGCAAGGCCAAGAAAAGGCTGCTCTCCACTCTTTATCCTCTCACAGCTCCACAGTGGTTTCAGCAGTGCCCTTTGGCCCTCTGGGCTCTCAGGGCTCAGAGGCACCAGCAAGACTCGCTTCTGACCGACCTTAACGCCAAGAGGGACACAGAGTGATGGGGCCTTTCTTACCAGTCATCACTGCCCAGCAAGGACAGTGCCTCCTGCAAGGCCTGCTGTGGGTCCGAAAAGGCCCTGTCCTTCTGCCTGAGCCCACGGAGCGGCTCCTCTCGGCGCAGGGCACCAGTGGCTGTCTGCGAGGTCACTGCAAGGACTTCCCTGCTCTCTGGATCCTGGGGCTCCCTGCTTTCTCTCAGCCTCCCCAGCTGAGCACAGCTCCAGGCTAAACCTGACAATTGCCCCACAGCCCCAGCTCCAAGTGCCACAGGTGCCACAGCCAGCGGCAGGTTCCTGAGGCCGCAGAGCTCCCGCTCCCTGCCAGACAGTGCCAACAGCAGGACTGGCCAGCCCAGGAGGGAACCCCTCAGGTGCCCCTCTTGTCTCAGCACCCTGATTTCCCACAGCCCTGAGGACAGGGGCTCTCGGCAAGTCCCTGAGGAGAGACCTGCAGCTGCCTCGTGACAGCACCAAGCCAAGCCTGAAGAACCCAGCCCTGCTGGGCCCAGCTCAATCCCCAGGGAGCAACAACCAGGGAACAGCCACACCTGACCCTTCACACCTGACAGTGCCTCTGTTTCCATTGACTTCAAATATTCTAGACTACCAAGCTGGAGTAACTCCAAAGTAGATTTGCTGTTCATTCTCAGGACACACTATGAACCCAAGATCCCACTGTGCTGGCTGAGGCAGGAGGCAGTTTGTGCTCCCTTTGCAAGGACAAACCCCTGCAGGAAAATGCTGCCATGGAGCAGGCTTACCCGAGGAGCTGCGTGGGAAGCTGCCATCTCCATGGAGGGTGGGCGTACTGGGCTGTAAGGGCACCGTGTCCTGCTTTCTCACGACCGTTTTCTTCATGGCGCTACCAGGGTCTTTTCTCTGTACACTGGGAGCTGTGCCATTGATAGGTGGTAGGCTGAAGCCTGCAGGCACCAAAGAGGAGCCTGTAAGTGGAGAGTGCTGGACGGGGTGATGATGGAAAAGGCCAGAGAAGTTGCTAGAGCTGGGTAACATTCTTTGTTGTCCCAAAGAACTACAAGTATAACAATGGCACACTAACATGGGACAGTGATCACAGAATCCCAGAGGAGTTTGGGCTGGAAGGCACCTTTAACCACCATCTAGTCCAACCCCTGTGAGCAGGGACGTTGTCTAGATCAGGTTTCTCAGAGCCCTACGTAAACTGGCCTTGAACACCTTCAAGGATAGACCAACAACAGCTTCCCTTGGCAAATCCTGCCAGCTTTTCATCCCCTTCATTTAAAAAAAAATTCTCCTTAATATCTAATGTAAATCTGCCCTCTTCTAGTTTAAAAGCAAACTGCAGTGACGCTTCTCCTAAGAAACAAAGAAAACCCAGAGTATTGCTTTGCTTTTGTTCTTCTGTTCCAGAGGCAGGCAGGGAAGTTACCAAAGTGCAGATAGCCTGGTGTGATGCCCTCGGGCTGAGTGCTGCCCCTGAGGGCCCCGCTGCCGCCCTCGGGCAGCACTCACAGCCCTGCAGGCTGAGCCCCTCGGCCAGGATTCAGTTGGGAACGCTGCTTGCTCCTGGGACGAAAACACAAGCACTGCCTGGGGCTTCAGCACAGCTCTACAGCGCCAGCTCCTCAGCAGGGAGCGGCAGGAGAAGGATCTCTGGTGCTTTCATCAGAAGGAATGGAATTAAGTTCCTTCCAGGTTGCAGCCTGGTTGAAAAGCATCCTTTTGGCCTCACCTTCCCTGGAGGCTGCTCTCCAGGAGAGAGTCTGAAGCCACAGTGTACTTTGCAAGACAGAATTTTCTACTCTGAAAGACTTTACAAGTGGAGGTGGGAAGCTAATATTCTGTTACTGACTCAATGAGGCCATGGGCAAGACACTTCATGTCTCTCTATTTTTCTTTGGGAAACAGAATTAAATCCTAATGCAAGATTCTTACTCAGATGCAAGCAGAACAGTCCCCCCAGTCTGATTGCAACATTGTGCAAAGGGCAAGCAAGTGGTCAAAAAGGAACACTACAAGTGTAGCCACCACTTACTTGCTTCAGCTGCATCTCCAGGCTCAAATGTCTCTGGAGGAAGCTGCAATGATTTCTCATTTTGTCTCCTCTTCATCTCTTCCATCAAAATCTCCATTTTCTTCTGCTCTAAGTTCTCTTTAGCCAACCTGCACAATTCAGCGCGGGTCTAGGTGCAATGGAAACACATCACAGACTGTAAGCAGAGACACACCAAGCAGACACAACACCTCATCAGGAGCACAGAGTGCAGAGTGCCACAGTCTTCCATGCAGCTCCATATCCATTCCAATAGTTTCAGAGGAATGTCTCCCATGCTCGCCTTGGCAATTACACACAGTGAGGTGGAACACTTCACTGCCACAACCTCACACTGCTGCAACTGCAACCTATGTCAGGAAGCCCTGCTTGAAGCATGAAAGTCATAGGAGTGCTCCAAGACAGATGAAGAGCTCACATGACAGTGAGCAGGCAGTGCAGTTCCTACAGGCCATGGCAGAAGAACGAAAACCGTGTGCAATACCCAGCAAGGAGGGGGAATGACTGTTGCTTAACACTCATGGCCAGGAATTGCAGCTGTTTCTCACTTCCTGGCTTCTGAAGGACTCAGCTCTGAAGGACTTGGTCTCTGAGGCCAGCAGACCAAAAGGAGGAGTCTTGTGAAAACAAGTTGCACAAATGCTGATGTTAATGAGCAGAAAACTTGAGAATGAGAGGGCTGTGAGATACAGCCACAAAGGTAACCAGGAAAAAGCAAACTCTCCCATTTTAGTTTGCAGCCTTGCTTACACTCAACATTAGAGTCTTTGCTTCTCTGCATCCAAGGATGCACTTCTCCCACATTCACTGATGTCTAGCATGATCTGCCATTCAGAACTTCTCTAAACCAGCCTTTGCACATACAGAATGCTTCTGGCGTGACCTTAGCACCATCTCCAAACCAGTCACCTTGGCACTACTGGAAATAGACAAGCAATTGCTCTGTAGCTGTCAAATACATTCCCAAGAGAATCCCCATCCCCCAAGGAGTGGAAGATTATGATTTTCAGTGGCATTTTGGGCCAAGCACTAAACAGCCACTGGAAAGGAAGTCTGCTCATCCCTGTTCTTATCCCTTACCTTTCCAAAGCTGTCCCTCCGCTCCTTGTCACTCCTAAGACCAGGACTGCTGGGATGATCTGTCTCCTTGGCCTGACTCAGTGAGAGGCCTGGGAATGGAAGCAAAGGTTCCTGTAAATCTCTGGCACCACGTGTTGGAAGCAAAAGAAGCTTTGCTTTCCTCATTAGATGTGCCCAGCATTCTGCAATCCTGTATTTGCAGGGAACAAAGTGCTCATCCAAAAGTTCCACTTTTGCTCTGCTTCCTTGTTGCAGGGGTTTATTCTCTGCTTTCTTTTCAGCAGAGACATCCAAACCCAAATAAACATGACCTATCTCAAAATAATTTTGATCTTGGCTGATATTGACAATTCAAAATGTCCTTAATAGAAATAGCTGATGGCCGGTCATTCTGAAACACTCCCCAACAGAGCTGGTAGAACTAGAAGAACTAATTCTTCACATGGTTTCACAGAGGATAAAATCATGTAGCAGTCAAGCACTATGAGAGGTATACCTGTCTTAAAACTGGATTCTATCACCCTGCTAAATGATTGGGTCAGTAACAAAAGAAAGACCGGAAAGGATGAATGACAGAAGTGATTTATAGTCCAGAATTAATCCAGAAAAAATGTCATTTACTTACTGAGGACTACCTCTCCCTAGCTGCAGTAAGCATTGCAGTTGCATATACACAATTAAGGAGTTATTCCAAAGGTGCCATACTCAGGATGTGGCAGAACAAACCCTGAGCAAAGGGACCAGGGGATCTGATCCCTTTTTCTGCATCAGCAGAATTACTTCTCCAAGTCTCATCTCTCCTATCATTACACAACCAGAGATGGCAAAGGAACTACAACAGTGTCATTGAAGCTTACAGCTTGAAAACAGTGGATGACCCAGAGGCGCCAGAGACTGCATTTTGTCTGGCACAATTCCACTTGTCAGGGATCAGGCAAGGCAGGGACAGGGACAAGGCAGGAGGCACCTCCTCCCCAGCCTCAGCCTGCAGCACTGACACAGGCAGAGACAGCCGGGGAAGAGATTTGTCATTGGGAACCTGCCACAGGTGGCTTTGGGCTTGTGCTGTCAGAGGATGACAAACTCACACTGTGCCTAGGCTGCAGCCATTTGGAAGTCTCCTTCTCCTTCACTGGAAAATTCAAAAGGACTTTCCATCATAGGAGGTTTCCCTATTCCTTACAGTGCAAAACCACGAAAAACCAAGTGCAGACCAAAAATCCATGAATCACCATCAAATCTCAAAGGGTTCAGACCAGAAACTACCTCAAGGAATGGTTTACTCCTTCAAAAGCAGGAGGAAGGAGTGGAAACATTTCTCATTTCATAAAATTCCTTCATTTTCTACTCTAATTTTGACACAAGAAAGGCTGCAGGGAGATAAAAGGCATGAGCAAGAAGGAGAGGAATGTTTCCTTTTCCTGAACAGCACATCCAGGAGCCAAGCTACCCCTCCAGCTCCTGCCACTCAGCATTTCATACTGAAGGAATTTCACTGCACCACCAGAGAACACTCCCAGTCATTGGGCTCTGGGAGAGTCCACTGAGCCCATCAAGAAAATGAAATTAATTTAAAGATATCTTTAAATGAATGTGTTTTATCCAAGCTTTCCAAGTGTCACCTCTGAGTCAAGATCCCAATGATCATTTTAGGACAGACATGCCCTGTACCCACCTGCATGCTCCGGGATCTTCTCTTGGCTTCTGCTGCTGGGTCTTGCCCTGAAGAAACTGGAAGACAAAAAAACATATGAGAAGCTAGAAGGAGAAGGGAGAGAATGGGTGTACCATGCAAAGAGGCAAACCTTCTTAGCATGGTCACTGTGATGAAGGAAGAATTGCAACACATAAACCCAAATATGATTCATTGTCCTTAAGCTTTCAGTTGCTGGAATCACACAGAACTGGGCAAGCTCTGGCTGAAATAACAGCCAAGTCCAGCAGGGGACCCTTCCTGAGACACTTTGAAGCCCTGCCTCCTCTTCCCCAGCACCACCTCTGCTCTTGGGGCGTTGCTCTTGGGTTTGACATTGGATGGGCAAAATGCGGAATATTCAGAGGTTTGCCTAAATACATGGGAGACTGTGCCAAATCACCACAGGAGATGGGAAGAGTGAGGTGAAGAGTACACTGGAGCAGCAGACACCTTGGCTTACCTCATCTCCTGGGACTCCTGCAATTCCATCTTTGGAGAGCTGTGCACAGACCCAGCAGCACTGCCCACAGGGGAAATTCCTGCCTTGCGCAGACGGGGAATCAAAGATTTTCCCAATTGTCTCTTCTTCATTTCCCCGCCCGTGGAATACAGCAAGGAGGTCTGGAAAGAGTAGAACACAGTGCTCAGATCAATCATCCACACTTGCCCCCTTTGATGCCTCAAGAATTTTATCAATGCTCTTAACTGGGACCTGGTAGGAAAAGTCAAACTGATGCAGCAGCTTGGCTGTGGATTGGGAATGCAAAGGGAACTGGGAGAGACCATGTCCCACATTTCTGAGCTCTCCCCACCTTCTCACTTCCCTGGAAATGCGACTACATTCCCAGCTGGCATCCACATGTTTGACATCAAGGTGTTCTGGGGTGCCACTGCCTCCCCTGGCCTTTTGGATGCCATGGCAGTGGGTTTAGATCACTGTTCTCTCCCTGCCCCTAATGTGTCTCACAGCCAGTGCTGATCTCCAGCCAAATCCCCACAAAGCCATTCTGCAGCATGTCCAAACCTGCTTGTCTCAAGTCCCTCATTCCTTCTGCTGCTGCCCTTCCCTCCTACACTTCCCCAGCAGCCTTGGAGCCCAGATGCTGCTGCTGAGCTCTCAGGATGGTCGCTGCTCTCCAGCTCCCCCACATCCATCATCTCAGCCTCACTGCCATTTAGGGAGTTCAGCAGAGCTCCCTGCCCTGCTGCTCTCTGCAAGGTCTCTGCCTGCCCAACTTGCTCCAGGGCCCCCATGCCATGGCCAGGAATGGGGGAGGAGGCAGCAGGGGCAGATGCACACCCATGCTTAGTATCCCATCATTTCTGGCCCCGCTAGAGAGCCATGCCAGGACCTGTTCAAAGTTCACTGAAAGGGTCAGTTCCTGTATACACTGAGCCCTTTCTCTGCAAGGCTGAAATCAAGTGCCCAAGCCTTTGATTGGACATTCTGTCAACCAAAACTGTTGTTCATCTGTCTCCTCCTGCACCCCACAGCAAACCCAGAACAACTGCACGTCCTGGCCCTGGTGCAAAGAAAATCGTGTGCCTGGGATCCAGGCTGCTTTCCCGATGTCCACCTGCCATCCCTTCCCTATGGACAAAGCCATGCCAGAGCACACAGCTGCCCAGAATCTGATGAACTCTGGAAATAGCATCAGAGATTGCTGTGCAGGGGGCATGGCTGTACCACTCACAAGCTCAGACAACCTGACTTTGCAGGTTCCAGCAATCATCTTTTTCCATCCAAAGCAGACACAGCTGACAGAAAACATCAGCAAAACATACAGGTGCATCATAGATACCTGTAGATTACTCAATGGGGAAGGACTGCTTTCCCAGATTGCACAGCTTCAGCTGCTCTGACTGCTTGTTGGTGTTTTCTCAGCCATAAGACAGACGAGGAACTACAACACAGCCCAGAAACCATTCAAAGACCTCTCCTGCTATTGATACATGCTGAGGACATGACGTCTGCCCTACACACCCATGGCAAAGACAGCCTGAAGTGCAGTGTCCAGCTGAGGTCTTTCTTAGCTCAGCTGCTTCCCTGGGCTCACAGCACAGGAAAAGGCCTCCATGCTCTGCCTACAGCACATAAAATGAAAATCTACCATCCAGGACTTAGCTTGGTCTCCTTACCTTATGTCCTTTTCCCTCTGAACTCTGCTCCGCGTTGTTTCTTCTGACATCTTCGTTGTCAGTGCTACTTTTCCCTTTCCCTTCCTCCCCATCATACATCTTGCTCAGCTTGATGGAAGAGCTCTCTTGGATGGGAGGCAAGGGCTTGAAGGGAAGGAGTGAAGCGGGACGTGTCTCAGGAAGATTCGTGGCAGGAGTGTAGCCAGTCAGATCTGCAAAGTGGAGACACAAAATGTAACAGAGCCCCCAGTGCAAAGATGAAGCATCTGAAGCTCCGTATTTCATGGGACAGATTCCTTGGAAGCTTCTAAATAGCTGCACAGGGAAACATGCTCCTGCCACCAGCAGCTTGAAGCAGGCCAGGGGGAAAACCCTGCCCCACTTCCACAGAGCTGCCACAGGAACAGCCTGGCCTCTGGGCTGCCCTGGGACAGCAGGGAGCCCAGAGCCCTGTGCTCTCCAGCCATGGCTCAGCTGCACATGCACCCTGCTGCTCCTCTCCCTGCCCCACAGCTGAGCAGCCCTACAGCTCCACGGGGCACTGCCAGCAGCACAGCTCATTGCAGGGGCACATGCAGGGCACAGCTGTTCCCTGCCAATGTGCACAGCCTCTCTGGGCTGCCACAAGACCCTTCCTCCCAACAGAGAGCGGCCCAGCTCCCACCTCACCTCTGTGTGAGGCTGAGCCACGCTCACAAGGGAAGAAGTGAGTTCGGTGAACTCCCATTTTTAGAATCAATCCATCTAATGGGTTAGGCATGCAAGCTCTTAGAAGTAAGAGAACTAATTTTTTACATTGTTTCACAAAGGGTAAAATAAAAAGGCAGCCAAGCAATACAAAACAAACACTTCTCTTAAAACTGGGGCCTTTCAGCCTGAACAATGCTCTGGTCAGTAACAAAAGAGAGGAATCATTCAACGACTTAAGTAATTTCCAATCCAGAATTAATCCAGAAAAACTATCCCCCTGCTTATGGAGCAATACTGGTCTAGTGCTGCATTCAGCATTGCAGATGCATTCCAGCAATGAAGGAGTCATTCCAAATAGGGCCATACCCAAGATTTGGCAGAACTAACCCTGAGCAAAGGGACCAGGGGATCTGATCCCTTTTTCTGCATCAGCAGAATTACTTCTCCAAGTCTCATCTCTCCTATCATTACACAACCAGAGATGGCAAAGGAACTACAACAGTGTCATTGAAGCTTACAGCTTGAAAACAGTGGATGACCCAGAGGTGCCAGAGACTGCATTTTGTCTGGCACAATTCCACTTGTCAGGGATCAGGCAAGGCAGGGACAGGGACAAGGCAGGAGGCATCTCCTCTCCCAGCCTCAGCCTGCAGCACTGACACAGGCAGAGACAGCCGGGGAAGAGATTTGTCATTGGGAACCTGCCATAGGTGGCTTTGGCCTTGTGCTGTCAGAGGATGACAAACTCACACCCTGCCTAGGCTGCAGCCATTTGGAAGTCTCCTTCTCCTTCACTGGAAAATTCAAAAGGACTTTCCATCATAGGAGGTTTCCCTATTCCTCCCAGTGCAAAACCAGGCAATATACAGGAATCTCCTTCAACTCTCAAGGGATTCAGATCAGAAACTACCCCAAGGAATGGTTTTCTCCTTCAAGGGCAGTCGGAAGGAGTGGAAACATTTCTCATTTCATGCTAATTGGCTTATTTTTCCATTCCCCATTTGGCACTAGAAAGGCTGCAAGGAGGTAAAAGGGATGTGCAGGATGGAGAGGAATGTATCCGTTTCCTGCCCAGCTTATCCAAGAGCCCAAGGTACCCCTCCAGCTCCTTCCACTCAAAAATTAACACTGGAGGAATTTTCACTGCACCACCAGAGAACACTCCTAGGGACTGGGCTCTGGGAGAGTCCTCTGAGCCCATTAGGAAATTGAAATACATTTAAAGATACCTTTAAATGAATGGGTGTTAACCAAGATTTCCAAATGTCAACTCAGTGTGAAGACTAGAAAGGCCACTTTCGGACAAAATGTGGAATACAGAAAAGTTCACCTAAATACGTGGGACAGCTGACTGTGCCAAATCACCACAGGAGATGCGAAGAGTGAGGTGAAAAGTACACTGGAGCCCTGTGCCTACCTGCATACTCCGGGCTCTTCTCTTGGCTTCTGGTGCTGGGTCTTGGCCTGGAGAAAATGGAGGACAAAGGAACATATGAGGAGCTAGAAAGAGAAGGGAGGGAATGGATGTACCATGCAAGCAGGCAAACCTTCTAAGCATGGTCCCTGTGATGAAGGAGGAATTGCAAAACATAATCCCAAAGATGAGTCATTGTCCTTAAGCTTTCAGTTGCTGGAATCACACAGAACTGGCCAAGCTCTGGCTGAAATAACAGCCAAGTCCAGCTGGGGACCCATCCTGAGACACTTTGAAGCCCTGCCTCCCTTTCCCCAGCACCACCTCTGCTCTTGGGGCATTGCTCTTGGGTTTGACATTCTGCTGGATCACCATAGATGGGCAAAATATGGTGTTGCCAGGATTTTTAGTGAAAAAGCCTCTGCTAGGATTTTTCCTGTCCTGAGGAGCTGAGGGCCTCAGGAAAGAAATGTAAACAATAACTATCTGCTCCTGTGGAGTGCCACAGGTGAATCTTCCATTGGTTCATGTGGATTGTTTTCAATCAGTGACCAATCACAGCCACCTGTGCCAAGGCTGTGAGCAGTCACAGGATTTTTGTTATTGATTCCTGTTCTATTCTTGTCTTTGTAGCCTTCTGATCTTTCTCTCTCTGTTCTTTTAGTATAGTTGTAATGTAGCATTTTAGTATAATATATATCATAATAAATCAGCCTTCTGATGAAAGTGGAGTCAAGCCTCGTGTCCTCGCACCAGGGGTTGCAGTCAAAGCAAGAATTGGTGACCCCTGGACGTGTGAAACTGATGGTCACCCCAAGAGTGACCATGGAATCTAGCCTGGAGCTGAAGAAACGAGACCCTGAAGATGGGCAGAGTTCACAGCCAAGGCAAACAGGAGAACCTGTTGGACTTTCCTGGAGATTGTGTCCAGAGACCGCAGAGCAGCAGAGCTGCACAGCTGGATCCACAAGGACACTGTCTAAAGGTACTGTTATTTTTTCCCTTCCTGAAGATCCTGCCATTCGCAAAAGGTGGGAGGAAAGTTGGGAAAATGTACCTTCGGAAGCTCAGGTTCCGTTTACTGAGTCAGAGGAGAAAGTTATTAAACTCTGGTGCAAATGGGGACACGATTTGATTTTTTGGAAGGAAGATTATTATGACGTTTTCAGATAGGCAAAATTTCATAGATTTTTTACAAATGTGATATACTCCCTCGATTTAGATGTTTGGGAGTTCATGAAGGCTGCTGTTGAGTGGACAGAGCACCAGGGTGTTAAACGCCCGTTGATATATTCAATATCCCAAGACATCTTATCCTGGGTTTTGACAGTAAAAAAGGCTGGGGGGGACGTCATGGCTCGGTGGCGCGGCCGCGCTCCGTACCCGCCAGGTTCGGCACGAGAGAAGCCTCTCCAAAAAGACGAACCGCGGGTTTGCAGCCCCCCCGCACTGCCCACAGCTGAGCAAAAGTTTTTCTCTGTTCCTTCGGAGCAGACAGAGCTGCCTTCCCCCCCCCCTCCTTCTCTTGGGGGGGATGGGGAGCCGAGCCCGCCGCTTTCCGGGCCGGCCCCGCCCGCTTCACCGCGGATCTTTCCGCCTTCCCCACCCCGGGAGGGGGCGGATCCGGCTCCGCCTCAGCCAGCCCCGCGGGAGGCGCCGGACCCCGCGGCTCCGCCTCAGCCAGCCCCGCGGGAGGCGCCGGACCCCGCGGCTCCGCCTCAGCCAGCCCCGCGGGAGGCGCCGGACCCCGCGGCTCCGCCTCAGCCGGCTCCGCCCGCGGCCCCGCAGCCGCCCGGGCCAGCTCCGCCGGCTCTGATGACTGCGCCTGCGCCGCGGCACCCGGAACCGCCTCCCGCCGATCCGCCCGTGTTGCCAGGCAGCGCGATCAACAACAGTGATTCCCCGGCTGTGCTGCTGTCCCCGGGAGCTGCAGGAGCTGCCTCCGTGTCTTCTTTCTCTGCATCCCAGCCGGCAACTGAATTCGCAACGGTGCAGGCGGCGCCTGCGCGGGCCGACCCCGCTCCGAGCCCGCCGCCCCCGCCTGTCCCGCCGCTCCCTGCCGATCCAATTGCAGTGCAAGAGCTTGCTGAGAATAGTGCTGAGCCCACGAGACCGCCTCAAAAGTCGACACCAGCGCCCGTGCTGCCTGCACCACCCACCCCAGTTGTCCCGCAGGTTTCCGAAACTCCATCATTCACATCAAACCCTGCGAAAAGCCTATCCTTCCGTAAAAAAAGCATAACCCTCCAGCTGACTGCAGGAGCAGTTCGGCTGGCTGTGTTCAAAATCAATATAGTTTTTAAATCACTTCGCGTATAGTCGAGAGCTTCTCCCTAGAAGTTAAAGTGCCTGCCTTCCCCCGAGCGCCCCTGCGGCATGGGGGAGTTGGCTCCTGTAACATCTACCTCTAGTTCCCAACCCAGTAGAGATAAAAGTAGTGCCAAAAAGCAAAAAGCAGAAAAAATAACATTTACCTTACAAAAACAAGAGACACAGAGCAAAGCAAGCACTGCTCGCTTGCTCTGGAGACAAGAAACCCTCAAATCTAAAATAACAATTCCTGAGAAAACTTCTCTTCTCCAGCTGCCAGTGTGCACCAGTGCTTCTAAAAAAAAAAACATTTCGTCATTTCTACTCTCAAAACACTAGCAGCATAGTCCTACCAAGTTCTGAGCGTGCAGAGCCCGCCTCACAAGCTAGTTCTAAGCCGTTTAACTCATTTCCCTGGGCCGGGGCCATCGCCCCGTCCAGTGCTGAGTTCAAAAACTTTGCTTTCCCCACAAGAACCTAGGCCACCATTCTGTGAGCCAAGTCTGAGTTCTCTGGTCCGCCCACCAGGACCAGAGCCACCCAAGGGTCCTAGAGACACTCTGCTGCTGCTACTCTTCTTCTAATGAAAAAAAAAATAATAATAATAAAGAAAAGTGGAAAGAGCTAGCAGCTCAAAAGCATTGAAAAGCCAAAAATTAGCCTCAGCACAAGTGGTTCAATGAAGGGCTGTGGCCAGGGCATTCCAGAAATTTTCTCTGAATTGTTTGATGACTGTAAATGAATTGTTTGATAATTCTTGTTTTCTTTAGCAGTTCTTTGTTTCAGAATTCTGCAAGCCTGTTTCAGGACCAAAGGGGACTTCCAGAGATGTCAAAGAAGAACATCTTCAGTCCATGGACTCTGTCCTGAAATTCAGCTGCTTGGACTTGAAACAATGAACTTTCTCTGCATGTGTTCTTTGCATTTTCTTATTTTTTAAGATTGTTTTAGTGATATGATATAATTAGATGTTTGATAAGTGAAGAATTTCCCTGAATGTTTTACAGGTGAAGAGTTTCCCTGACCATTCCACATCAGCAGATGATTGAGATTTTGATTGGCAACAGATCAACCTCAAAAGGTGTTGTTCTCTCTTCTGCAAGGCCTCAGTAGAGGAGATTGCAAACATTTCTTTTTCTATTTAATTTAATAATTTAAAAGGGTGAGATGTTGCCAGGATTTTTAGTGAAAAAGCCTCTGCTAGGATTTTTCCTGTCCTGAGGAGCTGAGGGCCTCAGGAAAGAAATGTAAACAATGGCTATCTGCTGCTGTGGAATGCCACAGGTGAATCTTCCATTGGTTCATGTGGATTGTTTTCAATCAGTGACCAATCACAGCCACCTGTGCCAAGGCTGTGAGCAGTCACAGGATTTTTGTTATTCATTCCTCTTCTATTCTTGTCTTTGTAGCCTTCTGATCCTCTTCTCTCTGTCCTTTTAGTATAGTTGTAATGTAGCATTTTAGTATAATATATATCATAATAAATCAGCCTTCTGATCAACATGGAGTCAAGCCTCGTGTCCTCGCGCCAGGGGTTGCAGTCTAAGCAAGATTGCCCTGTGTTTGTTTTTGCCCTGAAGTAACTGAGATTCACTGGAATATTTACAAGCCATAAATGATGGATTTATTGGGGTTGCTAGAATCTTCTATATTTTATGACTTTTCTGCTGCACAAGAGCCTGGCACTTGCAGAACTCTTGCCCCATGCACTTCCCCAGTGCTTCTTGCAGAGAAGCTTTGGGAAGCACTCAGGAAAAGTGCCATGTTCATGTGTGGTTTGTGGAGCCCACAGGACAGGGAAATGTCTTTGCAGTGGGCACTGCCTTTTATTCCAAGGTGTAGAAGGATTCTTGGCTGAACAGGGCCATGATATTCCCCTGTGGGAATTGGACAGCCCTGGTCTGCAGATTACAGAGTTACTCTGAAAACCATGTATCGTCCTCAAACAGGAACAAGATAGACCATGTGCTGTCCTCAAATAGATACAACAAGGAAGAATGAGCATTGTGCCAGGATGAAACCAAATGCGTCAAGCACGTTGTGGGAGCTGCTAATTTGGCACACCTTAGCTAAAGATGCTTATAGTGTGACAACCAATCAGTAATTAAGATGTATGTGTGAATATAGCTACTTAACCAATCAGCATTAAGCATTAGTGGCAGGAGACAGTGTATAGAGGAGGATAACTATGTCAAAGTTGCTTAATAAAGGAGAACGACATGTAGCCACATTGGCTGTGAGTGTCATTACTCAGCCGACTCTCCGTGGGACCCTCCTCACCAAGGAATTGTCATTGCTGTGGGCACTGGCTGTTATTCCAACACCTGTGTCATTTATTCTACTGGAATCCTTGTGAGAAAGGTTGTTCTTCGCCATTGAGATTTTTAGGTGACATTTTTGATCTCAAACAGCCCAAAGTTTTCCATCTCACAGGTTTCTGATGCTGGTTTTCCCTTTCCAGTCTGTTGTTGGCCAAGGAAGATGCTGCTTAGATTCTGCAGGCCCCCATACATGGATACTGTTATAGGTAAAAATCGATCCAGCCAATTTAATAAAAATAAAATATAAATTTATTCACAACTGATATACAGTCCTGACAGCCAACAATCAAGGACAGCACTGACCCCGGGATGGAAGCTGGGTGAACACAGATCCGCCTTCTATCGCACCCAATCCCCCCTGTTCACCAATGCTGCTTGGCAGAGTCCGTTCTTATACTCTTTTTCTAGCCCATGGCAGAGTCCCTTTGTCTTTCCTCAGGGTTCTTCACATTCATGATGCCTCTATTCTCCGTCCTGTGCTGGACAAAACCTTGTCCGGGAACTGATGTGCATCCACTCTTCGGTTACCGGAATCCCGTATGCAGATGTATGTCCTTGATGGTCCCCTCTGTCTAAGATGAACATCTCCATGGGCCATCATCGCTGGGCCTCCTCCTGTTCACACCAGTGAGAACGACAATCTCCTGTGCCGGCTGGGTTCACTTCCTATGTTAATGACACTCCTCCTACCCGACTGCCAGCTGCGGTTTCCTCACCCTGTGAAGCAATCCCCTCTTCCCTTGCTACTGTGATTTCAAGGCTTGATATTTTATTCATATATATATATATATATATTCTATCAGCACAAATTACCATAATATACATAACAGGTACCAAGCTGAAAATTCTTCAGTTCTCCACAGCAGCCCAGTTATCCACAGGAGGGCCAAGAGCAGCTCCATAAGCTCCAAGGGATTCTAACAGATGAATTTCTGTCCCTCAGGAAGGCAGGGCTGGGTCTGAAGTAAAGGGACTGACACTGCACCCACCTTTACATGGCAGCAGCTGTCCCACACTTTGTGAAAGGCACATAACATGTGACACTCTTAATTCAGCACTGGCTTAGTCAGTCTTATAAAGCTCTTAAAAAAAAAAAACCAAAACAGAGTGGGCAAAAAATTATTTGTATTTAATTGGTTGGGGTGTTTTTGGCTTTTTTTTTTTTCTTGGTTCTTTGCTTTGGTGATCAGAGATCATGGAGGAAGAGGCAGATTTTCTGTTCAACTTGCCTGTCAGTATGCAGGGGGCATGAAAAGAAGATCAGCTTTTCACCAGCTGGTTAAGGAGCTCTAAAAGTAATTGTGCTGTCCTTAATCAGGGGGTGGGGGCACTGCTAACAGCCTGGATTGTCCCCACCTGTGTTCCCCTCCTACCAAAGTGCTGTGTAGATCCAGAGCCTTGTGCCTTGGCCTGATGGTGCAAAAATCCTCCCAACATCTATCTGTTTGCAAAAATGTGTTCTCATTAAGATGAAAAGCTGTATGGGTGGCCTGCAGCTAATGTTCTTTTGTTGCCTGGAGCCCAGGCAGTGCTCACATCTAAATGACTGACCAGCCCCAAGCTGCTCTTAAGACTGATTTGATCAAAGGCACTGAAGCTCTGTTGAGTGCAAATTCTCCAGGAAAACAAGCACAGGAACTTGGATAATGTTGGTGACAAAAGCAGAGTGCAGAATTGAACCTATGAGGACACCTCACTGCTGCCTCCCCCCACCCTTTTATTTTAAATTCATTTCATATTTTGAGTGTGAGCTCTTGCATGAAGTGGGCCCTCAGCAAGGAGCTGCTGGGCCTACTGGCTGTGTCCCTTTGTGCTCCCAGTGCTTCTTGAAATAAATGGGCTGGAGATCTTTCTCCTTTTTAAAGTCTTTATTAAAAAGAATCAGCTCAGGTGGGGAGAAATCGACGGGTCGCGCCCACACCGCCGGCACTCCCAGGAATGGCACGGAGGAGGAGGATGATGCAGCTGTGTCCGCTGGTCTGCAGGCAGAGCTGGGGATTCCGTCCTCACCAGAGTTTAGGAGATTCCGCCTTTTCGGTCCAACGCCTCGGGTCCTCTCTCTAGTCAACATCCTTTCAGGTTAGGGTGAGAAGCAAAAAGGATCCAAGCAGGCACTGGACTACGCTCCCATCCTTAGACATCACCTAGGTCCCCTAGTTCTATGTTGGCTCCTTGTTTTTAGGGGTTTTCCTGGAAAACTGCAAAATTTGGTGCAATGCATTTCTCATCTGCATTCCAGCTCTGATGCCACTCCCATTCTCCTGCTACCTGCAGGGTCCCTGTGTCACTCCCTGGCAAGCCTCATGGGGACAATGGTTAATCACCAACCATTAACAGGTAATTGAAGAAGAACTCTTAACAATGAAGCTAACTGAACAGCAACTGGTCCAACTTGTTTTAACTCTGCAACCTTAAAAAAAAAATAGATAACTTCTTATTCATAACATTTCTCCCTCTTTTTCTTTGATCAGGAGTAAGCTTAAGATGGCCTCAACTTACAGTTTTTGCCTCATTAACATAGAATTTCTTATATTTTTTGTATTGATTATAAATTTCCTGAGCACTCTGGTGATCATATTTTCCCAACTTCCTTAATTTTGTTTGGTTTTTTCAGGTTAATCTCTTTAGAGATCCTTGGGTTATTCTGTACAGCAGATTTCACTATTTTAATTAAGCAGGGAAATAAGAACAACTAATGAGTGTACACACAGTGAAGGTTGTAGTTTTCTAGCTTTTTTTGAAAGTCCATAAATTATCCCACCAACTGGAATCAAGTACAGGAATGCTTTTTTGATTTCTTACATATGCCAGTTTTCTTATTTCATTTAAGATGTCTCTCATGACTGCTACAGTTAATTTGATTTGATAAATTACTGTTTTGGTTTGGGTGAGTTGGTCATTAATATGATTAAGAGCTAATGTGGTCTGATTCGATATTATCTCTGATATTGCTTGTAACTTCATAATTTGGTTTAATATATACTGCTTCTTCAATTTGTTTTTCCTTAAATCATCGTATATAGGGACTCTTGTACTTGATCCAGATTCTTTGGGAAATATAAAGAAAGCTTGTTTTATAATTCTAATGATGCAACTGCCAGACCAGTCTCTTGGCAATTCAGTGGATGCTGTGGTACCATTGACCCAAAACAGGTGTTTAGGGGTTTCCCGAAATATATTAGCTTTTGTTGTGCTCTCCTAATATTTAGAAATATCTTTTCCTTTGACCAGATTTACCAGGCTTGCTTTAGTAGCATCACGTTCAAAGCACCACCAGGCTTCTCCTACAGGGTACTCTCTCAGGAGTGGCTGCCTAAATGTGGCAGTGTTCTGGGCTGTGCAATATATTTTCTCATTCTCTTGATAAAGGATCAATTGGGAGAGGTTAACACAATTATAGTTTAAATTGGTGTGGACTCTCAGCAAGGAACTTACTTCTTTCTCATAGAGAGGTTGGTAGCACTCACTGCACGGCTCTCTTGGGCTCCCCGGAACACCACCAGCAGTCAGAGCCATCACTACTACCCTTCCCAAGAGTCCGGTATGGGTCATCTTGCACAGCTTGCCCACCTGGCCTTGCCTCCTGAGGATTTTACTGAGAAGAAGTTTCCAAGCTCTTTAGAGTCTCTTGCTCTTCTGGTTAAACCTCTCTTGATCTGTCTCTGCTAATTTGGTCTCTCCTAGGGGAGCACTCTGCAGAAGATTAACCTGGAGTCTTTGGTACTAAGTTGGGAGGACTTCACCAGAATTACTTATTAACAATTTTTAACTTTTACAAATTTCTTGAAACACTTTAAGACATGTTATGATTCTAAACTTTTGTCTTATGCAGTTCATCAGTCTTTTTGATATGTCAACTTTAAGTCATTTGGTCCTTTTATAATAGTATATTCAGCTGAATTGGCTCCTGATGTGGTTGAATCTTGTCCTGAATTAGGGTGTGAGGGTGGTGTGGAATCTTGTCCAATACCAGAGGGAGACACTGACCAATCTTGTCCAATGCTCGGGGGTGGGACTGGTCTTTAATTCTCATGATGTAGGTCTAACCTTTTTCTCCGGTCCACACAGCAGAATTAGCGATGACTGGTACTTGAAAGGGGCCTTCAAATTTAGGCATTAATGGTCTACTATTCCAGGATTTTATCAAAACCCAGTCTCCTGGTTGATGTCATGTGCTTTTGTGTCAAGAGGGGAGGTTTGGGGAAGGTATCCTTTTTTTCTAAGTCTTTCTAGGGTTCTTCCAATGATTTCTAAATATTTTCTGGTAGCTTCTTCTCCTTCCAAATAGTCTCCTGTGCTATAGGGTGTTAACAAGAATGGCAGTCCAAACATCATTTCATAGGGTGAAATCTTTATATCAGACTGGGGTCTTGTTCTGATGCGCAAGAGCGCTAGGGGCAAACACTTTAGCCAATTCATTTTTGTTTTTTGATTAATTTAGTCAATACATTTTTGAGAGTTTTGTTCATCTGTTCCACCCTCCCAGAACTCTGGGGGTGCCACGGAGTATGTAATCTCCATTTTATTCTTAAGGCTTCAATTACATTTTGCAATGTTTGGGCCACAAAGTGTGGACCTCGGTCTGAGTCTATGGTATTCACCATTCTGTATCTGGGGATAATGTTTTCCAAGATTACCTTTGCTACGACTTGGGCTGTTTCCCTTTTGGTTGGGAAGGCTTCTACCCAGTGAGTGAGATGATCCACTATAACTAGTAGATGTTTGTATCCTTGTTCTGGGGGCATCTCAGTAAAATTTATTTGTATGCTTTGGAAAGATCTTAGAATTAGTTCCTTCCCTCCAGGTGTTACTTTTCTCATGACTTTCTGATTTACTTTTTGGCAAATTAAACACCCTTTTGTGATTGCTTTTGCTAGGTCACATACACCTATGCACAGGTTATTTCTTAGGAAATGATCACATAGTCCTTGGACTCCCCAGAGGGTTAATTTATGCAGTTCTGTTAGCACTGTCCCGGCAAGTGCTTTGTTTAAAAACACCCGTCCGTCTGATGTTAACTACTCCCCTCGTTGCCTTTGGTGTAACTTTAAATCTTTTATAGCCTTTAATTCTTTTTCACTAAATATGGGTTTTTCTCTTTCCTCCTCCTCGGGTGTGGTTACTGTTTTAAAAACTTTCACTGGATCCCCTGGTTCTAAAGCTGCTTCCTTTGCTATCTGATCAGCCAATCGGTTTCCTTTAACTTCAAGGCTGTGTCCTTTTTGGTGCCCTTTTATATCTACTACTGCTATTTCTGTTGGTTTCTGTAAAGATTCTAATACAGACTTGACTAGATTCTCATGAGCTAAGCTTTTTCCACTTGAGCTTAGATATCCACGCTCCTCCCATATTTTCCCAAATGTGTGTAATATCCTAAATGCATATTGGGAATTTGTAGAAATGGTTCCCCGGTCTCCCTCCAATAAGTCTAATCTTCTTTTCAGGGCATATATTTCACAACTTTGGGCTGACCAGGTTTGGGGTAGTTTTCCTTTTTCATCAATTTGTAAAGTTTTTCCGTCTATGATGGCATAACCTGAAGCTCTTTTTCCACCTACTACCCTTGAAGAGCCATCTATAAACAAAATTCTTCCAGTTGTTAGAGGTTGATCTTCTAAATCCTCTCTTTCTTTGGTTTGGAGACTGATCAATTCAAAGCATTCATGTTCTAGACTCTCTATAGGCTCTCCCATAAGGAATTGTGTTGGATTGAGGGTGTTTGATGTGATGAATTCTAAATGATCTGTGTTCATTAGTATTATTTCATATTTTAATATTCTTGCATTGGTTAGCCACTGTTGAGCTCTTTGGCTCAGCACTGTTTTAAGATCATGAGGGGTATGTACTTTAATTTTTCCTTGTAAAGTCAACTTCTGGGTCTCTTCTATCAGAATAGCAGTTGCTGCTACTGCTTGTATACAAACTGGCCAGCCTCTAGCCACTGGGTCTAACAATTTGGAGATGTAAGGTACAGGTTTTCTGCAGCCTCCCCACTCTTGAGTTAGTACACCGTAGGCTAGACTTCCTTCAGCACTTACAGAAAGATCAAAGTTCTTCTTGAGGTCTGGTAAGCTTAGGACTGGAGCAGAAGACAACTTCTCTTTTAGGTTCTCTAGTTGTTGATCGTCTTCTGCTGTTCAAATTATGGGATCTGGGGCTACCAGCTTATCATATAAAAATTTCACACTTTGTGTGTATTGATCCAACCATAACTTGCAGTATCCAAACAGGCCTAGAAGCTTTCTCACATCTCTTTTTGTTTGTGGAGCTGGGAGAGATAGGATGCCTGAAATTCTGTCAGGACTCAATTTCTTATATCCCTCTCCTATTATGTGCCCAAGGTATGTTACTTCTGATTGTACGAACTGTAGCTTCTCTTGGGAAACTTTTAATCTTTTCTCTCCCAGAAAATTCAAAAGTTTAATGCTAGTTGTTCTGACCTGATTTTTTCCTTTCCCTGATACCATCAGGTCATCAACATACTGCAGGATTTGTACTTCTTTTTCAGGAACAAACTGTTCTAACAAACCCTCCTAGGGATTGTCCAAAGAGATGGGGTGATTCAGTAAACCCTTGCGGTAATCGGGTCCATCTTAGCTGTTGTTTTCTTTTTGTACTTGGGTCTTCCCATTCAAAGGCAAACCAATCTCTACATTCTACTGCCAGAGGACACGCCCAGAAAGCATCCTTCAAATCTATAATAGTGAACCAAGCATGTTCTCTTGGAATTCAGCTTAGAAGATATACGGGTTGGGCACAACCGGATGTCTAGCCATGGTTTTCTTGTTTACCTCTCTTAGGTCTTGTACCAGCCTGCATTTCCCTTCAGCTTTCTTAACTGCCAGTACAGGGGTATTGTGTGGTGACATACAGGGTTCCAAACTTCCCTCTTGCAGCAATTGTTCAATAACTATGGCCAGCCCCCTCTTTCCTTCCAGGGAAATTGGATACTGTTTGACCCATATGGGTGAAGTATCGTCTTGCATTTTTATTGTTATCGGAGGAATGTCCCGCTTTCCTCCTTCAGCCCACACCTCTGGGCTTATTTCAGCAACATCACCTTGGGATAACTTCATTATTTGTACCACCATCTTCCCTTCTCTCGGGACAATTCCTACTCCCAAATGAACTTGTAGATCTCTCCCTAACAAACTTTTTTCTAGTTTAGGCAGATAGATCAAATTTGCTTCACACTGCCTTGAGTTTCCGATTATTTTTACATTCTCGATCACTGAGGCTCTAAATGGTTTCCCTTCAGCCCCTAATACTTCACAAAATTTTCTACCAATTACCATACCTTCTGGTATTTTTTTGAGACAGGACTTATCTGCTCCTGTATCAACCAAAAATTCAAATTCCCTATTTTGGGTTCCCACTTCAAAGTTTACCAAGGGCTCCTCTAGATGTTGCATTGGGTCCCCTAAAGTACAGAGCCCTTGACACCCCTAATCATCATCTCTAAGCATTTTCTCTAAGGCTTCTTGTTCTTTGGCTATTGCTTCATCAAGGGTCAGCTTTTTACAAAACCTTCTAATGTGCCCAGTCTGCCCACAGTAACAGCAACGCCTTTCACTTGAAGGGACTTGAGGCCTCCGTTCCTCTTGTACCTGATGGTACTGGCCTATCCTTATCTGCTCCTGGTGGTGGATTCCTCTACTCTTTTGTGGCCTTGGACTGTAGGAAAGAATTGTTTGCTCCAACACTTTCTCTAGCTATAGAGACCATGATCCTAGCTTTGGCCTTTGCTTTTTCTTCTTCCCTCATTAAATACACTTTCAATGCTTCCTTCAATAACTCATTAATGTCTTTTTCTTGCCAATCTTAATTCTTTTCCAGTTTTCTCCGTATATCAGGCCAAGATTTAGTAACAAACTGGACCTTTAATAGCACTTCACCCTCTTTGGTGTCTGGGTCTATTCTAGAATACAATTGAAAGTTCCGCTTTAGGCGATTAAGCCAAGTAGCAGGAGTTTCATCCTTCTCTTGTGCGC
The DNA here is from genome assembly GCF_036417665.1 of Passer domesticus. Classification (NCBI taxonomy): domain Eukaryota; kingdom Metazoa; phylum Chordata; class Aves; order Passeriformes; family Passeridae; genus Passer; species Passer domesticus. Next base: position 3,032,158 of record NC_087482.1, on the reverse strand, counting down.
CCGCGAATGCCAATTTTGTATTAGTTCCTTTGGGAACTGATTCTCTGATCCTTCTAATGATCAGAGACCTGTACTCCATCATGGCTTTCCTCCCTTCCTCCTGATTAGGGTTCCAATTGGGATCCACTAGTGGCAATTTGTCTTCACCTGATGACACTTGGGGTCCTGGACGATTACCTTTTTCCCAAATTCTTATGCTTGCGGCTCTAATCATTCGGGACTCTTCTGGGGAAAATAATATATTTAGAATAGAATTCATCTCCCCCCAAGTGTAGATATTTGGACCTAAGAACTGATCCACTTGGTTAGCAATGCCCACAGGGGCTTCAACTAAATTCCCTAACTCCTTCTTGAATGCTCTCACCTCAGAGGCATGTAGAGGAGCGTTTACAAAAGCAACACCTCTTGCTACTGCTTCCATAGGAACTACTCTAAGAGGAAAAAGTCTCTCTACTTTGGAGGTCTTGGATCGGGTACCGCAGTATGGCCCATCTTCAGACACAAAATTACTCATTTGAGGGGTATTAGCACTAGCTTGGACCTGCTGTAGGTCAGCGGCTGTACCTGGTGATAAGAGGTTACTAGGTAAGGAAGCATTTGTGTCCCAGTTAGGAGGAGGGACAGCAGTAGGAGGGGCAGAAGAGCTTGAGTGCATGTTAAGTGGAGCTGGAGAAGGGGTGGAGCATGCAGCAGGTGGAGTAGGTATCAGTGGTGGTGCAGAAGCAGCTAAAGGAGTCGAAGGGGGTGGTGAGGGAATGGCCCCCATGGCCGCCGAGGGAAGAACTGGATCTGCTATTTGAGGTGCTCGAAGGAGAGGATTATAAGGTGGAGGGGCATCAGGAGGCAAGTAGTCTAGGGGGTCCCACCTTTCGGCAATCTCTTTAACTTCAGCATCCCCTCTTTCATTCCCCTCTTTCTTCCTCTGCACTTTACAAATTCGCACTCCTTCATCCTTGATGGTATTCAACCAACAAGCTACATAGAACAATTGCTCAGGATCAGTATCCTCTTGAGATGTCAGATACTGACTCAGTTGTTGACACATCCACTTGTCTTTTGTCCCACACCACAGCCATCCTCCTTGTACATCTAATTCTGGCCACGCTTCTAGACAATAGTGAATCATCTTAACTTTATCTAATCCTTCTGTGGCTTCTATAGAGTCCCATCTCTCTAATCGTTCACCTAGGGGACTGTGGGGAGGTATAGTTCTCAGTCTCTGGCCACTTTTCTTACTATTGCACCCTCTCATTTTTTCAGCCTCAAAAAAAATCACAAAGATGATTTTATCTTAAAGGAAATATATCTTACTTAAGAAGTCCCGACCTCCTCTGCCAAAACTCCAATTTCTCTGACCCTTTTCGTCAGGACTTTGTTGAGGCCTTGGCCTCGCGCGCCCTGACTCAACAAACAAACAAAAGAACCAAAAAAATTCCTCGAGACCCTGGCTTCTGAGGCTGTATGCCTGACCTCCTTCATCAGGACTTTGTTTGCCTGCAGGACTTTTAGACTTGCCCAAATTCTTCTTGGGACTTCTGAGTTTGCCTAACCTCTCTTGTCAGGACTTAAAACAAAAGTATTGCCTGATTTTCAGTTTGCCTGACCTTCCCCTGTCAGGACTTATGCTTCAGGGCTTGAAAAAACTCAAGATAGGCTTCCTCTGCCAGACCTCGTGCCTGACCTCTGTCGTCAGGACTTAAAAACAAAACTGCCTGATATTCTAAATCACCTAACTTCCTTCGTTAGGACCTGTATCAGGGCCTTTGGGGTACGTGCCACTCACACAGCTATTTCCTCTGCATGCCCGGAGGGGAGTCCTCTTTACCCCTTTGGAGGCACCTCAATCACCAGTTCCACTCGCTTCCCCCTGTTCCCGGCCGGCCCCCTCGCGGGGGTGCGGAACCGCGGTACTGAGGGGTCCTCGCTCGCTTCGAGGGGCCGGGCTGCCGGCCCTCGTCTCACTCACACACACTCGCTGGCCTCCCTCTCTTGCCGCCGGATACTCTCACCAGTCCGGCGCTGCTCCGTGTCACTGTCCCAAGCCAATCTTCTCTGGTCCTGATATCCAGCTGTTCTGCAGGTCCAGGGTGGGCGGCCGTCCCAGTCCTGGTGTCCTCTTCAGGTGTGGCTATCCCGGACGAGCCGCCAAGCTGAAATGAATGGGACAGGAGAACTTTCTCCTTTTTAATGCCTTTATTAAAAGGAATCAGCTCAGGTGGGGAGAAATCGACAGGTTGCGCCCATGCCGCCGGAGCTCCCAGGAGTGGCACGGAGGAGGAGGATGATGCAGCTGTGTCCGCTGGTCTGCAGGCAGAGCTGGGGATTCCGTCCTCACCAGAGATTAGGAGATTCCGCCTTTTTGGTCCAACACCTCGGGTCCTCTCTCTAGTCAACATCCTTTCAGGTTAGGGTGAGAAGCAAAAAGGATCCAAGCAGGCACTGGACTACGCTCCCATCCTTAGACATCACCTAGGTCCCCTAGTTCTATGTTGGCTCCTTGTTTTTAGGGGTTTTCCTGGAAAACTGCAAAATTTGGTGCAATGCATTTCTCATCTGCATACCAGCTCTGATGCCACTCCCATTCTCCTGGTACCTGCAGGGTCCCTGTGTCACTCCCTGGCAAGCATCAGGGGGAATATGGTTAATCACCAACCATTAACAGGTAATTGAAGAAGAACTCTTAACAATGAAGCCAACTTAACAGCAACTGGTCCAACTTGTTTTAACTCTGCAACCTTAAAAAAAATAGATAACTTTTTATTCATAACACTTCTGGTCTGGTTTGGCTGGGAAACTTGTCCATCCTGCCTCTGTGGCTGCTCCCTGTCATTCTAATGCACAGCCCTTTCCCGCTGCTTGGCATTTAAATACTCTGATTACTTTATTGGGTAACTTGCATCTTGCACTCCATGACATTAAATTGTGTTTACTCAGACTCTGCCCTATCCTGAGTTTCTGGAACACATTTCTAAGCCTTCCAGCTGTAGCCCAAGGGAAACTGTTTCTGCCTTACATCACAAAATTGGCAGATTTTTTGCAAAGACAGCCCGTTACAAAGGACTTGCTGTGTGCATTAACATCTGAGGGGCTGCTTTCAAAGACAGGCAAAAAACCCATGAACAAACAGCAAACCAACCAAACAACATATTATTAAAAACTACTTTATTTTTACCTCTTATTTTTAATCTTTTCCAAGCTGGCCTCCTTTTCCGCTGCAGTGTTTTTCTTTGGACAGAAAAGCCCCCTTGCCAGATGATGCGACTTCACAGGAAAACAAAACTCACACACAATGCATATATGAAAGCTAAACGTAGAGATTCCCATTATCACAATCACCATCATTGATTTTCAGTGTGTTTTGATGTCAGATTGTTTCCAGAAGGGTGAGAACAGTATCTCAGATCTCCTGGCTAGTTTGGTGTCATACCCACTTATTATGTCTCCTTTCTTATTATCATTCCTTTCTGCAGTTTTGTAGTTGCTCTGCCCATTTGTTGCTCTTGGATCACTGCCTCCTTCACCTGATTTTTACCTTTTTCTGGATTTGTGGGGATTTTTCTGTTGGTTTTGGTTTTTCTTGGTGGTTGTTTTGTTTGCCTGATTTATTTGGCCAGTTTTGCTTTTGTTTTGTGGTTTTGTTTTTTTTTTTAATTTACTTAACAGCGGAATCAGCTTGTGATTTCTGTTGTGAAGTTCTGATACACAGGTGTAGCACATAAATGCTGTTTATGTTTTTACAGTCATCTCAGACACAGACCGGCAAGATCCTTGACTTTGAGAACTGAGTGCTCTCAGACAGAAAATTGTGCATGAATAGGAAACTTGTAGCTCCTGTCTCCATTATACACAGCAAAATGTAAAGTGGTTGGAATGATACCCATTCTAGCCTTTATTTTGCCTTCTTTTGCTGCCATGCATCAAATTGTGTCAGACTCATCACTGACCCGGGTTCTTCCAGGATGGGGTGTGCAAGAATGATCCCTCAGCTCATGTGTGGACCTGGTGTGCACCAGGCTAGAGACGTGACTGTCATCCATAGCCAGCCCCTGTCTGCCAAGAGAACAGGGAGCTGCAGCTCTGAGGAACTCAGGGGTTAGGCAGCAAACAGCCCAAATGCCTAGTTTATATCAGTTACTGGTCAGGAGGATTTACTGTGGACAGATTTTTATTTTCCTGCTTAGAGCTGGAATAAAAGAACCCTGGCAGTTTGCTTTAGCTGTGAAGAGACTCTCTTCAACAGGTTCCAGCTCTGCTGCTTGTTTCAATTAAAAGCAGAGCCAAACTCTTCTGTTGGTCACATCAACATAAGTTTCAGGAGTCTGTGAAAGATATAAGAGTGTCAACATTATTTCATTTTATAATACTTACAGTCTTCTAATTAAGTCATGAGGTAATTATGCCATCATTCACTCTATCAAATAACTGGAAAAGCACATTGTCCACCTCTCTGAGTCATTTCTCCTGGAGTCTGACACTGTAGAGAGTTGTTCTGTAACTAAATGACATCTGAAGACAGGTGTAGTCTACCATACTTCTGGCATACTAGAAGTGAGAAAAACCCTTTGAATCAGGATTTTATCCTTTCTTCTTCCACTTACTCCTCCCAGGAATTTTAATCTCTGAGGTCTAAGCTCTTCAGCTGCCTCACAAACATTGTTTTAATTCAGACAGGCATCCATGCATTGAGCCACAAATCAGGACCATGGTGTGAACCTTGAAGCAATGTAGGTTTATAGCACTGAAAATAATAATCCAATACCCAGGTTAAGCCAAGCCTATTGGTTATTTCCCAAATAACTCTACCTATCCTCAGAGATGTTTCAAAAACGATCATTGTAAAGGCTAGGAGCGGGGAGAGAGAATGTTATCAAAATTAAAAATAGAGCTTTCTGAGCTCTTTATATTCCTATAAAAAGAGAGTCCAAACCGTTCATCTATGGAACATTAACTGAGAAGTGAACAAAAGACTGTCAAAATAATTGCTTGGGGAACAAAAAACGCATAAATAAATACAAGCTTAAATGTAGTGTTGCAGTGTTGGTCTGCCCCTGATTGCCTGTAGAATAATCACCTTTGGAAAACATAGAGAAGACCTCTCCCTGTTCCTTGTCCCTACCCTCAGTGCAGTCCTACCCCCAAGGCAGTCCACCTGTGCTGTAGAGCAGCTGTGCCCTGCAGCCACAGCCCAGATTCGACAGTTTTCTGGGGGCGGCCCAGTGCCACTGTGGGTGTGGGCAGCTAGTGGGGCTGAAGAAATGGGGCAGCACAGCACTTCCCAAATCAGCTCTTCTGCTGCAATAAAGAGATGCAGCTGTGACCCAGTATCCTGGTGGTAGCACAAGCAAAGCCCAACTGGCAAAAGCACTGGCTGAGCTCCATGCCCAGGAGCAGCCGTGGATGCCAGCTCTGGGCCCAGCTGTGCAGGAGGGTCCCTGTTTGCCACTGGCAACTGGGACCTCAGCCACCTCCTCTCTACACAGGTGCTCCTGTGCATATTCAGAAGACAAGCAGAAAAGCAGAGGCAATGAGAAGTTGACAGTTTATGCCAGGTCTTCGCTTCTGCCCCTATCTGCCCTGCTGTGGCTGCACCCCTGCCATGAGGCCGTCCCAAAACCCACCCCTCCACAACGAGACCCTCTGCCCCTGAGTCCCCTGGTCCTGTTCCCCGGCCAGGACTAAAGGTGGGCAGCGCTTGTCTGGCAGGGCAGGGCTTGTCCCACATTTTATGTTCAAATAAAGAGATGGAGTTGTCGCAACTATGTCCGAGTGGTAGCAGCAGCAAAGCCCACCAGGCACCAGCAGTGGCTGAGCTCCGTGCCCAGGAGCAGCCGTGGATGGCCATGGTGTGGGCAGGCAGGAGCCAGGCAGGAGCTGCTGTGCCCAGCGGCGGGGCCCCGAGGGGATGGGGGAGCCCATGCTGAGCGTCCCTGGGCTGAGGGCACATTTCCTTCTTTGGCATCATCTCGGCCTGGACCCCGTCCAGGGGCATGCCCAGGAAAAGAGGGAAACCACCTAGAAAGTGCTTGCCTTGAGATCAATGGAATGAGGCTGGACTCTGAAGGAAGTCCTTCATAGCCTGAGGGGTGAGCTCAGAGCCCAGAGACAGAGACTGAGCCTGTGGCACCCGCAGATCTCTTATGAGCAGAGAGGCCATTTGCCCCCAAGCCTCATCTGTTCACCCAGGGACATGTGGTGAGCACACACCGAAGATGGCTCAGCCCTGTTGCTGCTCCCTGAGTGTTATGTTTGGCTCCCTCTAAAAGGCACGCAGGGGCTTTAGGTTATCTCGGTGCTGTGCAAGGGGCTGGGGGCACCCAAAATTGTGCAGGGAATTTACTGTATGTGGAAAGGTGTGCAGGGGTCAAGGGACACCTGTAAATAGAGCAGGGGTCTGGGGTCTCTTGTGAGGCACACAGGGGGATTTTAGGGTGGCTGAGGGTATAGCCATAAGATGTGCAGTGGGTTTGGGTGTCCCCTAAAGTGTGCAGCTCCCCTGATGGCCTGTGTTGCATTACTTTTGTATGGCATCAAGTCCTTCACTTTTGAAATAGAGGCCAAAGGCCAGCACAGCGCACAGCACGGACTTGGTGGGAGCGGGGCAGAGCTGGGGCTGCCTACAATAGTGGGAATGGCCAACGTGAGATGAATTTTGGACATGACATTGCTTTGGCATGTAGAACCATGAAATGTCTCACATGCCCAATATTGTCTAACTCACTTCTGGTGAAAAAGAGCTAGATTGCACATAACTACCAGCAGGGACACACTCTCCTTGCTGGAAGGGCACCTCTTGAGATCCTTTGCCACAAAAACCTGCCCCGGCCATGAGGTCACAGCAGGCTCACGGGTCACAGCAGGCTGAGCTCACAGCAGGCCCTGAGGTCACAGAGGTGCCAGAGGTGCCAGAGCCCCGTGGTTGCACAGCAGCACAAGGAGCCAGCAGTCAGTCCCTGAGCACAACTGTTGCGGCAGCAGCAGCGGTGGCAGCAGCGGTGCTGACATTGGGACAGCGGTGTCGGGACAGCGGTGGCAGCAAGAGCTGCGGGACTGGCGGAGGGCAAGGCAGCATGGCCCTTGCTCTGCGCCTCCTACTCCTGCTGCTCCTGGCCGTGGCCCTGCCTGCCAGGGCTGCCCAGGCGGCTCCACTCCAAGCGCGGTGAGCAGGTGAGCCGGCAGCCTGGCTGCCCTTTCCCGGGACAGCGCTCCCTGCTCCCTGGGAAGCGCTGGGGATGGTTTTGGCCAGGGCTTTAGGGAGGGTTTCCTCTGTGGGAGGGACAGAGCCCCCACAGGGCCTGGGCGGCTCCAGCCATCACTCCAGGGATGTTGCACAGGGCCTGCAAAGAGGGTGGAGAGTGACCAGAGCCATTCCAGAGCTCCCCAGGCCCCTGTGCACCTCTGGCCTTGTCCACTGACACCTGGCTCCCACAGCCTTACCGGACCCCCTTGCAGTACCCAGTTCTCTAAGGCAGAGGGGGATCCCAGCACACCATGGAAATGGGTCTGATCAGATCTTGCTCCCCTCTAGATGAGCATGCTAGGAAGGCTTCTCCAGCAGCTTGGCTCCGTGAAGATTTCCAGCCTCTTAACCCTCCAGCAGGTATGTTGTCAATGTTCCTAAAAGAATAATCATGGACAGCCTTGTAGGCACGGGGTGACAGGAGTTTCTGTGGCTGTTGAGTTTCAGGTGTGTCTGCAGGAAAGACTTTTCAGGCTCCTTTCCTGGTTGCTGCACACAAGCCCCGCTCCCATGGCAGGGGTGAGTAGTGTGTGCCTGCTGACCCCACAGGCTGAGCCCTTGTTCTGTGGGATCCCTCCCGGGGAAAATGCAAATAATTCTCTTAAAGTCCTCCAAGAGGGAGGAACAAACCTATAGGAGACAGGAAGTCCCTGGAGGCATCCAAACACATAGGGTTTCGATAGGGTCCTGAGTGAGGTGGACAGGCAGCGTGGTGGGTGCATTTCCCTCAGCCTTCCCCTGGGACTCATCACCCGCAGGCTTTGGCTGCACATCTGGACACGCCGTGCCCGGCACAGCGGGAAGGGATCCATGGCAGCCTCGCTGCCCCACAGCTGCTGCTTTCATGCCCTGCAGGGCTGTTTCCCAGCCTGGCCTGGCTGCAGCTTCTGCCCAGCCTCTGCAGGAAGGCATTTGGCATCAGCTGCGAGGGAGCCCAAACTGCACCATGGGCCATGCCCACCCTGAGATCCTTTGCCATTTCCCTTCACTGGGGAGCTCCGGAGGGGTGGTGGTTTGGAGGAGGGAGGGCCCTGGTCCCGCTCCAAAGCTTGGATGACTTCCTGAACCTTATTAATATCTTCAACTAGCATTGCCTCCTGAAGATGCCGCCTTCCCATTGGGGAAGAGCCCCACCTGATTCATCTGTCCCTTCTCCTTTATGCAGAGATGGAAGGAAAGCCTGTGCTGAATGCTGAGTTTCCCAGAGGAAGCAGTGGCTCATTGGCAGCCTCTGCTGCAGGAAGGGAGGCCATGCCAGGCACAGGCCCAGGAGGTAATTGCTGTGCCTCTGAGCCTGAGCCCTGCTGAGGCTTGAGCTGCCCTCTCTGCTGCTTGGCAAAGCGGAAAGAGCCCGGAGAGGACCAGCACAGCCCAGGGGAATTATCCTGGGCAGGCTCAGGGGCACTCGGGTACTGAGCAGTCCTGCTGGGGTCCCTCCATGGGGGACACGAACTGAAACTTGGGAGCCACTGCACAGGGTGTCCATGGTGGGGAAAGGGCCGAGGGGGAGAGCAAGGCTCCAGTGTGTCCTGAGAGGGCCTGGGTATGTCCACGTGGGCTGGGGAAGCTGTCGCCGCAGAAGGAGGGACAGAGGTTGGGAGGGACACTTGTGGCACTGCCTGCTGCAGTCTTCCCCAAGGATTTAGTGTGGATTTCCTTTGTGGGAGGGACAGAGCCCCCACGGGCCCTGGGCTACTCCTGCCGCCCCTCCAGGGATGTTGTACAGGGCCTGCAAAGAGGGTGGAGAGTGACCAGAGCCAGTCCAGAGCTCCCCAGGCCCCTGTGCACCTTTGGCCTTGTCCACTGACATCTGGCAGCCAAGGCCTTACCTGACCCCCTTGCAGTGCCCACTTCCCTAAGGCAGAGGGGGATCCCAGCACACCATGGAAATGGGTCTGATCAGATCTGTGCTCCCCTCTAGATGAGCATGCTAGGAAGGCTTCTCCAGCAGCGTGGCTCCATGAAGATTTTCAGCCTCTTAAGCCTCCTGCTGGTATGTTGTCAATGTTCCTAAAAGAATAATCATGGACAGCCTTGTAGGCACGGGGTGACAGGAGTTTCTGTGGCTGTTGAGTTTCAGGTGTGTCTGCAAGAAAGACTTTTCAGGCTCCTTTCTTGGATGCTGCACACAAGCCCCGCTCCCATGGCAGGGGTGAGTAGTGTGTGCCTGCTGACCCCACAGGCTGAGCCCTTGTTCTGTGGGATCCCTCCCAGGGAAAATGCAAATAATTCTCTTAAAGTCCTCCAAGAGGGAGGAACAAACCTATAGGAGACAGGAAGTCCCTGGAGGCATCCAAACACATGGATAGGGTCCTGAGTGAGGTGGACAGGCAGCGTGGTGGGTGCATTTCCCTCCTGCTTCCCCTGGGACTCAGCAGCCAGGGGCTTTGGCTGCACATCTGGACACGCCGTGCCCGGCACAGCGGGAAGGGATCCATGGCAGCCTCGCTGCCCCGCTGCTGCTGCTGCTTTGACGCCCTGCAGGGCTGTTTCCCAGCCTGGCCTGGCTGCAGCTTCTGCCCAGCCTCTGCAGGAAGGCATTTGGCATCAGCTGCGAGGGAGCCCAAACTGCACCATGGGCCATGCCCACCCTGAGATCCCCTGCAATTTCCCAGTCTCTGAGCACATCTGGAGGGGCTGCTCTTTGGAGGAGGGAGGGCCCTGGAGCAGCCCCAGTAACCTGGTGACAAGCATTGCCTCCTGAAGATGCCACATTCCCACTGGGGAAGAGCCACACCTGATTCAGCTGTCCCTTTTCCTTTCTGCAGAGATGGAAAGAAAGCCTGTGCTGAAGGCAGCATTTCCCAGAGGAAGCAGTGGCTCCATGGCAGCCTCTGCTGCAGGAAGGGAGGCGATGCCAGGCACAGGCCCAGGAGGTAATTGCTGTGCCTCTGGGCCTGAGCCCTGCTGAGGCTTCAGCTGCCCTCTCTGCTGCTTGGCAGTGCAGGCACACAGCATTACCTGACCCCCTTGCAGTGCTCGGTTTCCTATACAAGGGGATCCCAGCACAGCATGGAACAGTTCCCATCTGTGCTCCTTTCTAGACTGGGAACGTGACTTCCATCATTTGTTAAAGCACACTTTAAGGATGTTGGAGCTTGGTGAAGGTAGGTTATCAGCAGCCCTTCGCTAACAGAATAATCATTGTCTAAGTGTAATCATTGTCCAGAGTAATATTCCTCTGTCACTTCCCTTAAGATCCTCCAAGGTTTGATGGATTCTGTAAATCCTAGCCTCCAAATTTTTACTCTTGTACCCAACAATGATCCCACAGGATTGCTGTCAGTGGGAGGAAGGAGCATTTAGCTGTCCATCTTCCTCCCGTGGGCAATGCCAGTCTGTCCTTCCGTGTGCTCTGTGCAGCCAGGGCAAAGAGGAGAGAGGGAAGGGGCCGGGCCCAGGGCTGTGCCTCGGGGCTGAGCCTTTGGCAGCTCCTTTACCGACCCCAGGGAGCCTGAGCTGCTCCTGTTGCCACTGCCAAGCCCTGGCCCTGCCCGTGGCTGGGTTTAGAGCTGCTGGCAGCTCCAGGGAGTCCTTTCTGCCCCGACTGCCCCGCAAGGGACTCCTTCCATCCCAGTGTGGGGCCACTGCAGGAACGTGCTCCCCCTGCTCCTGCTCCTGAGTGGGAGGCAGAGCTGAGGGAGTGCCTTGGAGAGCACCAAGAATCCAGGTGCCCTCACTGCCACTCGGGCCTGAAGGAGAATCTTCAACAGTGTCACAGGAGCTCTTCAGTCCTGCCTTTCTTTGCAGATGAACCTGATGATGATCCTGATGCTGAATATGAGCCTGTTGACGAAGACTATCCTGTGAATGGAGATGACTTGGATTCCCAACGCATACCCATTACTGAGCCTCTGGGCGATGCTGAGGGTAGGTCAAGGCCTTTCCCCTGGGAGAGCTGCCAGCGCAGATCCCAAAGCTGGGCCAGGGGGGCATTGCTGCAAGTACCAGCACAGAACCAGGCACGTGTGTGCCCTCTCCCTGCGCAATCCCCTCCCTGCTCCTGCGGCTCAGTGGTGCCCGTGCAGATCAGCAGAGATGGCAGAAGCTGTTTTGTTACAGGTGTGTCTGCAGGGAGGAATTTCCCAGGTCCTTTGGTGGATGTTGCACGCAAGCCCAGCTCCCATCACAGGGGTGAGTAGTTTGTTCCTGCTGACCCCACAGGCTGAGCCCTCGTTTTGTGGGATCCTTTCCTGGGAAACGGAAATATTTCTCTTAAGGTCCTCCAAGACGGAAGAAGAAACCTACAGGAGCTCGTACATCCCTGGAGGAATCCAAATACCTGGAAAAACTCCTGAGTGATGTGGACAGCCAGCGTGGTGGGTGCATTTCCCTCATGCTTCCCCTGGGACTCAGCAGCCGGGGGCATTGGCTGCACATGTGGACACGCCGTGCCCGGCACAGCGGGAAGGCATCCATGCACCACAGGCCATGCACACCCTAAGATCCCCTGCAATTTCCCAGTCTCTGGGCACATCTGGAGGGGCCGCTCTGTGCAGGAGGGAGGGCCATGGAGCAGCTCCAAAACCCTGGCCATTCTCCTTATCCATGTCTTTGACAACTGTTGCCTGGAGCAGAAGGGCACAGCACAGAGGAATTATGGCATGCAGGCTCAGGGGGTTTGGCCTGTGCCAAGGGGCAGCAAGGTGCCTGCAGGCCCCAGCTCTGGGGTAAACAGGGAGTGAGAACGTCCTGCCCGTATCCACCGTGCTGCCAGCTCAGCAGTGCAGCACAGCACGGGCTCACGCTCCCCATTGCTCCAACAGATGCAGACAGCACCTCAACACATTCTGACATCATCTGGAAAAGCATGAGAAGAGTTTTCTGCTGGGGAACACCTTGTTTGATTAAGTTGATGGCCATTGTGGCTGGTGCGGCACTGTGCCTGATGATGTGCTGTGCAGGAATCTGGTATTGCTGGAAGAGAAAATCGTGAGTGTTTTGCGATTCTCCACCTCAAACAGCTTCCTTTACAGGCTGCTCATAGTCAGGGAACATTCCCAGAGAGTCTGCAGTGGAGTTGTGGCCAGTCCATGATTTTCCAAATAACTCTGCTGAGGGTTCTGCTGCTGCCCAGTGCTTCCATTGGCCTCTCAATTGTTGGGCCGTGTCATGGGGGCCCCGCTGGGGCTGCAGCCAGAGCTGGCTCCCACTGAGGCTGCCTGGCCAAGAGCAACCCCAGGGGCACGGGGCAGAGGCAGAGGGAGGTGGGGAGGAGAAAGAGCAGGGCCGAGATTGCCCTTGAAAGGCAGAGGTGCTCTGGGGCCCGCTCCTGGCCAGGGACCCTGCCCAGAGCCGTGCCCTGCTGGCCGGGGCCTTGAGGGGCAGCTGTCCAGCTGGGCCCAGCTGTGCCAGCAGCTCCAGCCGTGCTGGGGAGCCTTGCCAGCTCTGGGCCCTGCTGTGCACGAGGGTCCCTGTGTGCCACTGGCAGCTGGGGCCTCAGCCACCTCCTCTCTTCACAGGTGCTCCTGTGTATCTCCAGAAGACCAGCCTAAAAACAGAGGCAATGACAACCTGACCGTTTATCCCAGGTCGTCACTTCCGCCCCTCTTTGACCTGCCGTGGCTGCATGAGCATCATGAGGCATCCCAAAACCCACCCCTCCTCAATGAGACCCTCTGCCCCTGAGCCCCCTGGTCCTGTTCCCTGGCCAGGACTGAAGGCGGGCAGCCGTTGTCTGCCAGGGCAGGGCTTGGCCCACATTTTATATTTAAATAAAGAAATAGAGTTTTCACAGCTATGTTCGTGTGGTAGCACCAGCAAAGCCCACCCGACACCAGCACTGGCTGAGCTCCATGCCCAGGAGCAGCCGTGGATGGCCACGGTGTGGGCAGGCAGGAGCCAGGCAGGGGCTGCTGTGCCCAGCGGCGGGGCCCCGAGGGGATGGGGGAGCCCATGCTGAGCGTCCCTGGGCTGAGGGCACATTTCCTTCTGGGGGATCATCTGGGCCTGGACCTGAAGAGGCACACAGGGATATTTTGGGGTCGCTGCTGAGGGCTGCAGGGATCCCTCATGAGGCACAAAGGAGTATTGATGGCCTCTCCTAAGGGGTGCAGGGATCCCTCATGCGTTGGGCAGCAGGGTTAAATTTGATGGGGTTTTTACTCTTCTCAGCAAAGCACAGGGACACTTGGCCGAGGTTTTGCCAAGCTGGGAGAAAGCCTCTTGCAAAGGCTTGGGCCCAGCCTGTGGGCACAGCGGGCGGGCGGGCGCAGCCCATCCCCTGGGCCAGTCCGGGCTGCTCAGGCCGGGCCGGGCCGGGCCAGGCTCGGGCCCCGGCAGGGAAGGGCCGCGGCCCTGGGCTCTGCTGAGGCTGCTGAGCTCCGGCCTGCCCTGTGCTGCAGCCCAACACATTGACAGCCATGGCCGTGCCCTGGGCCACCGCAGGCACCCGGGGCTACAGCTGAGGCCGCGCCTTCTCCCACTGAAGGGAGGCTGGCTCTGTTCCCTCGCAGGGCACAGCTTAGCTCCCAGCACCTTTGGGAACCTGCCTGCCGGGGAAGTGCTGGGGGGCAGAGTGTTCCAACCCTTCTCACTGGGAAGTGTGTCTGGTGGTGTAGGGATTTTAAATTATTTCCCTCTCAATTTGTGTCCTGGCAGAGGGTTAAGTTTGCTTGCTCTCAGTAGGGCGCTTTTCTTCTTGGCAGTCAGTGGGGCTTCAGTGCAGCCAGGGTTGAAGGAGGATCTCTGGCTGCTTGGGCTGTGGTTGTGGGACTGGCTTCATCCTTCCTTTGGCAGTGATGTGCACTGGTGCTTGTGCAGGCATTTTACAGTAAGTGGCTTCAGTTCGTTCCTCTTGCCACCAAAAACTGAGAATAAACCTCTTTAACACCACTGAAGTATTAAGAGGCAGGCCTTACTTTCTTGACTTGCTGGATGCACAGGCCATTGGCATCACAGGGCCTTCTTGGTGGGGTCTTCAGATACCCTGGTGGTCACAAAAGAAGGAAGCTGATTTTCTGGGAAAAAGATAGTTTCCCATGTGTGGAAAAGAATAACCTGTCACTTCCCCATCCCTTTCTTTGTAAAGTGATACAGGCAAGTGCGTTCATATATCTCTATCTGCTTTGTCTATCTATCTATCTATCTATCTATCTATCTATCTATCTATCTATCTATCATCTATCTTACTAATCTATTGTGGTGTTGCCTTTTATTCAAATGGTATGCTCTGTCTCAAAAATGTACCCCTCAAAAATATATGGTTTATTCCAAGCTGTGTTCCTCCCCTGAAGTCCCATGAATCTGAAAACCCATTGGCCCAAATCTTATTTCGTGCCCACTTTGAATTTCCCTCTTAAGCTGTACGAGGAAGACCAGATTCTCTCATGGCCCATCTCTCCCCTAGGCTCGCCCTCTCTCCCCCTTCCTTTTGCCTTTCCCCCTTCTCCCTCTGAAACCATGTTACACCCGGGGCTGGGGCCCCCAATAAACCCTCATCTAATCAGCACCCTCAGATGCCGTGTGGAGTCTCCTTGCGTGCCTGCTGCTGCCAGCGAACTCACAGCCCAGGGGGCCCTCCGGGGACTCCCCGGGGAACCCCCCCCCCCCCCCCCCCAAACAAACTGCTACAATCTATGAAATGTTTCTGTGATTTCCTTCTTGCTAGACATATGCAGGCTTGTTTAGATTGACTGTGAACCAAAATCCTGCAAAGCTGGAAAATGACTGGTGGCCATCACTCTGATTTCCTTAAAAGCCATTTTTCATTCTAATTTTTTCATCTATGGTGGCTGGTAAATACCTTTCTTCCTTAAGCTATGTGCTGGCAATACTGGAGGTAGAAAATAACATAATGCTGCATAGTTTAGATACTTGATAGTTTCCTTGTGAAATTTTATGGCAGTATCTCCTGCCCCAAAACTAAAGCAGCAGGTCAGCTACTGAGCACAACTTACTGCATAGCTGCAGCTCATGTTTCTACAGTGGAAGTGGCTTTTTGTTTTTCTGCATGGGTATGAAACACTACCAATTGAAAGGCCGTTTACAGAGCAAAGAGCCTTGTTAACTGTTGCCTGGACTTTGGGAAGGTGGTAGCTGTTAGATCAATACCCAGTAAACTGCCGAAATTAATTTTTGTGACTACTCTCTTGTGATTTTGGTCTGGCTTCTTTAAGAGGTTCAATTTTCATTAGAAATGGCACAGTGGAGCTAGTGCTGCCTCAGGACAGGTGGAGCTGGGACAAATGGCTCATTGATTTTGATCTCAACAAAAAGCCACCTGAGCTCCTCATGACAGCAACCCCACGGACTGGAAATGGATCCATTAAAACTAACTCTTCACAGAGCTTTTAACTCGAAGCTCTGACACATGGAGCTTGCTCAGTTCTGCCATGGAGGAAGGGAGTTTGAAGACAAAGAGGTTTAGCAAGGAGATCCATGTACAACAAAAGTGCTTCTATTTTAGCAAATGAAGTATCTTAGATGTGAAACTTCATCCGTACTCCAGTCTTATCCTTCCATTTACCCAAATTCTCTGTCTTAAATCCTTTGTCAGTAGGAAAATATGACAGGGAAGTGTAGATCCTCCTTTCCTTCGTGAGCTGGGCAGCTTGTAACCTTGTCTTCTCCGACAAACAGGAGCAGACAAATGGGAATTTTGTCATGAAACCATACTTGGGAAAGTTTGCCCTGTGTTTGTTTTTGTCCCAAAGTAACTGAGATTCATCGGAGTATTTACAAGCCCTAAAGGATGGATTTATTTTGCTTGCAAGAATTTTGATTTTTTTAGACCTTTTCTGCTGCAGAAGAGCCTGGCACTTGCAGAACTCTTACCCCATGCACTTCTCCAGTGCTTCTTGCAGAGAATCATGCGTGGAGAATGAAACTCTCACATTTGACTTCTGCCTCCTTTCCTGCCACTGTTTTGTTCTTTTCCCATTTATAAGAACACAGGTGAACTAGAAATGTTGTGGTCAGGTGTGCTCTGTGGCTGCTCTGTGCTCAGAGGAGCTCTCCTGGATGTACAGCTTAGCATCTCCCTCTTTAAAGGGCTGCCTGGCTTCCTCCTGTCCCATCTCGTGGGTCCATCTTTTCATTCCCTTTTAATTTAAAATACTTCCACAATTTAATAACAAATGCTAGGTAAAAAAATCCAGTGGCTCTCCCAGATAGAAAAAAATATGTTGTGTGTAACCCAGAGGAGGAATTCTGCTGGCAAAGTGATGGCTTTCCACTGGATCAAACAGGTGCTCAGTTGGATGCTGGTGCTGAAGTACTTTTCTTCTGGCTTGAGTGTCTCATGACAACAGCCTGAGATTTTAATAGCAGAAAGAAGGGATTTCCTGCTAATTTTCCTCTGAGAACTGTCACCTGTACAATCTTTTCCAGCCTCATGTAGTCTGACCTGTAACTGCTCCAAAGCCTGGTTAATTTTTTTAATGCTTTTGAAACTTTTGGTCCCATTTGCAGAGAACAGGAGGGTGCTGGCTATTTTTTTTCAGGTGCAGTGTATTTTTACTGGGGGCGGGACTGGCTTTAGTTTTACCTTCCCAGCATCAGCTGCACTGATGCTGGGAAGTTACTCTCTCTTATTCCAGTTACTCTCCAGGCTGGTACGTGCAACCCCAGTGGCAGCAGTGGTAGATTGAACTGTGCCTGGGCTGGGTTGGGAGGGGAATAATCCTACTGCATCCATGATTTTCCCTCCTGGGCACCTGCAGCAGGCAGAGCTGTGCCCTCCCACTGAGGCTGCCTCAGCCAGGAATGCTTGCAAAATCCCCGTGCTCCTTTGGTATCTCCAGACCAGGGGACATGGTGACGCTGGGTGTTGCCATGGGACAGGTGAGTCCTTGAAGGCACACACTTGTCCCACTGAGCTTGGGGCCCCTATTTGGAGATCAGCTGCAGACGACTGGAAAAAAGAATGTGGCATCTCCCAGTTCAAACAAACAAACCAGAAAACTTTATTTTGAGGGATGAGGGGGCCAAACAACAGGGGTGGGTGCTCGTCTGGTCCTGCCCTGGTTTTCAGGCCGACTGTAGGGCTTTTTATCTCGCAGCTGCCGCCGCAAGACGTGCCTCACACGAATTGGCCCGGATTGGGAGCGGGGCAAGATCCAGGGGGGTATGTATGGGGCTGTTTGTTCCCTGGATGACTGAGATTCCTGGGACAGCCTCAATGCCACCTGGCTGGTGGTACCAGCACTCTGGGCTGGACCATCCTCCAACCTGCGGCGCTTTGCCAGTGGGCTCTTGGGTGCCTGAGGATCCGTGTCTCCCCGTGGGTGGCCTCGCTTCAGGCCCTGCTTTCGGCAGGGCAAGCTGCTGCTGGTGACCAGCCCCATGGCCTGGGACCACCCTGACACCTCCTGAGGGGCTGGACCATCCTCCAACCTGCGGCGCTTTGCCAGTGGGCTCTTGGGTGCCTGAGGCTCCGTGTCTCCCCGTGGGTGGCCTCGCTTCAGGCCCTGCTTTCGGCAGGGCAAGCTGCTGCTGCTGCTGGTGACCAGCCCCACGGCCTGGGACTGCCCTGACACCGCCTGAGGGGCGGTGCTGGGGCTGCTGGTCTCAGCACGCAGCAGTGGCATGCGGTTGAGCCGGATGCGTTTTCCTTTCTGGCTGCCCGAGTCTTGTGCTTGCTGTCTCCATGAACGGCGACGAGCCTGGTCCGGCCTGGCATGTCCGGAGAGGCAGCTGCCGCTCTCTGCGTCTGCCTCTGCCCGGTGACACGGTGTGCATTGGGGAGAGAGAGAGAGGGCAGGGGGAGTGAGCACCTTGTAGAGCTCAGGAAATGTCCCTGCAGCATTGTCCCCAAGGCCCTGCTGGCTGGCTAAAGGGCAGGGGAAGTGCCGGTGCCCACAGCCCAGCCTGGCTCCTCTGGCCCATGAGAGGAGGGCCTCTACTCTGGGGTGATTCTGTGGATCTCCTGTTTCCCCTTTCTGCTGCTCTTGGCCGCTCCCCCTCTGCCATCTGTGGGGAGGGAGACTTGGCTCTCACCTCGCTCCTTGCCAGGGGGACGCTTCTTAGCAGCGTTCTGCTGCACCATTGTGGGTACGGAGGAATGCCTGGACGGTCTGTGCCACAGCACTGCCAGCCTTTCTCCTCCTGACAAAGCCTTCCAATCCTTCCTTGAGTGAAGAGAGATGTCTCAGAGACACCAAAACTCGCTCAGCAGCCTTGGGCAAGCTCCCTCTCGGGATCCTGTCCTCAGCTCTGAGTGCAATGTTGATGTACAGCAACGGTTATACCTCAGGCCTCCCTGGAGATGTGCCCGTGACCTCACAATCGGTGAGTTCTGCGAGCCCCACTCCCCTCACTTGGGGACGGTGTCCTTGTGGGTGCTGTTAAATAAAAATTAAAACTGGCCAAGGGTCAGAATGTATTTCTGAATTTCTGTTTTTCTGCTTGAACTTGGACTAAACAATGCTACTTTTTTGCCCCCACAATTTCCCACAAAGTGAAGGTGGAGAAATTACTAATTTTTACCAAGATTTGGAAGTGGCTGTAGTAACAGAGATCATATAAAAAGCTAGAGACACAGAAAGCTAGTATATAAAATCAGCTGAATAGCAAGAGGGAATTGGCATACATCTAGTCTCTTCTCAGGGCTCTTTCTGAATGCTGACTTTGAACGTCACTTGCTTTGTCATAATTCATGGGTAAAGAAAAAGAATATCTGTTTGAAATTGGAAAAGGACAGAACTTGTTCTTTGTTTTTTTTTGGTTTGTGTTTTTTTTTTTTGTTTTTTTTTTTTTTGTTTTTTAATGTGGGCCACCAAAAGACACTAGAAAATAAAATTCTTGAACTATTGCCAGCTGAAGCAAAGTTCTGAATCAGTTAAATAAATACCCTGTAACCTATTTGCAGAAGTTCCTCTAGCATCCAAGCTGTGTAGTAATCTCCTCAGATTCTCATGTAGATTTCACAAAAATTGTATTGACAACGTTCTCCCCAGACAGCCTTTGACAAGATCAAAAAAAGTTGACAGGCAGCAGATTCAAAACAAACTGAATCAGGTATTTCTCCACACAGTGAGAAATTTAATCTCTGCAGCTTATAGTTAGAAGATGATATGGATTCCAGGAGTTTACATGGCTTCAATAATGCAACTGTGAAAGAAAATCTCTCTCAGAGCTATTAAAATCTGACTTCAGAACTGATTCCACCTGGTTTATGTGTGGTCTTGAAGAAGATGCAAGAATTCCTTCTTGAGCACTCAATGGAGGATTCTTTGTTATAGGAGTCTTTCCTATTTTTAGGCTGTGCTTTAAGAGGTATAAATTAGAAATCTGCATTATTTACTGCCCTGTACTGTCAGCAGACTTGGTAGGAATTAATGCCAAGACAGCATGCTCTCTTAAGCTCCATGGAGCAATTTTCTTTTTGTTTTGAGACCAGTAACAGTTGTTTGGCCTCTCCATGGTGGGTCTCTGGAAGATCGCTACCAAGTTTTGGTAGTGATGGTAAACCAGGGGCTTCCAGAAGCTCCTCTGCCATGAAATTTGTTGCAGGTGACCTACACAGAGTAGTTAAAGGCATATTTCCTTAATTCTTCACAGGTCCAGTGTTCGCTAAGTGATATTTATATAAACATTAAGAATTAAAAAAAACCCCCCAAATGGTGCGGAACAAATATTTATGCTATCAGATGAAATCTTGGACTTCCCAGATTGAAGAAATTTACAAGCGCTGAGTATTAAAAAGCAAGATTAGAAGAACACTGGGTGTTGGTGTGTTTCCTATAAAACAATTACATTCCTAAAATAGGTATATTCTCTGTCTTGTTCACACTTCTCTTGTTGCTGTTGAAGGACACAGAGATTTGCTTTAGCACCTGACATTGCTTTTCACGCATGGCTTGCAGCCCCAGCTAGCTGAACAAACCAGCCTGCTGTCCAAGAATTTTGCTTACTCCTCATTTCCCTCTTCAAATTTAATTAGATCCAAAGAGTGCTAGGCTTGGAAACAAAAACAGCAACTTGTTTTGAGAAGGAGTAGAACATTTGGCCCCTCTCTGCCTTGTCCTGTGTCCAGGTTTCCCCTCAGCCAGGGCTGGCAGTGAAACCATCGGTGGCCATCCTCAGGCAGCCCTTTGGCTGGCACTGTCCTGCTGGTCATGGCACACAGGTTCTTTTTGTGCGACCTGCACACGTGCTGCGGGAGCTGCCTCTCCTGGGGCTCAGCCTTGGAGAGCTGCCTCGCAAGGAGACTTTAGATTTCCTCTCCCAACCAACTGCATTTGCCTCCGGCTGTGAGGTTTGGGGATTAGTTCTTGCTGAGTTCAAGGGAGGTGGAGTGGAAAATGGAGGCACTTTTGTGCCTCTCCATATTTTATGTTGGTTGGGGTCTTGCCTAGAACTTGATTTAGGCTAGATTCCTAGGTTTCCTCTAATTTATATGAAACAGTATGTTTTCCCAAGTGGTTATCAGTGAGGCACGAGCCACTGCACTCCTGAGCATTTGCAGCTTCCTGGGAACCCGCTGCATCCTGAAACTGAGTCTGCATTGAGGCCGGGAAGCAGAAGGGACATACATAGCACCTGTCTGTGCTGCTTACATATATTTTCATAGCTATTGGTGTTCCTTGATAGGCCTTCATTCTGATTTTGAGTATCATGTGTTGTGAATGAAACTTTCACAGTTGACTTCTGCCTCCTTTCCTGCCACTGTTTTGTTCTTTTCCCATTTATAAGGACACAGGTGAACTAGAAATGTTGTGGTCAGATGTGCTCTGTGGCTGCTCTGTGCTCAGAGGAGCTCTCCTGGATGTACAGCTTAGCATCTCCCTCTTTAAAGGGCTGCCCGGCTTCCTCCTGTCCCATCTCGTGGGTCCATCTTTTCATTCCCTTTTAATTTAAAATACTTCCACAATTTAATATTAAATGCTAGGTAAAAAAATCCAGTGGCACTCCCAGATAGAAAAAAAATATGTTGTGTGTAACCCAGAGGAGGAATTCTGCTGGCAAAGTGATGGCTTTCCACTGAAGTGGATCAAACAGGTGCTCAGTTGGATGCTGGTGCTGAAGTACTTTTCTTGTGGCTTGAGTGTCTCATGACAACAGCCTGAGATTTTAATAGCAGAAAGAAGGGATTTCCTGCTAATTTTCCTCTGAGAACTGTCACCTGTACAATCTTTTCCAGCCTCATGTAGTCTGACCT
This sequence comes from Passer domesticus, assembly GCF_036417665.1. Classification (NCBI taxonomy): domain Eukaryota; kingdom Metazoa; phylum Chordata; class Aves; order Passeriformes; family Passeridae; genus Passer; species Passer domesticus. Next base: position 3,010,820 of record NC_087482.1, on the reverse strand, counting down.
GTAACTGCTCCAAAGCCTGGTTAATTTTTTTAATGCTTTTGAAATTTTTGGTCCCATTTGCAGAGAACAGGAGGGTGCTGGCTATTTTTTTTCAGGTGCAGTGTATTTTTACTGGGGGCGGGACTGGCTTTAGTTTTACCTTCCCAGCATCAGCTGCACTGATGCTGGGAAGTTACTCTCTCTTATTCCAGTTACTCTCCAGGCTGGTACGTGCAACCCCAGTGGCAGCAGTGGTAGATTGAACTGTGCCTGGGCTGCGTTGGGAGGGGAATAATCCTACTGCATCCATGATTTTCCCTCCTGGGCACCTGCAGCAGGCAGAGCTGTGCCCTCCCACTGAGGCTGCCTCAGCCAGGAATGCTTGCAAAATCCCCGTGCTCCTTTTGCACAGTTCTGTTTTTTCCCTGGCAGAAGCAGGGCTGGTATCTCCAGACCAGGGGACATGGTGGCACTGGGTGTTGCCATGGAACGTGGTGACGCTGGGTGTTGCCATGGGACAGGTGAGTCCTTGAAGGCACACACTTGTCCCACTGAGCTTGGGGCCCCTATTTGGAGATCAGCTGCAGACGACTGGAAAAAAGAATGTGGCATCTCCCAGTTCAAACAAACAAACCAGAAAACTTTATTTTGAGGGATGAGGGGGCCAAACAACAGGGGTGGGTGCTCGTCTGGTCCTGCCCTGGTTTTCAGGCCGACTGTAGGGCTTTTTATCTCGCAGCTGCCGTCGCAAGACGTGCCTCACACGAATTGGCCCGGATTGGGAGCGGGGCAAGATCCAGGGGGGTATGTATGGGGCTGTTTGTTCCCTGGATGACTGAGATTCCTGGGACAGCCTCAATGCCACCTGGCTGGTGGTACCAGCACTCTGGGCTGGACCATCCTCCAACCTGCGGCGCTTTGCCAGTGGGCTCTTGGGTGCCTGAGGATCCGTGTCTCCCCGTGGGTGGCCTCGCTTCAGGCCCTGCTTTCGGCAGGGCAAGCTGCTGCTGGTGACCAGCCCCACGGCCTGGGACCACCCTGACACCTCCTGAGGGGTTGGACCATCCTCCAACCTGCGGCGCTTTGCCAGTGGGCTCTTGGGTGCCTGAGGATCCGTGTCTCCCCGTGGGTGGCCTCGCTTCAGGCCCTGCTTTTGGCAGGGCAAGCTGCTGCTGGTGACCAGCCCCACGGCCTGGGACCACCCTGACACCTCCTGAGGGGCTGGACCATCCTCCAACCTGCGGCGCTTTGCCAGTGGGCTCTTGGGTGCCTGAGGCTCCGTGTCTCCCCGTGGGTGGCCTCGCTTCAGGCCCTGCTTTCGGCAGGGCAAGCTGCTGCTGCTGCTGGTGACCAGCCCCACGGCCTGGGACTGCCCTGACACCGCCTGAGGGGCGGTGCTGGGGCTGCTGGTCTCAGCACGCAGCAGTGGCACGCGGTTGAGCCGGATGCGTTTTCCTTTCTGGCTGCCCGAGTCTTGTGCTTGCTGTCTCCATGAACGGCGACGAGCCTGGTCCGGCCTGGCATGTCCGGAGAGGCAGCTGCCGCTCTCTGCGTCTGCCTCTGCCCGGTGACACGGTGTGCATTGGGGAGAGAGAGAGAGGGCAGGGGGAGTGAGCACCTTGTAGAGCTCAGGAAATGTCCCTGCAGCATTGTCCCCAAGGCCCTGCTGGCTGGCTAAAGGGCAGGGGAAGTGCCGGTGCCCACAGCCCAGCCTGGCTCCTCTGGCCCATGAGAGGAGGGCCTCTACTCTGGGGTGATTCTGTGGATCTCCTGTTTCCCCTTTCTGCTGCTCTTGGCCGCTCCCCCTCTGCCATCTGTGGGGAGGGAGACTTGGCTCTCACCTCGCTCCTTGCCAGGGGGACGCTTCTTAGCAGCGTTCTGCTGCACCATTGTGGGTACGGAGGAATGCCTGGACGGTCTGTGCCACAGCACTGCCAGCCTTTCTCCTCCTGACAAAGCCTTCCAATCCTTCCTTGAGTGAAGAGAGATGTCTCAGAGACACCAAAACTCGCTCAGCAGCCTTGGGCAAGCTCCCTCTCGGGATCCTGTCCTCAGCTCTGAGTGCAATGTTGATGTACAGCAACGGTTATACCTCAGGCCTCCCTGGAGATGTGCCCGTGACCTCACAATCGGTGAGTTCTGCGAGCCCCACTCCCCTCACTTGGGGACGGTGTCCTTGTGGGTGCTGTTAAATAAAAATTAAAACTGGCCAAGGGTCAGAATGTATTTCTGAATTTCTGTTTTTCTGCTTGAACTTGGACTAAACAATGCTACTTTTTTGCCCCCACAATTTCCCACAAAGTGAAGGTGGAGAAATTACTAATTTTTACCAAGATTTGGAAGTGGCTGTAGTAACAGAGATCATATAAAAAGCTAGAGACACAGAAAGCTAGTATATAAAATCAGCTGAATAGCAAGAGGGAATTGGCATACATCTAGTCTCTTCTCAGGGCTCTTTCTGAATGCTGACTTTGAACGTCACTTGCTTTGTCATAATTCATGGGTAAAGAAAAAGAATATCTGTTTGAAATTGGAAAAGGACAGAACTTGTTCTTTGTTTTTTTTTGGTTTGTGTTTTTTTTTTTGTTTTTTTTTTTTGTTTTTTAATGTGGGCCACCAAAAGACACTAGAAAATAAAATTCTTGAACTATTGCCAGCTGAAGCAAAGTTCTGAATCAGTTAAATAAATACCCTGTAACCTATTTGCAGAAGTTCCTCTAGCATCCAAGCTGTGTAGTAATCTCCTCAGATTCTCATGTAGATTTCACAAAAATTGTATTGACAACGTTCTCCCCAGACAGCCTTTGACAAGATCAAAAAAAGTTGACAGGCAGCAGATTCAAAACAAACTGAATCAGGTATTTCTCCACACAGTGAGAAATTTAATCTCTGCAGCTTATAGTTAGAAGATGATATGGATTCCAGGAGTTTACATGGCTTCAATAATGCAACTGTGAAAGAAAATCTCTCTCAGAGCTATTAAAATCTGACTTCAGAACTGATTCCACCTGGTTTATGTGTGGTCTTGAAGAAGATGCAAGAATTCCTTCTTGAGCACTCAATGGAGGATTCTTTGTTATAGGAGTCTTTCCTATTTTTAGGCTGTGCTTTAAGAGGTATAAATTAGAAATCTGCATTATTTACTGCCCTGTACTGTCAGCAGACTTGGTAGGAATTAATGCCAAGACAGCATGCTCTCTTAAGCTCCATGGAGCAATTTTCTTTTTGTTTTGAGACCAGTAACAGTTGTTTGGCCTCTCCATGGTGGGTCTCTGGAAGATCGCTACCAAGTTTTGGTAGTGATGGTAAACCAGGGGCTTCCAGAAGCTCCTCTGCCATGAAATTTGTTGCAGGTGACCTACACAGAGTAGTTAAAGGCATATTTCCTTAATTCTTCACAGGTCCAGTGTTCGCTAAGTGATATTTATATAAACATTAAGAATTAAAAAAAACCCCCCAAATGGTGCGGAACAAATATTTATGCTATCAGATGAAATCTTGGACTTCCCAGATTGAAGAAATTTACAAGCGCTGAGTATTAAAAAGCAAGATTAGAAGAACACTGGGTGTTGGTGTGTTTCCTATAAAACAATTACATTCCTAAAATAGGTATATTCTCTGTCTTGTTCACACTTCTCTTGTTGCTGTTGAAGGACACAGAGATTTGCTTTAGCACCTGACATTGCTTTTCACGCATGGCTTGCAGCCCCAGCTAGCTGAACAAACCAGCCTGCTGTCCAAGAATTTTGCTTACTCCTCATTTCCCTCTTCAAATTTAATTAGATCCAAAGAGTGCTAGGCTTGGAAACAAAAACAGCAACTTGTTTTGAGAAGGAGTAGAACATTTGGCCCCTCTCTGCCTTGTCCTGTGTCCAGGTTTCCCCTCAGCCAGGGCTGGCAGTGAAACCATCGGTGGCCATCCTCAGGCAGCCCTTTGGCTGGCACTGTCCTGCTGGTCATGGCACACAGGTTCTTTTTGTGCGACCTGCACACGTGCTGCGGGAGCTGCCTCTCCTGGGGCTCAGCCTTGGAAAGCTGCCTCGCAAGGAGACTTTAGATTTCCTCTCCCAACCAACTGCATTTGCCTCCGGCTGTGAGGTTTGGGGATTAGTTCTTGCTGAGTTCAAGGGAGGTGGAGTGGAAAATGGAGGCACTTTTGTGCCTCTCCATATTTTATGTTGGTTGGGGTCTTGCCTAGAACTTGATTTAGGCTAGATTCCTAGGTTTCCTCTAATTTATATGAAACAGTATGTTTTCCCAAGTGGTTATCAGTGAGGCACGAGCCACTGCACTCCTGAGCATTTGCAGCTTCCTGGGAACCCGCTGCATCCTGAAACTGAGTCTGCATTGAGGCCGGGAAGCAGAAGGGACATACATAGCACCTGTCTGTGCTGCTTACATATATTTTCATAGCTATTGGTGTTCCTTGATAGGCCTTCATTCTGATTTTGAGTATCATGTGTTGTGAATGAAACTTTCACAGTTGACTTCTGCCTCCTTTCCTGCCACTGTTTTGTTCTTTTCCCATTTATAAGGACACAGGTGAACTAGAAATGTTGTGGTCAGATGTGCTCTGTGGCTGCTCTGTGCTCAGAGGAGCTCTCCTGGATGTACAGCTTAGCATCTCCCTCTTTAAAGGGCTGCCCGGCTTCCTCCTGTCCCATCTCGTGGGTCCATCTTTTCATTCCCTTTTAATTTAAAATACTTCCACAATTTAATATTAAATGCTAGGTAAAAAAATCCAGTGGCACTCCCAGATAGAAAAAAAATATGTTGTGTGTAACCCAGAGGAGGAATTCTGCTGGCAAAGTGATGGCTTTCCACTGAAGTGGATCAAACAGGTGCTCAGTTGGATGCTGGTGCTGAAGTACTTTTCTTGTGGCTTGAGTGTCTCATGACAACAGCCTGAGATTTTAATAGCAGAAAGAAGGGATTTCCTGCTAATTTTCCTCTGAGAACTGTCACCTGTACAATCTTTTCCAGCCTCATGTAGTCTGACCTGTAACTGCTCCAAAGCCTGGTTAATTTTTTTAATGCTTTTGAAATTTTTGGTCCCATTTGCAGAGAACAGGAGGGTGCTGGCTATTTTTTTTCAGGTGCAGTGTATTTTTACTGGGGGCGGGACTGGCTTTAGTTTTACCTTCCCAGCATCAGCTGCACTGATGCTGGGAAGTTACTCTCTCTTATTCCAGTTACTCTCCAGGCTGGTACGTGCAACCCCAGTGGCAGCAGTGGTAGATTGAACTGTGCCTGGGCTGCGTTGGGAGGGGAATAATCCTACTGCATCCATGATTTTCCCTCCTGGGCACCTGCAGCAGGCAGAGCTGTGCCCTCCCACTGAGGCTGCCTCAGCCAGGAATGCTTGCAAAATCCCCGTGCTCCTTTTGCACAGTTCTGTTTTTTCCCTGGCAGAAGCAGGGCTGGTATCTCCAGACCAGGGGACATGGTGGCACTGGGTGTTGCCATGGAACGTGGTGACGCTGGGTGTTGCCATGGGACAGGTGAGTCCTTGAAGGCACACACTTGTCCCACTGAGCTTGGGGCCCCTATTTGGAGATCAGCTGCAGACGACTGGAAAAAAGAATGTGGCATCTCCCAGTTCAAACAAACAAACCAGAAAACTTTATTTTGAGGGATGAGGGGGCCAAACAACAGGGGTGGGTGCTCGTCTGGTCCTGCCCTGGTTTTCAGGCCGACTGTAGGGCTTTTTATCTCGCAGCTGCCGCCGCAAGACGTGCCTCACACGAATTGGCCCGGATTGGGAGCGGGGCAAGATCCAGGGGGGTATGTATGGGGCTGTTTGTTCCCTGGATGACTGAGATTCCTGGGACAGCCTCAATGCCACCTGGCTGGTGGTACCAGCACTCTGGGCTGGACCATCCTCCAACCTGCGGCGCTTTGCCAGTGGGCTCTTGGGTGCCTGAGGATCCGTGTCTCCCCGTGGGTGGCCTCGCTTCAGGCCCTGCTTTCGGCAGGGCAAGCTGCTGCTGGTGACCAGCCCCACGGCCTGGGACCACCCTGACACCTCCTGAGGGGTTGGACCATCCTCCAACCTGCGGCGCTTTGCCAGTGGGCTCTTGGGTGCCTGAGGATCCGTGTCTCCCCGTGGGTGGCCTCGCTTCAGGCCCTGCTTTTGGCAGGGCAAGCTGCTGCTGGTGACCAGCCCCACGGCCTGGGACCACCCTGACACCTCCTGAGGGGCTGGACCATCCTCCAACCTGCGGCGCTTTGCCAGTGGGCTCTTGGGTGCCTGAGGCTCCGTGTCTCCCCGTGGGTGGCCTCGCTTCAGGCCCTGCTTTCGGCAGGGCAAGCTGCTGCTGCTGCTGGTGACCAGCCCCACGGCCTGGGACTGCCCTGACACCGCCTGAGGGGCGGTGCTGGGGCTGCTGGTCTCAGCACGCAGCAGTGGCACGCGGTTGAGCCGGATGCGTTTTCCTTTCTGGCTGCCCGAGTCTTGTGCTTGCTGTCTCCATGAACGGCGACGAGCCTGGTCCGGCCTGGCATGTCCGGAGAGGCAGCTGCCGCTCTCTGCGTCTGCCTCTGCCCGGTGACACGGTGTGCATTGGGGAGAGAGAGAGAGGGCAGGGGGAGTGAGCACCTTGTAGAGCTCAGGAAATGTCCCTGCAGCATTGTCCCCAAGGCCCTGCTGGCTGGCTAAAGGGCAGGGGAAGTGCCGGTGCCCACAGCCCAGCCTGGCTCCTCTGGCCCATGAGAGGAGGGCCTCTACTCTGGGGTGATTCTGTGGATCTCCTGTTTCCCCTTTCTGCTGCTCTTGGCCGCTCCCCCTCTGCCATCTGTGGGGAGGGAGACTTGGCTCTCACCTCGCTCCTTGCCAGGGGGACGCTTCTTAGCAGCGTTCTGCTGCACCATTGTGGGTACGGAGGAATGCCTGGACGGTCTGTGCCACAGCACTGCCAGCCTTTCTCCTCCTGACAAAGCCTTCCAATCCTTCCTTGAGTGAAGAGAGATGTCTCAGAGACACCAAAACTCGCTCAGCAGCCTTGGGCAAGCTCCCTCTCGGGATCCTGTCCTCAGCTCTGAGTGCAATGTTGATGTACAGCAACGGTTATACCTCAGGCCTCCCTGGAGATGTGCCCGTGACCTCACAATCGGTGAGTTCTGCGAGCCCCACTCCCCTCACTTGGGGACGGTGTCCTTGTGGGTGCTGTTAAATAAAAATTAAAACTGGCCAAGGGTCAGAATGTATTTCTGAATTTCTGTTTTTCTGCTTGAACTTGGACTAAACAATGCTACTTTTTTGCCCCCACAATTTCCCACAAAGTGAAGGTGGAGAAATTACTAATTTTTACCAAGATTTGGAAGTGGCTGTAGTAACAGAGATCATATAAAAAGCTAGAGACACAGAAAGCTAGTATATAAAATCAGCTGAATAGCAAGAGGGAATTGGCATACATCTAGTCTCTTCTCAGGGCTCTTTCTGAATGCTGACTTTGAACGTCACTTGCTTTGTCATAATTCATGGGTAAAGAAAAAGAATATCTGTTTGAAATTGGAAAAGGACAGAACTTGTTCTTTGGTTTTTTTTTTGTTTTGTGTTTTTTTTTTTTGTTTTTTAATGTGGGCCACCAAAAGACACTAGAAAATAAAATTCTTGAACTATTGCCAGCTGAAGCAAAGTTCTGAATCAGTTAAATAAATACCCTGTAACCTATTTGCAGAAGTTCCTCTAGCATCCAAGCTGTGTAGTAATCTCCTCAGATTCTCATGTAGATTTCACAAAAATTGTATTGACAACGTTCTGTTGCCAGGATTTTTAGTGAAAAAGCCTCTGCTAGGATTTTTCCTGTCCTGAGGAGCTGAGGACCTCAGGAAAGAAATGTAAACAATAACTGTCTGCTGCTGTGGAGTGCCACAGGTGAATCTTCCATTGGTCCATGTGGATTGTTTTCAATCAGTGACCAATCACAGCCACCTGTGCCAAGGCTGTGAGCAGTCACAGGATTTTTGTTATTCATTCCTATTCTATTCTTGTCTTTGTAGCCTTCTGATCTTTCTCTCTCTGTTCTTTTAGTATAGTTGTAATGTAGCATTTTAGTATAATATATATCATAATAAATCAGCCTTCTGATCAACATGGAGTCAAGCCTCGTGTCCTCGCACCAGGGGCCCAAGTCAAAGCAACAATTGGTGACCCCTGACATGTGAAACTGATGGTCACCCCAAGAGTGACCATGGAATCTAGCCTGGAGCTGAAGAAACGAGACCCTGAAGATGGGCAGAGTTCACAGCCAAGGCAAACAGGAGAACCTGTTGGACTTTCCTGGAGATTGTGTCCAGAGACCGCAGAGCAGCAGAGCTGCACAGCTGGATCCACAAGGACACTGTCTAGAGGTACTGTTATTTTTTCCCTTTCTGAAGATCCTGCCATTCGCAAAAGGTGGGAGGAAAGTTGGGAAAAGGTACCTTCGGAAGCTCAGGTTCCGTTTACTGCGTCAGAGGAGAAAGTTATTAAACACTGGTGCAGATGGGGACGCAGGGACAGAATTCCTCAATGTATGTTGGAGAGACGGTGTTATGAGTTCTTCAGATGGGCAAAATTTCATAGATTTATTACAAATGTCGTAGACTCCCTTGATTTAGGTTTTTGGGAGTTCATGGACGCTCTTTTTAGGTGGACAATAGTCCAGCGTGTTTCATCCCCAATGATGCATGCAGTGCACACACTGCTTTATGGTGTTATCTTGAAATGGGGACGGGCTGCAGGGGACATCATGGCTCGGGAGCACAGTCGCGTTCTGTCCCCGCCAGCTTCGGCACGAGAGAAGCCTCTCAAAGAAGACGAACCGCGAGTTTGCATTCCCCCCGCACTGCCCACAGCTGAGCAAAAGTTTTTCTCCGCTCCCTTGGAGCAAACAGATCTACCTTCCCCCCCCGCTCCTTCTCTTGGGGGGGATGAAAAACCGAACCCGCCGCTTTCCGGGCCGGCCCCGCCCGCTTCGCCGCGAAATTCTCCGCTTCCCCCACCCCGGGAGCGAGCGGATCCGGCTCCGCCTCAGCCAGCCCCGCGGGAGGCGCCGGACCCCGCGGCTCCGCCTCAGCCAGCCCCGCGGGAGGCGCCGGACCCCGCGGCTCCGCCTCAGCCAGCCCCGCGGGAGGCGCCGGACCCCGCGGCTCCGCCTCAGCCGGCTCCGCCCGCGGCCCCGCAGCCGCCCGGGCCAGCTCCGCCGGCTCTGATGACTGCGCCTGCGCCGCGGCACCCGGAACCGCCTCCCGCCGATCCGCCCGTGTTGCCAGGCAGCGCGATCAACAACAGTGATTCCCCGGCTGTGCTGCTGCTCCCGGGAGCTGCAGGAGCTGCCTCCGTGTCTTCTTTCTCTGCATCCCAGCCGGCAACTGAATTCGCAACGGTGCAGGCGGCGCCTGCGCGGGCCGCCCCCGCCTGTCCCGCCGCTCCCTGCCGATCCAATTGCAGTGCAAGAGCTTGCTGAGAATAGTGCTGAGCCCACGAGACCGCCTCAAGAGTCGACACCAGCGCCCGTGCTGCCTGCACCACCCACCCCAGTTGTCCCGCAGGTTTCCGAAACTCCATCATTCACATCAAACCCTGCGAAAAGCCTGTCCTTCCGTAAAAAAAGCATAACCCTCCAGCTGACTGCAGGAGCAGTTCGGCTGGCTGTGTTCAAAATCAATATAGTTTTTAAATCACTTCGCGTATAGTCGAGAGCTTCTCCCTAGAAGTTAAAGTGCCTGCCTTTCCCCGAGCGCCCCAGCGGCGTGGGGGAGTTGGCTCCTGTAACATCTACCTCTAGTTCCCAACCCAGTAGAGATAAAAGTAGTGCCAAAAAGCAAAAAGCAGAAAAAATAACATTTACCTTACAAAAACAAGAGACACAGAGCAAAGCAAGCACTGCTCGCTTGCTCTGGAGACAAGAAACCCTCAAATCTAAAATAACAATTCCTGAGAAAACTTCTCTTCTCCAGCTGCCAGTGTGCACCAGTGCTTCTAAAAAAAAAAAAACATTTCGTCATTTCTACTCTCAAAACACTAGCAGCATAGTCCTACCAAGTTCTGAGCGTGCAGAGCCCGCCTCACAAGCTAGTTCTAAGCCGTTTAACTCATTTCCCTGGGCCGGGGCCATCGCCCCGTCCAGTGCTGAGTTCAAAAACTTTGCTTTCCCCACAAGAACCTAGGCCACCATTCTGTGAGCCAAGTCTGAGTTCTCTGGTCCGCCCACCAGGACCAGAGCCACCCAAGGGTCCTAGAGACACTCTGCTGCTGCTACTCTTCTTCTAATGAAAAAAAAAAAAATAATAATAATAAAGAAAAGTGGAAAGAGCTAGCAGCTCAAAAGCATTGAAAAGCCAAAAATTAGCCTCAGCCCAAGCGGTTCAATGAAGGGCTGTGGCCAGGGCATTCCAGAAATTTTCTCTGAATTGTTTCATGACTGTCAATGAATTGTTTGCTAATTCTTGTTTTCTTTAGCAGTTCTTTGTTTCAGAATTCTGCAAGCCTGTTTCAGGACCAAAGGGGACTTCCAGAGATGTCAAAAAAGAACATCTTCAGTCCATGGACTCTGTCCTGAAATTCAGCTGCTTGGACTTGAAACAATGAACTTTCCTTGCATGAGTTTTTGCATTTTCTTATTTTTTAAGATTGTTTTAGTGATATGATATAATTAGATGTTTGATAAGTGAAGAATTTCCCTGAATGTTCTACAGGTGAAGAATTTCCCTGACCATTCCACATCAGCAAATGAGTGAGATTTTGATTGGCAACAGATGAACCTCAAGAGGTGTTGTTCTCTCTTCTACAAAGCCCTAGTACAAGAAATTGCAAACATTTCTTTTTCTATTTAATTTAATAATTTAAAAGGGTGAGATGTTGCCATGATAATTTAGGGAAAAAGCCTCTGCTGGGACTTTTCCTGTCCTGAGGAGCTGAGAGCCTCAGGAAAGAAATGTAAACAATGGCTATCTGCTGCTGTGGAATGCCACGGGTGCATCTTCCATTAGTTCATGTAGATTGTTTTCAACCAGTGACCAATCACAGCCACCTGTGCCAAGGCTGTGAGCAGTCACAGGTTTTTGTTATTGATTCCTATTCTATTCTTGTCTTGGTAGCCTTCTGATCTTCTTCTCTCTGTCCTTTTAGTATAGTTGTAATGTAGTATTTTAGTATAATATATATCATAATAAATCAGCCTTCTGATGAAAATGGAGTCAAGCCTCGTGTCCTCATCCAAAGGGTCGCAGTTTAAACAAGAGAGCCTCACACTGGTTTTGCTTTCAAACTAGGACACAAATCCATCTCTTTATTTGAACACAGGAATGGGCCATTGCCTACCCTGCAAGCGGGAGTTGGAGGGGCGGGGAGGGTGGGGTGGGGTGTCACCTTCTGTGGTAATCGGCGGAAGAAATGCAGCACTCAATATGAGTGATCAGCAAATCTCAAAACTTTATTGTTAGGCACATACATTTATATTGGTGTTAATGAGGCTAATACATATTGCAAAAAGCGAGCTCATTATTGGTTAGTTACTTATCAGCTAACTACGCCTACCTTATCATTCTTGAGGCTACTATGCTGCAGCTGTTTACATATTTTCTTCATGTTTCTAACTAACGATCCTCTCCCCCATCCTGATGTTGCACCAAGGGTACAGTGCCCTTGCCAGGTTTGGACACTGACTGCTGACTCCTATCCTCGTCTCCTTCTTGCTTAATTAACGGTATTATGTCAGTGTGACCTTTGTTAGCTAGCCAGCTGTTCACAAAATCCTCCACACTTCCCCTGTTTTTCTGTTGCACAAGCATAGTCTGATTAGATGCAGCAAATATCATTCTTTGAACCATGTTCTGTAAGCACATGCCAAAACAAGGCAAAACTAACACTACTAACTGTCGTGGTTTGGCCGGAAATGTGTTTCTAGAAAAGTCTAAGTCGGGCCAATCAGTGGCCAAATTCAAAATTGGCATGTGATATAGCCACTAAGGGTCTGGATACGCCTCTGAGAACACACGTGGGTTAAAAGCAGGAGATTCCCAGAGAACTTCCTCTTTGGGAATCCGGCGTTGGTGAGTAAGGTCCGACCTCTCCCCTGCCCAGCTGCGTCTGGGTGGGGCAGGGGGAAGCCATGACAGGGAGGAGGCCGGGAGCCCCAGAAGGTGCAGAGGTGGAGGAGAACATGCAGGGGTGGAAGAGACTTGGGATGTCTGGGCAGCCCCCCCGGTGAGAGGGACAGAAATTGTGCTGGCAGTTCAGCCAGCCAGAAGCGGGGGATGCGTCGAGAGAAGTACCTGGCAGTTGTGAGAGTTCTTGAGCAGGCAAAAGTAAAATTTTAACCCCTTTTTAGACTAATAGAAACCTCACAAATACTGAATCCTCCTGAATCAGGATGAGGTGAGAGAGAGAAATGAGAGATGAAATAGGCAAGCGTGAAAAAAGCTGGAAGAGGAGAGAAGAGTCCTGAGTGGAAGAGATAATAGAGTGGCCTTGGGCTGGACTCTTTCTTGTATAGCCATGGACAAACCCGTGTTTTTCCCCTGTGACCCAGAGACTGTATTTTAGGGGGAGGCAACACCAGGGACTCAAGAGTGAAGCAGCGGCGTGAACAGAAACAGCTGAGGAGGGTGTGAGATGCCCTCTGTCTCCACGGAGAGGAAGATCTCTGCTCATGAGACCCCTCGGCCCCAGGGGGTGAAATTTGGGGGGGACTGGTGTCCCAAAGCTGAGACTGTTCACAAGGCCCCTCGGCCCCAGGGGGTGAAATTTGGGGGGGACTGGTGTCCCAAAGTTGAGAGACTGCTGCTTCTGGAAGTGAGTGAAGCATCTTTAGGCAGGGAGCCCTAAAAGCAGTCCTGGCCTGTGTCCAGTGGTGAGAGCACTGGACATGGGGGGGGGAGAAGTCACGAGGGCCAATGTTCTCTGTGCGGGGCCATGGATGATGCGGAAGCACAGGAAGTTTTAATTGTGCATCTGGGGGAGGCCCATGAGGCAAGGGGAGACTCCTCTCTCCTGGATGAATTTGAGGGTTAATAATTTGAGGAGTGGTGAGTGTGTGGAGAAAAGGAGGGGGAGGAGGAAAGTATCTGGAAGGTTTTTATTTTTTAGCTTGGTATGTGTTCCTTTTTAGATTTGTAATAAATAAAGTGTTGCTTTATTTCCCTCCATCCCCGAATGGGAGCCTACTTTGTTCTGTTCCCGGGTCACATCTCACAGCAACCCTTTTAGAAATATACCCTTCATGGAAGCCCTAGCATTGTGCTAGGGTCAAACCATGACACTAACAAAGCCATAATGCCTACTATAATAATGACTCTAACAATAGAGCGCAACCATGATCCCAAGCCTAATGATTTGAGCCACTCATCAATGCCAGAGTCCGATTCTACCTGTAAGTTTCCAGTTAACCTTCGCAGCTCAGAGAGCTGGGAGTGAATGGACTGGGAATGATCAGAGAGGTTCATGCAACACATGCCCTCAAAATCTTCACAACCATGGCCCTGTGCCAGTAAAAGGAAATCAATTGCAGCTCTATTCTGAAGCGTTGCATGGCGAATAGAATCAACATCAAGCAAAAGGCTAGAAAGTGCTAAAGAGGTGGCATTAGTTTGTTTAGCCAGCCAGCATCCTAGCTTGTTTAAAATGGCATGGGCACCTGCTGCCGATACCCCTGGAGCTAAAAAGGATGCTGCCACTATGGCCCCTGGGGACCAAAATTTTACATCATCTTTGCAGTCAGCAGTAAACGCATGGGCCATTCTTTTAATTCTGTGATAGCGGCGGCTCATATTAAGGATCATTGACGCATTGGGTGTGAGGAGAGACAAGCGACCAATTGTACATGGCCCCCCGCTCAGCATCGATGGGACACCGGGCCACGCACGATCCCCACATATTAAAAAGTAACCTGCTGGTAATTGAATAGGGTCGTTTTATGAGATCGACACCTTCTTTGTGGTATAATTGCACCAGGTTGTTGCATTACGGTAAATGGCCATGCTGGAGGTTACAATAGTAGAATAGTTTTTGGCCGGCAGCTGACTTTTATGCTTAAACCTAAGGCATGCATCCGCCATTACTGAGCCTAACAGTTCCAACTCTTGGGGTTCCTGCGGTGCTATAGGAAAATGAGAAATCCATTGGTCCCAGTTATCTACACTGACCCTGGCGTCATTGGTTTTGCAGGTGGGTATTTTCGATGGGCATGGCCAGGGATCTGCCGGCAGTCCAACCAAACAGGTTGTAAATGGATTACCGGGAGAAGATAACGACAAGCAAATAGCCTCCTGGTTAGTTAAATTTGCCATGGTGATCCAAATATTAGTCTTGGGCTGAGGTGGGGCCCATGCTTGGTGGGTTCCCACTCCTTTGGCAATGTCTGGGTTGTCTATTAAGAGGGCAAATACGAGTAAAACAGCAGCATAAGTCTGCCACATCACCCTGATCTTCCCGGATGCTGTTTTGAACCATCCAGACATTTAGGGAATTAACAGGTTGCCCACAAACCGTTAAGAATGTCTCTTCCTTCCTCTCCCCTTTTTCTTTCTTGAGCCGCCCAGACAATCTTTTTAGAGCCCTTAAACAATCGTCCCACGCTTGGTTAGGATCTTGATCCCTCAGAATCGGACCTACTACATCTAGCTGGGAGAGGGGAATGCCCCGACCACACTTAGACTGTAAGATACACGACTGAGATTGCCCTAAAGCGCGTCTGGCAAAGTGCTGGGTTTCCCACCTAAACCATGCGAGAATTTTCTGTTCTGGGGACTCATACAACTGTAACCCTTGGCGGCCAGGTAATCCTGTAAAGGTCTGAAGTTCTGCTTGCCAGGAGTCCCGCTGCCAATAAAATGCACAGCTTCTGCACCACAGTTCAGGTAACTGTGACTGATGCACCCACTTAGTTTGCTGACACCCCCTGCAAAAGAACAATATCCATGCAGCACACTGAGTATTTTGACACTTAATACAAGCTAATCTCTTAGGCCCTCTATAATAAAATGTATGGAGCGCCGGAATCAGGCTTAGTATACTGTCCAGGGATTGACACCGATCAATCACTCGGTCAATGGCAAAGCTACAGTGTCCTTTCAGCTTGAGAACTATCAGTCAAACGGTGATCAGCAGCTTTGCCTCCACTCGCCGACCGTCCTCTTCGCTCAGTTGTCTGGGGTCTGGTTCCATCTAACACGGCTGCTGGGGTCCATTTAGCAGCTACCCACAAGGATCCTGTAGGGGTAGAAACACAAAGATACCCGCGGCCCCAGTATAATACCTTAGCAGGACCTTGCCATTGTCCTGTCTTGGGATCTCTGTATTTTACCCGTACGTCCTGCCTCACACTATCTTTCTCTGTTACATAATGATGAATTACAGCAGGAACTTTGCTTTCCCCAAAAACACACAGGTGCTTTAAGACAAATAGACACTTTAGCAACCTTTCTTGCGGCTCTCTAATATCTTTGTATTTACCTAGATATTTTTTCAAAGTACGATTAGCTCTCTCTACAATCGCTTGTCCTGTCGGAGAATTAGGGATGCCTGTCACGTGTTCAATCCCCCACATTTGCATGAACTGTTTTATTCTTTTGCTGCAGTAGGCAGGCCCATTGTCTGTCTTAATATGTCGTGGCACTCCCATTACAGCAAAGCAGCTACTGAGATGCCTCTCCACGTGCCCTGCTTTCTCACCAGTTTGTGCTGTGGCCCATATAAAATGACTGTAGGTGTCTATAGTAACATGCACATACTTTATCCTTCCAAACTCAGCAACATGTGTGACATCCATTTGCCAGGTCTCATTTGTATTCAGCCCTCTGGGGTTAACTCCTAGACCTAACCCGCAGCCCCCGTTATGATGACTACATGTGGGACAGGCTTTGACTATTGCCCGTGCCTCTTCTAGAGATATTTGAAATTCTCTATGGAGGCCTTTTGCATTTTGGTGAAACATGGAGTGTGCCTCTCTGGCCACAGTCTGCCTGGGAATTGGAGTCACATGTGTGATTGAAACTAGCTTATCTGCTTGTGCATTACCCTCTCCCAGACCAATATCCCACTTATGACTTCTGATATGAATGACAGAGAAAGGATACTTCCTCAGTTTAATTGCCCTCTGTAACTGTATAAACAGCTCATGTAACCTCCTGTTCTGAACCTCTTTTATAGAGGCATCTTCTATTCGCTCGCATACTCCAGCGACATATAAAGAATCTGTCACTATATTGAGGGGCCCAGAAAAATGCATCATGGCCCAAACAACAGCCAATAACTCCATCGTTTGTAAAGTATCCAACTCGGAGGCCTGGAGAATCTGATGGTGCCATTGTCCCTTTTCCTGCCAGGTCACTGCAGCAATTCTGGATTTTCTTCCTGCATCCGTGTAGGCTGTTATGGCATCCTGACAGGGGTTTCTGTGACCTTTTTGGGCATTGAATCCAACCCCGTTGCCCTATCCAATTCAACGGTATATTGGGGATATCATCAGTGGCAATCACACTTCCAGCTCCCAACAGTGCCTCTTGTAATTCCACACTGTTTAACAGGTACCAGGTCAATGTATCTTTCTTCATTGGTACCCGTATCTGAGCAGGCTCCTTTCCCATGACCTGTAGTGTCCGTTCACAACCCTTTTTGAGCAACTCAGCCAAAATTTCAGTTTTTTGAAGAAGGGTTTTATGCTGTTGAAGTGGAGGAGATATCCATTCCAAAGCCCACGCCTCCCCCATTTTTCTGTTTTGCTGAGTAAGTGCACCTAGTAAGTATTTAGTTCCACACCAAACTGTCAGCTGTATAGGGAGGTTAAGGTCTCGTCTCCGGACACTGCCTTGTGTCACACAGTCCAGTATCTGTTGTAATGTCCTAACCTGCTCAGAGGTTATATGAACAGGCTGTGCCGGATCAGTTCCTTTTAGTAAGGGTCGAAGTTTATCTAATAGCTCATTCGGGATGCCCACAATAGGACGCAGCCATTGTAAATCACCAAGTAACCTTTGGGCATCATTCAATGTACGTATTTCAACGTTTAATTGCAGTTTCTGGGGGGTAACAACCTGACCAGTAAGTGTCCATCCTAGATACTTCCAGGGTGCAGATAGTTGAATTTTTTCAGGAGCTACAACCAACCCATGTAGTTTCAGAGCATCATGTATTTTTTGAATTTGTTGACCTGTAAAAGGTTGCTGCTGAGCAAATAGAATATCGTCCATATAATGATAAATGATGGTTTCGGACCAGGCTTGCCGTAAGGGTTGTAAAGCATTGTCAACATACAATTGACATAAGGTGGCGTTGTTTCTCATACCCTGTGGAAGTTTAACCCATTCAAACCTCTTATCTGGCTCTTCCCTATTTAATGCCGGTAAAGTAAAAGCAAACCTTCGGGTATCTCTAGGGTGAAGAGCAATAGTAAAGAAGCAGTCCTTAAGATCTACAATTAACAATGGCCAGTCCTTTGGCAACATTGCTGGGTTAGGTAAGCCTGGTTGTAAGGCTCCCATAGGTTCCATTTGTTCATTTACAGCCCGTAAATCATGTAGCAAGCGATACTTTCCTGATTTCTTTTTAATGACAAAAATAGGTGTATTCCATGGGCTGGTCGACAACTTCAAATGACCTTGCTTATATTGTTCTTGTACTAGCATATGTGCTTGCTCCAGACTTTCCCTTTTTAGTGGCCATTGCTTAACCCATACTGGGACATCCGTGGTCCAGGTCAGCGGGATCGGGAAAGTCCACGCAATGGCCACTAGCCCAAAGGGTGCTCATTTGTCAACACTATTCCCAGTTGAGCCAGAATGTCCCGACCAATGAGGCACTGCACTGTAGGGGGTAAGGGTACAATTGAAAAAACATTCCGTAAAGTTTTTCCATCAATAGTTACAGACAACATGGGTGACTTTCTAGCAAGTGTCAGGCCCCCAACCCCGGTAACTGTCATTGTGGTTGGCTGTAATGGCCAGTTGTGAGGCCAGTAATCTGGACTAATAATGCTGGAGTCCGCACCAGTATCTAATAAACCTTCCAAGGTTTGTCTCCCCCCCAGATGCTCTATTGTTACAGTGCGCTTAGGCCGATCATTCAAATTCATTGTTAATAAAGTAAGTCCTCCAGTGGAACCAAAGCCTCGTTCTCCCCTCGACTGTAATTGACAAGGGGGCAATGTTTTAGCAATCTGCTCCAATGGAACCAATTGGGCTATCCTCTGCCCTTTCTCGATTTGTATCGGTGGAAAAGGAGTATGTACCATGACGTAGATTTCTCCCGTATAATCAGCATCTATTACTCCAGGTAAAACAAATAATCCCATCATGGTGGCCGACGATCGTCCCAGAAGCAAAGCTCCCATAGGTTGTCCATTAATGATGCTTGGTCCCTTTATTCCAGTCGGCACCTTTTCCGGTTGGGTGGTCATCAGTGTTATCGCTACTGAGGCTGCCACGTCCAGCCCGAGGCTCCCGGCAGTGGCTGGCTGGAGTGCAGCTGGGCCGAGGTGTTGGCAGCGGCTACTTGTGTCTGGGCGCGGCGGCTGTTGAACGCGCTCGTCTTTATGTTTCCCGAGCGGTATCGGCAAGCTCCGGTGCTGTGGGTATCCGAGCGACAACTCTGGCACCAGACGCCAGCTGTCTGACAGTCTCGTCGTGTATGTCCCATGCCTCCGCACCGGTAACATTTAAATCGGCCAGTAGATGGAGCCCGTGGCTTATTTATAGCCGCCGCTTGTAGGGGTGCAAGAGCAGCTAATACCTGACTCTGCGAAGCTGCCGCTTGTTTTTGCAATCCTACACCTAACTCCTTAATAGCTTCTACTAACATCAGCTGATTCCCTATGGGCATATTTGCCAATCGTTCTAACGCTTCCTCTATAGACCAATTAGCTCCTAAGGTATTTAATACGTTCCTTGTAGCCTGGTTACTATTCTGGAGTGCACATTGTTTCAGTAAAGCACTTGTCATAAAGTCAGGGACTCCCGCCCCTTCGATAGCAGCGGCTGCCTTATCTATAAAAGATCCAAATGATTCATCTCTTCCTTGCTTTATTCCCATATAAGAGGGGACCCCGCCTGGCTCTTTTATCCTGTCTATGGCCATTCGTACTAAGCGCATAGCCTCCCGACATTTTTCAGGACCAATTAATGCCTGCTGCTCTGTACGAAGAAAAGGTCCTGAACCCATTAGCTCATCCAGGGTTATTCCGTGTAACGGGTCGCCTTGCTGCCGTTGTGTCGCTACACATTCCTGGCAAAGTGCCTGCCAGTGTGCATTAAACAAGAGCCGCTGATGCTGAGTGAAGATAAGCTTCGCTACTCCTCTGCAATCAGCCGGCAGTAATACCTGAGTCCCCCAGATGTAATCAAGTATCTGTTTTGTGGGCTCACCGGTCACCCCAAACTGACTAACTGTGGACCGTAATTGTGACAGCAGCTTCCAGTCCAGCGCTGTAATTGTGGCTTCATATCTGTTCCCCTGCACAGGCGAAAATACCACCGGACAAGCAACCTCCACCGCTGCAGCTATAGCTCCACTATCCCCCGAATCCATGATCTCTTTTGCTACCGCCGCCCATGCCTCCCTTCGCTCCCTTGCGACGGCCCCCGCTAGGTCACTTTTTGCCCCAGGGATCGGCTCATTACAAGGAGGAGGAAACGGAGGGTCTGGCCATGGCACAGGTGGTGCGGACGGTGCTGTTACAGCATCCGCGGGGGGTGAGCTGCTGCTTGAAGGAGGAGCCGATGTTGGTGGCAAAACGACTGTAGATGTGGTAGGGGGTAACGGACAGTCGTAGCAGTCCCCATGACTCTTATTCTTATCATATGCTACGCTAGCTTGCTGCGCAGCTTTCTTTTCTACCTGATGTTGTAATAACTCATTGTGCACGACTCGCCATAGCTTTCCTAACTTCCTTGCAGTTTTATCCTCATCTATAGCTGCCTCCCACAACTTGTCCCCGAGCTTACGCCACTCTGTTAATTCATGCACTGTATGAGGATTTTGAAAAACTCCTTGTGCATACCCATAGGCTAACAACTGTGGGAGCTCTTTCTGCAAATCTATGCCCTTAACCTGACGCTTTTTTAAAAAGCAAGTAAATAAATCATATGCTGCTTGCCTTTCCATTTCCATTTTTGAGAACGTCAGCGCTGTTGCAGCCCTTCAAGGTTTCGGCAGCACGTATCGGCCGGGCTCTTCTATAAGGTCACCCAGGGCGCGGCACTTTTCGCTTTTTCAGCAGTGCTTATTCGCCGTCCTTGCTGCTGTAGGACCCGAACTCGTTCACTGATCCACCGTGGTTGCCATTACCGATATCACGTCCGGGGTCACCATTTGTGGTAATCGGCGGAAGAAATGCGGCACTCAATATGAGTGATCAGCAAATCTCAAAACTTTATTGATAGGCACATACATTTATATTGGTGTTAATGAGGCTAATACATATTGCAAAAAGCGAGCTCATTATTGGTTAGTTACTTATCAGCTAACTACGCCTACCTTATCATTCTTGAGGCTACTATGCTGCAGCTGTTTACATATTTTCTTCATGTTTCTAACTAACGATCCTCTCCCCCATCCTGATGTTGCACCAAGGGCACAGTGCCCTTGCCAGGTTTGGACACTGACTGCTGACTCCTATCCTCGTCTCCTTCTTGCTTAATTAACGGTATTATGTCAGTGTGACCTTTGTTAGCTAGCCAGCTGTTCACAAAATCCTCCACAACCTTCAGTGTTGCCTAGAGGGCAAGGCCAGGGGGCTCAGGGGCAGAGGAAGGGATGTGTTGGTCTCAGGAGGTGCTGGAAAGTGCTGGGCTGGTCCTGGGGTCCCTAGCGGAACTCGGGTTGGCTGGGATGGGACAGACGGAGAGAAAAAAAGGAATAAAGGAAGCTTGGGGAGGCCCATGGGGAGAGCAGGTGGCAGTGGGATCTACGGGGCAATAAGACGCTTCCTTGTCGACGGCTCTTCTGGGGTCCTCTTCACAGAACACTTGAGAGGGCTGTCCGGGCCGTTCCTGCTGCTGGAGGAGCTGCTCAGGCTCTCTGGGTGTGAGGTGCAGCCACCGTCTTTCAACTCCTGTCCCGAGGTGCTCCTGTGCAGAGAGGAGGTGGCTGAGGCCCCAGCTGCCAGTGGCACACAGGGACCCTCCTGCACAGCAGGGCCCAGAGCTGGCAAGGCTCCCCAGCACGGCTGGAGCTGCTGGCACAGCTGGGCCCAGCTGGACAGCTGCCCCTCAAGGCCCCGGCCAGCAGGGCACGGCTCTGGGCAGGGTCCCTGGCCAGGAGCGGGCCCCAGAGCACCTCTGCCTTTCAAGGGCAACCTCGGCCCTGCTCTTTCTCTTCCCCACCTCCCTCTGCCTCTGCCCCGTGCCCCTGGGGCTGCTCTTGGCCAGGCAGCCTCAGTGGGAGCCAGCACTGGCTGCAGCCCCAGCGGGGCCCCCAGGACAAGGCCCAGCAATTGAGAGGCCAGTGGAAGCACTGGGCAGCAGCAGAACCCTCAGCAGAGTTATTTGGACAATCATGGACTGGCCACAACCCCACTGCAGTCTCAATGGGAATGTTCCCTGACCACGTTAGACTTTCAAAAGAAGCTGTTGGAGGGGGAGAGCAACAAAACACTCACTGTTTTCTCTTCCCGATTCCAAATACCGGATTCCAAACAAGCACAACACGAAGACAAGCTCCAAACAAAACATAAATGCCAGTATTGCTAGCCAGTAGCCTGTTTCCTGATAGAAACCCCTTCCGAGGCCATCCTGGGCATTGGGAACAGGTGTTGTGGTGCCGGCTGCATCTGTGGGTGCGATGGGGACCGTGAGACCATGCTGTGCTGCACTGCTGAGCTGGCAGCACGGTGGATACGGGCAGGACGTTCTCTGTTTCCCCAGAGCTGGGGCCTGGAGGCACCTTGCCGGCCCTTGGCACAGGCTGTGCCAGCCAACAAAGCCCAGCAGGCCGGGAGGAGAGCCCGGGGGCAGCGCAGCTGCTTGGGCAGTGGCTGCTGCCAGGGACACGGGCCAAAGCCATCCCTGAGCAGCCACTGCCACCCCTGGCCCTCCCTGCCCCGTGACAGCTCCCCCAGCCCCAGGGGACAGGCTCAGGCCCTGTCAGGAGCCAGCGCAGCCCCTGCTCACTCGGGAGCCAGGGCTGGCTCTGGCCCTGGGCTGGCGGCAGGGCTCCCGCTCGGGGCTGCTCCTGTGCCTTGGGCCTCTGGGCACTCAGGGCCAGCTCCGCAGCAGCTGCAGCGCCAGGGACGTTGCTGCACCAGTCCCGTTTCCCCGGGGCTCTGAACCAGCTCCAGAGGCCTGGAAGCCGAGGCGCCTCCAGCTTTGGCTGCTGCCGGGCCGGGCAAGGGCAGGCCCTGGGGGAAGAGCTGCTGCCACACAGCCCCGGCCAGGGCTGAGCCCGGCACAGCAATTACCTGCTGTGGCTGTGCCCGTGTCTGGCATTGCCTTCCTTCCTGCAGCTAGGGCTGCCAATGAGCCACTGCTTCTCCCTGAGTGTTCCTCCTCCTGAACAGCCTTTTGTTCCATCACTTGAAAAAGGAAAAAAGGGACAACTGGATCAAATGGAAATATTCCCCACTGGGGAGGTGGCACCTTCAGGAGGCAATGCTTGTCTAAGTCACAGGTAAAGATCAAGAAAAAGCCCAGGTAATTGGGGCTGGGCCAGTGCACTCCCTTGTGCAAACAGCTGCACCTCCTGATCTTCTCAGAGACTGGGAAATGGCAGGTGATCTCAGGCCCACAGTACAGTTGGGGCACCCTATCAGCTAATGCCAAATTCCATCCTGCAGAGGCTGGGGAGGAATTGCAGCCAGGCCAGGCTGGGAAACAGCCCTGCAGGGTGTGAAAGCAGCAGCGGGGCAGCGAGGCTGCCATGGATCCCTTCCTGCTGCGCCGGGCACGGCGTGTCCAGATTTGCAGCCAAAGGCAAAGGCTGCTGAGTCCCAGGGGAAGCATGAGAGAAATGCACCTACCTTGTCCTCGGGGTGCTTCCTTCTGTGTTTGTCTCCAGAATTCATCTGAGTCATGAGACGTTTTGGCGGCAAATAATTGGGTCTTTCCTTTTGGAGGACCTTAAGAGAAAGTAGTTCCATTTCCCAGGAATGGATCCCACAAAAGCGGGACTCAGCCTGTGGGGTCAGCAGGGTCACACTACTCACCCATGCCATGGGAGCTGGGTTGGGGCCAAGCATCTGGCCCTGGGGCTTGAGAAGTCCTCCCTGCAGACACACCTGTAACTCAACAGCCACAGAAGCTTCTGCCATCTCTGCTGATCTGCACAGGCACCACTGAGCCGCAGCAGCGGTGAGGGGATCGTGCAGGGCGCGGGCACACACGTGCATGGTTCTGTGCTGGCACCTGCAGCGCTGCCTCCCTGGCCCAGCTTTGGGCTCTGAGCTGGCAGCTCTCCCAGGGGAAAGGCCTTGACCTACCCTCAGCATCTCCCAGAGCCTCAGTCCTGGATGTGGGGCCTTCACCGGCAGGTTCAGCTGCAAAGAAAGGCAGGACAGAAGAGCTCCTGTGGCACTGCAGGAGATCCTCAGGCTGCCCACAAGGCTCAGCCCCGGGGCACAGCCCTGGGCCCGGCCCCTTCCCTCTCTGCTCTTCTCTGTGACTGCACAGAGCACTCAGAAGGACACACTGGCACAGCACACGGGAGGAGGACTGAAAGATCAATGCTCCTTCCTCCCACTGACAGTGATCCTGTGGGATCCCTCAGGGATGCAGAAGGGAGCAGGGAAAGATTCTCAGAATCCTTCAGCCCTTACATAATGTTAAGGGAAATGGTTTATAAATGAGCTTTGGTTGCATTGATCCTGATTATTCACTCAGGAAAGACAGAATGAAAACTTGCCTCCAGCATCCTCCAGGAACTTCAAACCATCCTTCATCAGGACTTCCTGAAAACCCATGTCACGACTCCAGTCTAGAAGGGAGCAGAGATCAGAACCATATCTGTGGCATGCTGGGAAGCCCTAATGAGACAGGGAAAAGGGCACTGCAAGGGGGTCGGGTAAGGCTATGGGACCCAGATGGGAATGGACATGGCCAAAGCTGCACAGGGGCCTGGGGAGCTCTGGGCTGGCTCTTCATCACTCTCCACACTCTTTACCTGCCCTCAGCAACATCCCTGGGAGGGGTGGCTGGAGTAGCCCAGTTTGAGGGCTCTCTCCCTCAAACTCACAGAAAATCCTCCCTAAAGCCCTGGGGGAAACTGCAGCAGGCAGTGCCACAGCTATGCCTCCCTCCTACACTCCCTCCTGCCCTCCTTCTGCTGGGACAGCTCCCAGATCCCAAGGGCAAACAGCCAGACCGTCTCAGGACACACTGGAGCCTTCCTCTCCTCCTCTGTCCTTTCCCCACCGTGGGCACCCCGTGCAGTCACTCCCAGGTTTCAGGACATGTCTCCCATGGAGGGACCCCAGCAGGACTGCTCAGGACCCGAGTGCCCTGAGCCTGCTCGGGATAATTCCCCTGGGCTGTGCCGCTCTAGTCCAGGCTGTGCCCGCACTGCCAAGCAGCAGAGAGGGCAGCTCAAGCCTCAGCAGGGCTCAGGCCCAGAGGCACGGCAATTACCTCCTGTGCCTGTGCCTGGCATGGCCTCCCTTCCTGCAGCCGAGGCTGGCACAGAACCACTGCTTCCTCTGGGGAGTGCTTCCATCTGCACAGGCTCTCCTTTGATTTCTGGAAAATGGAAAAGAGACAGCTGGATCAGATGAAAACATTCCTGACTGGGAATGGGAAAGGTGAGGCATCACTTGTGAAAGGAATGGATAAGGATCAGGAAAACACCCAGGATTTTGGGACAACCTAAGGCTGCTTCCTTCCTCAAACAGCCCCAACATCTGATCTGCCTGGACATCAGGAAATTGCAGGGGATCAGAGGGTGGGCATGGACTGTGGTGCAATTGGGGCTGTCTGTCAGCTGATGCCAAATGCCTTCCTGCAGAGGCTGGGCAGAAGCTGCAGCCAGGCCAGGCTGGGAAACAGCCCTGCAGGGCGTCAAAGCAGCAGCGGGGCAGCGAGGCTGCCATGGATCCCTTCCTGCTGTGCCAGGCACGGCGTGTCCAGATGTGCAGCCAAAGCCCCCAGCTGCTGAGTCCCAGGAGCAGCATGAGGGAAATGCACCCACCTTGTCTTCTCTGCAGACATTCCTTCAGCATTTGCCACATGATTTCTAATGGGTCCTGGAATTTCTTGCCTGCCATGTCTTTGGTCTCTCCTGTTGGAAGACCTTAAGAGAAAGTAGTTCCATTTCCCAGGAATGGACCCCACAAAAGCAGGGCTCAGCCTGAGGGGTCAGCAGGGACACACTACTCACCCCTGCCATGGGAGCTGGGCTTTTGTGCAGCATCCAAGGTAGGAGTTGGTGATGTCGTCCCTGCAGACACATCTGTAACACAACAGCCACAGAAGCTTCTGTCACCTGGTCCTGACCAGTCAGTCAAACATTACGCCTTGGTGGGACAGTGAGAACATACCTGCAGAATGCTCGGGGGGCTTCACAACATCAGAGCGCCACGGTAATGGAGAATCCTTCCCAGCCTCCCAGTCTGGAAGCAAACCAAGATGAGAACTGTTTCCATTGTGTGCCAGGGCTGGCTCTGGCCCTGGGCTGGCGGCAGGGCTCCCGCTCGGGGCTGCTCCTGTGCCTTGGGCCTCTGGGCACTCAGGGCCAGCTCCGCAGCAGCTGCAGCGCCAGGGACGTTGCTGCACCAGTCCCGTTTCCCCGGGGCTCTGAACCAGCTCCAGAGGCCTGGAAGCCGAGGCGCCTCCAGCTTTGGCTGCTGCCGGGCCGGGCAAGGGCAGGCCCTGGGAGAAGAGCTGCTGCCACACAGCCCCGGCCAGGCCTGAGCCCGGCACAGCAATTACCTGCTGTGCCTGTGCCCGTGTCTGGCATTGCCTTCCTTCCTGCAGCAGGGGCTGGCACCGAAGATGGAGTGCTTCCTTCAAGAAATGCCACCTTCCACTGAAGCACTATGTCCATCTCTTGACAAAGGAAGGGAGACAGCTGCATCAGATGGGGCTGTTCCCCACTTGGGCGGTGGCATCAGAGGTAATATTTGTGAAATTTATGGAGCAGGAAAATGGCCAGATTCCAGTGGCATAATGAGAGCTCTTCCACCTCCAAACAGCCACCCTTTTCCTAATCTGCAGGGCTGGATATAGTGGGGGATCTCAGGGTGTGTTACAGTTTGGGCTGCCTGTCAGCTGATGCCAAATGCCTTCCGGCAGAGGCTGAGGAGAAGCTGCAGCCAAGGCCAGGCTGGGAAACAGCCCTGCAGGGCATGAAAGCAGCAGCGGGGCAGCGAGGCTGCCATGGATCCCTTCCCGCTGTGCCGGGCACGGCGTGTCCAGATGTGCAGCCAAAGCCCCCGGCTGCTGAGTCCCAGGGGAAGCATGAGAGAAATGCACCCACCTTCTCTTGTCTGCAGGGGTTCCTTCAGCTCTTGCCTAATCTGTTTGGATGGTTGCAGGGACATCTTATCTGTTCTATCTTGGACTTTCCCTGTTGGAGTACCTTAGAGAAAAATATTTACATTTCCCAGGAATGGATCCTACAAAAGCAAGGCTCAGCCTTTGAGGTCAGCAGGGACACACTACTCACCCCTGTGATGGGAGCTGGGCTTGCGTATAGCATCCAAGGTAGGAGCTGGAGAAGCTGGAGAAGTCCTCCCTGTAGACACATCTGTAACACAACAGCCACAGAAGCTTCTGTCACCTGCTTCCTGCCCGCTTGTCTACAATTCTTCCTTGGTGGCACACTGAGAACATACCTGCAGGAGGCTCCAAGGGCTTCAAAACTTTATTCATCCAAGCTGATGGAGAAGCCTTCCCAGCACCCTCATCTACAATGCAGCACAGATGAGAACACTTTCCAGTGTGTGCTGGGATACCCTTCTGCCACAGGGAACTGGGCACTGCAAGGGGGGTCGGGTAAGGCCGTGGGAGCCAGATGTGAATAGACATGGCCAAAGGTGCACAGGGGCCTGGGGAGCTCTGGGCTGGCTCCTGGTCTCACTCTCCACACTCTTTCCCTGCCCTCAGCAACATCCCTGGGAGGGGTGGCTGTAGCAGCACAGGGCCCTGGGGCTCTCTCCCTCAGACACAGAGGAAATCCTCCCTAAAGCACGGGGGAAAACTGCAGCAGGCAGTGCCACAGTTATGCCTCCCTCCCTCCCTCTGTCCCTCATGCCCTCCTTCTGTGGGGAAACCCCCCAGATCCCAAGGGCAAACAGCCAGGCCCTCTCAGGACACACTGGAGCCTTGCTCTCCCCCTCTGTCCTTTCCCCACCGTGGGCACCCCGTGCAGTCACTCCCAGGTTTCAGGACATGTCTCCCATGGAGGGACCCCAGCAGGACTGCTCAGTACCCGAGTGCCCTGAGCCTGCTCGGGATAATTCCCCTGGGCTGTGCCGGTCCAATCCAGGCTGTGCCCGCACTGCCAAGCAGCAGAGAGGGCAACTCAAGCCTCAGCAGGGCTCAGGCCCAGAGGCACAGCAATTACCTCCTGTGCCTGTGCCTGGCATGGCCTCCCTTCCTGGAGCTGAGGCTGGCATGCAACCACTGCTTCCTCCGGGAAATGCTTCTTTCTCTGCAGGCTCTCCTTTGATTTCTGGAGAATGAAAAAGAGACAGCTGGATCAGATGGAAACATTCCTCACTGGGAATGGGGAAGGGGACAATTTCAGGAGGCATCACTTGTGAAAGCAATGGATAAGGATCAGAAAACACCCAGGATTTTGGGACAACCCAAGGCTGCTTCCTTCCCCAAACAGCCCCAACATCTGATCTGCCTGGACACCAGGAAATTGCAGGGGATCAGAGGGTGGGCATGGACTGTGGTGCAATTGGGGCTGCCTGTCAGCTGATGCCAAATGCCTTCCTGCAGAGGCTGGGCAGAAGCTGCAGCCAGGCCAGGCTGGGAATCAGCCCTGCAGGGCGTGAAAGCAGCAGCGGGGCAGCGAGGCTGCCATGGATCCCTTCCTGCTGTGCCGGGCACGGCGTGTCCAGATGTGCAGCCAAAGGCCCCGGCTGCTGAGTCCCAGGGGAAGCATGAGGGAAATGCACCCACCTTGTCTTCTCTGCAGACGTTCCTTCAGCATATGCCACATGATTTCTAATGGGTCCCGAAATTTCTTGCCTGCCATGTCTTTGGCATCTCCTGTTGTAGGACCTTAAGAGAAAGTAGTTCCATTTCCCAGGAATGGATCTCCCAAAAGCACGGCTCAGCCTTTGGGGTCAGCAGGGACACACTACTCACCCCTGCCATGGGAGCTGGGCTTTTGTGCACCATCCAAGGTAGGAGTTGGTGAGGTCGTCCCTGCAGACACGCATGTAACACAACAGCCACAGAAGCTTCTGTCACCTGGTCCTGACCAGTCAGTCAAACATTACGCCTTGTAGAGATAGTGAGAACATACCTGCAGAATGCTCGGAGGGCTTCAAAACTTCAGAGCGCCAGGCTAATCGAGAATCCTTCCCAGCCTCCCAGTCTGGAAGCAAACCAAGATGAGAACTGTTTCCATTGTGTGCCAGGGCTGGCTCTAGCCGTGGGCTGGCAGCAGGGCTCCCGCTCGGGGCTGCTCCTGTGCCTTGGGCCTCTGGGCACTCAGGGCCAGCTCCGCAGCAGCTGCAGCGCCAGGGACGTTGCTGCACCAGTCCCGTTTCCCCGGGGCTCTGAACCAGCTCCAGAGGCCTGGAAGCCCAGGCGCCTCCAGCTTTGGCTGCTGCCGGGCAAGGGCAGGCCCTGGGGGAAGAGCTGCTGCCACACAGCCCCGGCCAGGGCTGAGCCCGGCACAGCAATTACCTGCTGTGGCTGTGCCCGTGTCTGGCATTGCCTTCCTTCCTGCAGCAGGGGCTGGCACCGAAGATGGAGTGCTTCCTTCAAGAAATGCCACCTTCCACTGAAGCACTATGTCCATCTCTTGACAAAGGAAGGGAGACAGATACCTCAGATGGGGCTGTTTCCCACTTGGGCGGTGGCATCAGAGGTAATATTTGTGAAATTTATGGAGCAGGAAAATGTCCAGATAACAGTGGCATAATGAGAGCACTTCCACCTCCAAACAGCCACCCTTTTCCTAATCTGCAGGGTTGGATATTGTGGGGGATCTCAGGGTGTGTTGCAGTTTGGGCTGCCTGTCAGCTGATGCCAAATGCCTTCATACAGAGGCTGGGCAGAAGCTGCAGCCAGGCCAGGCTGGGAAACAGCCCTGCAGGGCGTGAAAGCAGCAGCGGGGCAGCGAGGCTGCCATGGATCCCTTCCTGCTGTGCCGGGCACGACGTGTCCAGATGTGCAGCCAAAGCTCCCGGCTGCTGAGTCCCAGGGGAAGCATGAGGGAAATGCACCCACCTTGTCCTCCCTGCCGCATTTCCTTCAGCTCTTGCTTCGTCTGTTTGGGTGGTTCCAGGGATATCTTGTCTCTTGTGTCTTGCATCTTCCCTGTCAGAGGAACTTAGAGAAAAATACTTCCATTTCCCAGGAATGGATCCCACAAATGCAGGGCTCAGCCTTTGAGGTCAGCAGGGTCACACTACTCACGCATGCCATGGGAGCTGGGTTGGGGCCAAGCATCCAGCCCTGGAGCTGGAGAAGTCCTCCCCGCAGACACACCTGTAACTCAACAGCCACAGAAGCTTCTGCCATCTCTGCTGATCTGCATGGGCACCACTGAGCCGCAGCAGCGGCAGTGAGGGGATCGTGCAGGGCGAGGGCACACACGTGCATGGTTCTGTGCTGGCACCTGCAGCGCTGCCTCCCTGGCCCAGCTTTGGGCTCTGAGCTGGCAGCTCTCCCAGGGGAAAGGCCTTGACCTACCCTCACCATCTCCCAGAGGCTCAGTCCTGGAATTGGGGCCTTCACCGGCAGGTTCAGCTGCAAAGAAAGGCAGGACAGAAGAGCTCCTGTGGCACTGCAGGAGATCCTCAGGCTGCCCACAAGGCTCAGCCCCGGGGCACAGCCCTGGGCCCGGCCCCTTCCCTCTCTGCTCTTCTCTGTGACTGCACAGAGCACACAGAAGGACACACTGGTATTGCACACGGGAGGAAGATTGAAAGCTAAATGCTCCTTCCTCCCACTGACAGTGATTCTGTGGGAGCCCTCAGGCCTCCAGAAGGGAGCAGGGCAAGGTTTCCAGATTCTTTCAACCTTAAGATTATGTTAAGGGAACTGGTTAATAAGTGAGCTTTTGTTGAATTGATCCTGATTATTTACTCAGGAAAGGCAGAGTGAAAACTTGCCTCCAGCATCCTCCAGGAACTTCAAACCATCCTTCATCAGGACTTCCTGAAAACCCATGTCATGATTCCAGTCTAGAAGGGAGCAGAGATCAGAACCATTTCCATGGTGTGCTGGGATCCCCTTCTGACTTAGGGAACTGGTCACTGCAGGGGTTGGGTAAGGCTGTGGGAGCCAGATGCGAATGGAGATGGCCAATGCTGCACAGGGGCCTGTGGAGCTCTGGACTGGCTCCTGGTCACTCTCCAACCTCTTTGCAGGCCCTTTGCAACATCTCCGGAGGGGTGGCTGGAGTAGCCCAGGGCCCGTGGGGTCTCTCTCCCTCCCACAGAGGAAACCCTCCCTAAAGCCCGGGGCAAAACCATCCCCAGCGCTTCCCAGGGAGCAGGGAGCGCTGTCCCGGGAAAGGGCAGCCAGGCTGCCGGCTCACCTGCTCGCCGCGCTTGCAGCGGAGCAGCCTGGGCAGCCCTGGCAGGCAGGGCCACGGCCAGGAGCAGCAGGAGTAGGAGGCGCAGAAGAAGGGCCATGGTGCCTTGTCCTCCGCCAGTCCCGCAACTCTTGCTGCCACTGCTGTCCCGACACCGCTGTCCCAACGTCAGCACCGCTGCTGCCACCGCCGCTGCTGCCGCAACAGTTGTGCTCAGGGACTGACTGCTGGCTCCTTGTGCTGCTGTGCAACCATGGGGCTCTGGCACCTCTGGCACCTCTGTGACATCAGGGCCTGCTGAGAGCTCAGCCTGCTGTGACCCCAGAGCCCTGCTGTGACCTCATGGCCTCAGCTCTACCCCCAGAGTGTGTGCCCGTCCGCATGAATAGACTGCCCTGATTGTCAATGGTTTGCTTCATCAAAGGGCCATTGCTCAGCAAAACCTTTCTTTTGCCTGCTGACATTGCTGGTCAGGCTGCGTCCCTCAAGATGCTCTTGATTGTTGCAGTTCAAATTTATTTTATTGATTTCATTTTAAGTGTTGTTTAAGGGCTCTGTTGTGCCCCCATTTTTTTCCTGAGTTGGTTCACCTGTGGGTTTTACTCTCCCTCCAAACTGTCCCTCGTGCCCTTCCCCACCCCTTGTTCCAGCTCTTTCCCTGCCTGCCAAGGCAACCCAGCCCCTTGGTTCCCAACCTTTGGGCCAATCCCTGACTGCAACTCCCCTTTGGCATTCCCCTACTCCTGGGAGCCCCACTGGCCCTTGTGACCCATCCTCTCCACCCTCCTACCCGAATTGGCCCCAGACACTTGATGTAATCCCCTCACTCCTCTCCTGAGCATTCCCTATTTGTGGATGCATTGTTTGCATCCACCCCATGACTTGTATGTGTACAAAACCCCTTGGGCAGTACAGCTAGGGGCTTCTCATCCTGTTCTCTTCACCTGGACTAAGCTGTTCCTTGCGGAACCTGAAGACAGGGAGCCTCCTCCTTTCTCCTGTGCTTCGTTCCTGTCGTGGCTTGTGTCTGGCACTGGAGAGCAAGTGGCACTAAAGGCTCTGCCTCTGGTAAATGCCCATAGCGAGGCAGTTCCCGACTCCTGCCGTAGTGCCGGATTTCTAAGAGCTAGCCCAGGTTCCAGCACTCACTTCACTAATGTACCGAATGCCCCTTCTTCAGTGCCTGCTCTGGTGCTCTGCCATCTCACACAGCAGAGTGTGATTCACATAGTGCAGCCCAGAGTTAGGTTGTTGCAACATTGAAATGGGTGTGGTTGGCAGGATGGCTGGGCATAAATCACTACAGAACTAAAGCAAATGTGTGCACTGTCCCAGGCTGGACTTGAATAGACACAGGAATTGTGGAAAGATGAGGACAAGATAGCAGAGAACAATGGAAAAGCCAGCTGAAAAGGAGGACATGCTAAAGGAGTTATTTGTGCACATTTGGGGGTATATTTTTCTTGGGTGCAAAGCAAAATGAAAAGCTCCTAAATGCCCAAAAGATGAGAACTGTGTGTGGTAAATAGATATGATTCATGCTGACAAAATTGAAAGAGTAATAAATACTGATACAGTAATTAATATTTGGAAATAATAAAGCATTTAAAGGTGTAATGCCAAGCAAGAAAGGGAGAGGAGGGTCCCCGCCCCCCTCCCTACAGGTCTCCTGCAGATGTTCAGAAAAGAGAGAAGCAAGAGATAACTATGACTAAATTTAGTTGGAAGAGAGGAGAATTTGGTTGGACACCAGGCAAATGTTGATTATATGAGATTCACTGCTTTAATGTTAGAACACACTATTGGCTTATACTGTAGCAGCTTGGTGTGCATGTGTAATCCAAAAGGTGAACTACAGGATATCGAGGAAGAGGAGAGGCCTTCCTCAAAGAAGATCCCCAAAGAGTGGTGCAACTTACTTAAAGAATGGTGGAGCATGAGTGGTAAAGGTGATGATGAGGGCGGTGATACAAGTGTGTTGATTTGAAAATGGGAGGAGATGGTAATGACATACAGCATAAAAAGGGGAATGTTGGCTTGACAAGCTTGTACGTGAGGTGACGGGGGTCCAAAAGCCATGCACTCTGTACCCCATGCATACCCCGCGAGGTTATTTTTGCTTATACGCTATTACCAGGACGAAATTATTCGTTATTTACAGCAAACGATACTGTCAATATTTTAAGTGTATTCAATTATATTTATTAAGCTACATAATTCAAATTGCTGTTTTGTTTCATTTTGTTTGGTTGTTTTTTCGTTTTTTTTTTTTTTTTAATTGGAAAATTGGGCAAATATGACCTGTGGAATGTCCTCCACAGCAGAGTGTCAGACCTCTGGCTCTTTTTAAACAATTTTATCAAGGTGGAACTGTGGCAGCTTCAGCTGGTGCCTCTGGAGGACCTTGAACAAAGAACGCCTGAGCTTTTCTACCTTCCCAGGTGAAGTGTGATAGTCTGGGGTCTTCCTGCTGTGTCCAAGTGCCGGGCCACTGGCTGGCACCACAGGTCCCCAGATCCTCTGCTGAGGCATCCCTCTCCTACAGTCAAGTTTAGTCTGTCACATTTGGCTTTTCTCTCTGATCCACCACCAGGACCAAAGATCACACGGTCGTGAGGATGTAAAAATGCCTGTTCCTTCTGGAACATTGCTGTTGGTGACAGCCGTGCAGGCAGAGCGGGCAGCTGTAGGGATACTGACTCGTTTCCCTGGTGCCAGCCGTGCTGCATCCATCGAGCTGCTGGGTGTTGGTGCTCGCTGGGACGCGGCCCGGCCCGGCACCACGGGAGTTAGGAAGGGTCTTGAAGGAATCCCCACGCGTTAAAGCAGACGATTTAGCCGGGGATTTTAAGTTGTTTCTCAGTTAACCTTATAAAAGGCCAAAACAAGTCTCCTATGAATTCTGTCCCTGTCAAGTTCAGTTCTGCCCCGAAAGCCCCTCAGCATTCTCAGGGCAGTGGCAGGAGCCGGGTGCTGACCCGGAGCCCCGCTGGCCGGAGAGAGCACGGCCCAGAGCGAGCCCCTGCTGCCCGGGATGGACACAGGCCTGGGGGAGCCTGGCGGGCAACGCCAGGGCCCTGTCCAGGGATCCTGGGGCTCCTCTGGCATCTGTTCCGTCCCCTCGGGCGCTGAGCGGTGCCCGTCCCGCGGGGCTGTCTGTGCCCGGCCCCAAAAGAGGCAGGGCCGGGGCTGTGGCCCCTGGGCTGGCGGTGCCGCCTGCCCGGCGCTCAGCACCGCCCGTGCTGTGCCGATGCAGCGTGACCCGGCGGGGCAGCTCCGCCTCGGCGCCTCGCCACCGCCATCCCGGCACGGCGGCTGGCCCTGGGCCGCGGCAGCCCCGAGCCACACGGGCCCGGGAGGGACTGCCGGAGGTCCCCGTCCCCTGCGTGCCTCAGCAGACACTCCAGCCCCACTGCGTGCAGCAGGAGGGACACAAAGCACCTGCATGCTTACGAGAGTCCACAGCCCTTTCTACATGTGAAATGAGACCCCAGAACCGTGACATGTGCCTCAGGAGAGATCCCAGCACCCTGCACACCTTGGGAGAGATCCCAAACCCTCTGCATGCCTCACACAGGATTCCAAATCCCTTGCATGATTTGAAGTGGACCCCAGTGCCCTCCATGCCTCAGAGGAAGCCTAAAATATCCCTGGGTGTGTCACAAGGGACCCCACTCCCTCGTGCACCTTAGGGGGACTCCAAAGCCCTCACGTGCCCTACAGGGAAGTCCAGGCCAGCTACGCCGAGTGTTTTGACCTGGAAATCAAGCCTGGTTGGACCTGGGTTGTTGTGTCTCTGGGGCTGCTCACCAGCCCTGTCGGACCCTGAGGCTACACAGCCCTTCCCTTCCCTTCCCTTCCCTTCCCTTCCCTTCCCTTCCCTTCCCTTCCCTTCCCTTCCCTTCCCTTCCCTTCCCTTCCCTTCCCTTCCCTTCCCTTCCCTTCCCTTCCCTTCCCTTCCCTTCCCTTCCCTTCCCTTCCCTTCCCTTCCCTTCCCTTCCCTTCCCTTCCCTTCCCTTCCCTTCCCTTCCCTTCCCTTCCCTTCCCTTCCCTTCCCTTCCCTTCCCTTCCCTTCCCTTCCCTTCCCTTCCCTTCCCTTCCCTTCCCTTCCTTCTGGCCCTGGCTGAGAGCAGCAGACCCTGTGCAGCACCCTGCATTGGTGATGGCCCATCAATTAGGTCCTATCCAGTGTGTGTTAATTAGGGAGGAGCTTTGTTTTGCCTGCTGACATTGCTGGTCAGGCTGTGTCCCTGGAGATACTCTTGATGGCTTCCCTCTTTTCCTGGCCATGGCACTGGAGGAGGTCTGGGCAAGGATGATCCCACAGAAGGAAATGTCCCTCAGCCCAGGGACGCTCAGCATGGGCTGCCCCATCCCCTCGGGGCCCCACCGCTGGTCACAGTGAAGCGATCTGCAGAATAAATAGACTCCACTGTCACCCTGGTTTTTAATATTCTGTCCTGGATTAGGGTAAATCTGGGAGAAGACCTCCAAAGGGGGCCCCCCCAGAAAGCAACCCCACATGGCCCCTTCCCCCCAGCAAGTCGGGAAGGATTCCTTGGAGAGAAGTGGAAAGAACCTGTTTATTTGACAGGCAAAACACCCCCAGCACACAAAATGAACAATAGCAGATGACAATGCTTTCACCCATCTGAAAAGGATGACAAATTCAGAAAGTCTTTCCTGGCAGTGGTGGCTCTGCTGTCGCTCCCTCCGGCGCTGGGGATAGCTGCTGCAGCCACAGGATGCAAACTCTCAATGTTTCCCAGGTCCCAGTCCGGAGCAGGTGTGAGTGGTTCGAAAAAGGGAAAGGAAAAACAGTCCAGGGAAAAATCTGGACTGCTTAGCTAAACTGACTAACAAGCAGAAGCCAAAAAGCAAAAGCAAAGCGGGAGCACAGCAGAAGCAAGAGCAAAGCAAGCAACAGAAAGCAAAGCAAAAAGCAAAAGCTGCACTATGTACTGCGCCGTCTGTCTGTCCTGCCAGCCGTGGGGGAGCAGGCTGATAACAAACCAAAACAAACCTTGCTCTTCAGGGCCAGTCGTGAAGGCACAGTACGTAATATCCAGCATTAACAGAACACACGACTGGGGATGCAAGCATCATAACCTCACCCTAGGACAAGTTCTTCTAAGCCTTCTGATGTTTACATTCTTGTAACAAACTTTCTCACGCATTTTATGCAAATAACGTATTGTTATGCATTCTTTTCTGCAGGAGGAGAAATTTGATGGACTGTTGGTTTGCCCAGTGTCATTGGAGAGGTGGCACTTTCACCCTCCAATCCACTGTCACTTTTGGAAATCTGTAAATGTTGGAGTCAGAAATTCAACTGCCCTCTTTTTTACCTTGGAGAGATGCATGTCTGTGTTGTTTTATTTCATGTCCTATAGCGACACTCCACAACCTGATGTAGTTATGATGTGGGTATGCGTGTCAGGGCCTGGCACAGGCGAGATGGCTCTTGTGAAAACTTGTGCCCCGAGCCCTGGTCCGAGCCACATCTTTGTTCACAAACATGTTCCATATGCAATGCATGACACAATCTCTTCATGCACATTCAACCCCTGGCCCCACCTGTCCTCCCCTCACATGGCGATGAGATCCACGGCCTTCTGGGCATGCGTTGTTTCCTGTGGTGGTCACACTGGGGTCTTTGGTGGTCTCTGAGGCCGAAGGCTGTGGTCTTGCTCATGACTGAACTTTTGAGCTTTTCTCCTTTGTGCGTGAACTCTGGTCCCTTGGTGCTTATCTGAGTACGTCTGTTGGTTTGGATCAGCTTGGAGACAGAGGAGTTCCTTAGTCTAGGCTTCTTGCATTCCCTGGTCTTCTCCTGGTGTTATGAGTAAAAAAGTTATCGGTAGCTATGATATTTTATTAAAAATCCTTTCCTGGGATTTTTCCCCTCCTGAGGAGCTGAGGGCCTCAGGAAAGAAATGTAAACAATAACTATCTGCTGCAGTGGAATGCAACAGGTGCATCTTCCATTGGTCCATGTG
The DNA here is from genome assembly GCF_036417665.1 of Passer domesticus. NCBI lineage: Eukaryota > Metazoa > Chordata > Aves > Passeriformes > Passeridae > Passer > Passer domesticus. The sequence continues at coordinate 2,974,217 of NC_087482.1, read as the reverse complement.
GATTGTTTTCACTTAATGACCAATCACAGCCAACTGTGTTGAGCCTGTGAGCAGTCACAAGATTTTTGTTATGCATTCCATTCTATTCTTCTTCTTTGTAGCCTTCTGGTCATTTTTTCCTCTCTGTTGTTTTAGTATAGTTTTAATGTACTATTTTAATAGAATATATAATAAATCAGCCTTCTGAAATGGAGTCAAGCCTCGTGTCTCCACACCTGGGGTGTTCTCCCCAACAAATTATCCATTTTTTTTAAGGCTGCAAAGTTAAACAGGTTGGGCCAGTTGCTGAGAGTTGAAATGTTGACTATTTGTTGTTGCTAGCTTCATGTAGCAATCACCTCTTGTTAATAGTTTTTCTTCAATTACCTGTTAATGGTTAGAAATCAAGTACAATTGTCCCCCTGCTGCTTCCCAGGAGCCTGCAGGTAGCAGGGGGAGGTGACATCAGAGCTAGTATGCAGATGAGAATGCATTTCACCAAATTTTGCAATTTTCCAGGAAAAAAAAAAACCTAAAAAGAAGAAGCCAACATGGAATTATGAAACTTAAGGAATGTCTAAAGGTGAGGAACTTAATCCAGTATCTGCTAAGATCCTTTTTACTCCTCACCCTAACCTGAAAGAATGTCAGCTAGAAAGAGGACCTGGAATGTTAGACCAAAAAAGTGGAATTCCCACTACTCCCTCGAGGATGGAAGCCCCAGCTCTGCCTGCATACCAGCGGACACAGCTGCATCATCCTCCTCCTCCGTGCCACTCCTGGGAGCAACGGGGGTGCGGGCGACCTGTCGTTTCCCACAACCTGAGCTGAATGTTTTTAATAAAGGCATTAAAAAGGAGAAAGATCTCCTGCCCTGTTTATGACACTGGTATTGTCCTTCATAGCAAGAAGCTTCAGAAATTTGCATTTTCCTATGCCCTTTGTACCTTGGCAGAGGTTTCTTAAGTAAAAGGTTAAAATTCAACACATAATTCTACAATTTAAAATTTAAATGCTTAGTCCATATATTGCTAACTTAATTGAACCCCCCAAAACCTCCATTTCAACAGCAGCCCCTGCCTGGCTTCTGCCTGCCCACACCGTGGGCATCCACGGCTCCTCCTGGGCATGGAGCTCAGTCAGTGCTGGTGCTGGGTGGGCTTTGCTGCTGCTGCCACCTGGACACTGGGGTGACCGCTTGTCCTAGGTTACAGTATAAACATGTATTCTTTTCCCATCCTCAAGAGCTGCTGAAACCTGGAGGGGCATTGTTTCTTCCTTATCATCCTGTTAATCAACAAGATCACCGCTCTGTCTCCACCTACCAAGGAGAAGAAAACACAAGTTTTCCTAGGTGCCGTAGGCTTTTGGAGAATTCACATTCCCGAGGACAGGCAGATTGTGAGCCCTCTCTACCTTGTCACCCACAAGAAGAACGATTTCCACTGGTGTCCTGAACAGCAACAAGTCCTTGCCCAGATTAAGCAGGCAATCGCTCATGCGGTAGCCCTTGGCCCAGTCAGGATGGGACCAGAGGTGAAGAATGTGCTCTACTCTGCAGCTGGGAACCATGGTTTGTCCTGGAGTCTTTGGCAGAGGTGCCTGGTGAGACTCAAGGCTGACCACTAGGATTCTGGAGATGGAGCTATGAAGGCTCTGAAGTAAACTACATTCCCAGAGAGAAGGAAATCTTGGCTGCCTACGAAGGAGTTCAAGCTGCCTCAGAAGTAACTGGCACCAAAACGCAGCTGCTTCTGGCACCCCAGCTACCAGTGCTGGGCTGGATGTTTAAAGGAAATGGTCCTTCCACACATCACGCCACCGACACCACATGGAGCAAATGGATTGCCCTCATCACGCAGCGCACCCAGATTGGAAATGCGAATGGCCCTGGCATTCTGGAAATTCTATCATACCGGCCTGAAGGGGAGACTTTTGGATTGTCTTCTGAAGAAGAAGAGGAGCAAGTGGCACGTGCCAAGGAAGCCCCACCATATAGTGAGCTACCGGAGCCTGACAGACAATATGCCCTCTTCTCTAATGGTTCCTGCTGAATTATAGGCACTAACCGGAAATGGAAAGCTGCAGCGTGGAACCCCACAGGACAAGTTGCACAAGCTACTGAGAGACAAGCTGGATCAAGTCAGTTTGCAGAGCTTAAAGCTGTCCAGCTGGCTTTGGCTATTGCCAAACGAGAGAAGTGGCCGAGGCTCTATCTCTACACCGATTCATGGATGGCAGCTAATGCTCTGTGGGGATGGCTGCATTGCTGGAAAAAGGCCAACTGGCAGCGCAGAGGGAAACCCATCTGGGCCACCAAGATTTGGCAGGACATTGCCACCCGAGTAGAGAGGCTGACCGTGAGATTCGACATGTGGATGTGCATGTACCCGAGAGTCGGGCTAATGAAGAGCATCACAACAACAAACAGGTGGACCAAGCTGCCAAGGTGAAAGTATCACAGGTGGATCTAGTCTGGCAGCACAAGGGAGAATCATTCCTAGCTCTCTCGTTGGGCCCACGGTGCCTCTGGTCGTCAGGGGAGAGATGCAACATAGCGATGGGCCCGTGACCGAGGGGTGGGCCTTGCTATGGACAACATCTCACAGGTCATCCACAACTGCGAGAGCTGCGCTGCAATCAAACAGGCCAAGCGGGTGAAGCCTCTGTGGTACGGTGGGCGATGGTTGAAGTACAGGTATGGGGAAGCCTGGCAAACTGACCTCATCACGCTTCCCCAAACCCGCCAAGGCAAGCGCTACATGCTGACCATGGTAGAACCTACCACAGAGTGGTTGGAAACCTACCCTGTGCCTCATGCTACTGCCTGGAACAGCATCTTGGGCCTGGAAAAGCAAATCCTGTGGAGACAAGGCACCCCTGAGAGAATTAGGTCAGACAATGGAATTCATTTCAAGAAAAGGCTTATCAACCCCTGGGCCAGAGAAGATGGTATTGAAAGGACATATCATATTCCTTATCATGCACGAGCTGCCGGGAAAGTTGAACCATGCAAAGGAATACTTAAGACTATCCTGAAGGCACTTGGTGGAGGAACCTTCAGGAACTGGGAACTGAACTTAGCAAAAGCCATCTGGATGGTCAACACCTGAGGACCTATCAATCCTGGTGCTGCCCAGTCTGAACCCCTGCACACAGGGGATGGAGACAAAGTTCCTGTGATACACATGAAAGGTATTTTAGGAAAGACTGTTTGGATTAATCCCACTGCAAGCAGGGCCAAACCCATCTGTGCGATTTTTTTGCTCAAGGACCTGGTTGCACTGGCTGGGTAATGCAGAAGGACAAGGAAAGCCGTTGTGTACCACAAGAAAATCTAACCTAATTTTAAGCGACAATTGTGTGTAAAGTTTCATTTTATATTATACATATATATATATATATATATATATATATATATATATAGTAAGAGGATATTAGTTTGGGTATAGATGGTAATAGAATAGGGGGTGGATTATGTCCTAGGTTACAATATAAAAATGTGTTCTAATCCCATCCTGAAGAGCTGCTGAAACCAGGAGGGGCATTGTTTCTTCCTTATCTCCTGTTAATGGGCCCATCAATGTCTTGCAACATGACTCAAAGATAACTCCCTCCCAGAGCCATTTCTGTTTAATGGCTAATCAAGGACCCACAGCATGAGGCAGAATGATATCAGCCCACTGTGAGATGCTCTGCCCATGGGGGAGGAGCTAAGCATCCCCAGCTGGATATAATCTTGGTTTTGGGACACAACAAGCAGTCTTTCCACTGGATTCCCAGAGGAACCGCCGCCCTTACCCACTGCTTTTCCAGAGGATGAGAGCTACCAGATGGTTTCTACAGGATCACCACTTCCACAAGGCCATTTCAGCTGGACTGCTACCACCACCCCAACTAGCAGGGTGTCAGGCTGTATTCTGACCCTGTCAGTGGTTTTTCTTTTGTATTATTGCATGTGTTTTGAGGGTTTTTTTCCCCTTTTCCAAAAAATTTGTATTTCTGACTTGGAGTCACTCACTGGTTTTGCTTTCAAACCAGAACACAGATCCATCTCTTTATTTGAACAGAGGAAGGGGCCATTGCCTACCCCGCAAGCGGGGGGGGTGGGGTGGTGGGGTGGGGTGTCACCTTCAGTGTTGCTTAGTGGGCAAGGCCAGGGGGCTCAGGGGCAGAGGAAGGGATGTGTTGGTCTCAGGAGGGGCTGGAGGGTGCTGGGCTGGTCCTGGGGTCTCTAGAGGAACTCGGGTTGGCTGGGAAGGGACAGATGGAGAGAAAAAAAGGGATGAAGGCAGCTTGGGGAGGCCCATGGGGAGAGCAGGTGGCAGTGGGATCTACAGGGTAAAAGGAGGTTCCCTCGTAGTTAGTTGTTCTGGGGTCCTCTTCACAGAAGACTTGAGAGGGCTGTCCAGACCGTTCCTGCTGCTGGAGGAGCTGCTCACGCTGTCTGGGTGTGAGGTGCAGCCACCGTCTTCCAACTGCTGTCCCGAGGTGCTCCTGTGGAGAGAGGAGGTGGCTGAGGCCCCAGCTGCCAGTGGCACACAGGGACCCTCGTGCACAGCAGGGCCCAGAGCTGGCAAGGCTCCCCAGCACGGCTGGAGCTGCTGGCACAGCTGGGCCCAGCTGGACAGCTGCCCCTCAAGGCCCTGGCCAGCAGGGCATGGCTCTGGGCAGGGTCCCTGGCCAGGAGCGGGCCCCACAGCGCCTCTGCCTTTCAAGGGCAACCTCGGCCTTGCTCTTTCTCTTCCCCACCTCCCTCTGCCTCTGCCCCGTGCCCCTGGGGCTGCTCTTGGCCACACTTGCTAATCCGTGATTGTTCTGTCAGCAAAGGGACATGGAGAAGTTGCCTCCAGCATGCAGCATGATCTTCACACAGTGACGGACCAGGACTTCCAGTCAATCCATCTCTCGATCCCAGTGTCCATGGGAACACAGTTCAGAAGCGTCTCCATGCCGTGCTGGCTTGCCCACGTGCTTTAGGGAAGTGGGCATTGCAAGGAGCTCCTTCCTCAGTGGGAGCAGGCACGGCCTCAGCTGCAGCCCCGGTGCCGCCTGTGGCGCAGGGAGCGGCTGTGGCTGTCCCTGTGCTCGGCTGCAGCACAGGGCCAGGCCGGAGCGGGGCCCTTGTTATGCCTCCGCCGCTGCTCGGCAGCGCCGCCGGAGCCCGGGGCCGCGGCCCTTCCCCGCCGGGGCCGGGACCTGCCCGACAAGGGCGCGGCGGCTCCAGAGGCCCCGCCCGACCCCCAAGGATGGGCTCCGCCCGCCCGCCGGCCGCAAGGCTTGGCAGGAAGCTTTCTGCCCACTTTGCACAGCCTCCACCCAGAGTGGCCCTTTGCTGCGCTGAGGAGACTTAAAAACCCCGCTGCACATCTCATGAGGGATCCCTGCACACCTTAGTAGAGACCATCAAGACTCCTTTGTGCCTCCTGAGGGATCCCTGCACCCCTCAGCAGAGACCCCAAAATATCCCTGTGTGCCTCACAGGGAATCCGTGCACACCAGTGCAGAGACCCCAGGACAGCCTCGTGTGCCTCACAAAAGAGCCCAGCCTCCTGCCCACCTTAGGAAGGACTCAGCTCCTCTCCAGTCCTTGATGGCAAGCACTAAAGCGCCACGTTAATCACGAGGTACTCATGCCCCTGCCAGCCTTACAGATGTCTCCAGTCCCCTGTATGCCACAGAAGAGATATCAAATCCCCTGAGAACCTGACGAGGAACCCCAGCCCCATGCACCACTCTACAAAGGACGCAAAGCCCTGCATGCCTTCCTGCAAAACCCAACACCTACAAAACCCCCCCTCCAGCTGGTGTGCCTCATGAGGGACCCCGGCCAAGTGCCATCCTTACAGGGGTCCCCCAATGCCCGGCATGCCATAGAAAAGCCAGGCTTGTCATTAACTCTAGCCAGCAGTGTGTTCCCTGGCAGAAACCAATTCCCTTCTGGGCATCGGGAAGACGTCTTGTGGTGCCGGCTGCATCTGTGGGAGCGATGGGGAGCATGAGCCCGTGCTGTGCTGCACTGCTGAGCTGGCAGCACGGTGGATGTGGGCAGGACGTTCTCTGTTTCCCCCAGAGCTGGGGCCTGCAGGCACCTTGCCGGCCCTTGGCACAGGCTGTGCCAGCCAACAAAGTCCAGCAGGCCGGGAGGAGAGCCCGGGGGCAGCAGGAAGCTGAGAGAAGCCCCTGCTCTGGAACTGAGGCAGTTCTTGCACAAGCAAACAAAGATGGTGACTTGAAGAGATTCCCACTGTGCTCAAAGTTTGCCTCTGAAGACTAAGAGGTGAGCTTGTCAAGAATCCCAGGAAACATCTGGGAAAAGGTTTTACATAACGTGGTTGTGACTAGGTACAAAGTTCCTGTGGGAAAAGATCTTTGCCTCTGCAGCAGGCTGGGTGTCTTAGGGTGCCTTACTTCTTTGCAGAGTAAATATTACCACTGAAATGCCACTTTATTTTTTATTGTATAAGTGTAAAAAATTTTCCAGAACTGTAAAACTACTTTCAAAAATAGAAACATAATGTGGAAAAAGGGATGAACCATCTGGTGAACTGTCTCTACAAGAAGCATTTCTAAATATTTCTAAAAATTAGAAGTGAAGATAAAATAGGGTTGCTTTTTCAGGATTCTAAAACTGCTTTAGGAGTGAAGTCCTTAGTCCTTGAAAAATCCTTAAATTCTGTAGTACTCAGGAATAAATATTTCAGGAAATCTCTCTACAGTAAATACATTTAAAAATATTTCTAAAACTTTCTCATTTCTAAGAATTAAAAACAAAGGCAAAATGGGGTGGCTTGTTCTTAGGAGCCCCATGCTGCTGCCTGCCCCCTGGGCTCCCCCATTCCCTCGGGGCCCCGCCGCTGGGCACAGCAGCCCCTGCCTGGCTCCTGCCTGCCCACACCGTGGCCATCCCCAGCTGCCTCTGGGCATGGAGCTCAGCCAGTGCTGGTGCCGGGTGGGCTTTGCTGCTGCTACCACCCAGACACTGGGGTGACAGCTCCATCTCTCTATTGCAACAGAAGAAGGGGCCATCATCTACCGATTCATAGAATCACAGAATCACAGAATTTCAAGGTTGGAAGAGACCTTTAAGATCATCGAGTCCAACCCATGTTCTAGCACCTCAACTAGATCATGGCACCAAAGTGCCACATCCAGTCTTTTTTTAAACACATCCAGGGATGATGACTCCACCACCTCCCTGGGCAGATGATTCCAGTGTTTGACCACTCTTGCTGTGAAAAACTCCCTCCTTAAGTCTAGCCTGTATCTCCCTTGGTGCAGCTTGAGACTGTATCCTCTTGTTCTATCTGTTGTTGCCCGGAGAAAGAGACCGACCCCCAGCTCACCACAGCCACCCTTCAGGAAGTTGAAGAGAGTGGTAAGGTCACCTCTGAGTCTCCTTTTCTCCAGGCTAAACAATCCCAGCTCCCTCAGCCGTTCCTCGTATGGCTTGTGTTCCAAGCCCCTCACCAGCCTCGTTGCTCTTCTTTGGACACACTCAAGCATCTCAACATCCCTCCTAAACTGAGGGGCCCAGAACTGGACACAGTACTCAAGGTGTGGCCTCACCAGTGCCGAGTACAGGGGAAGAATGACCTCCCTGCTCCTGCTGGCCACACTACTCCTGATACTGGCCAGGATGCCATTGGCCTTCTTGGCCACCTGGGCACACTGGTGGCTCATGTTCAGCCGACTGTCAACCAGCACCCCCAGGTCCCTCTCCACCTGAGCACTGTCCAGCCACACCGTCCCCAGCCTATAACGTTGCAGGGGGTTATTGTGGCCAAAGTGCAGGACTTGGCACTTGGATTTATTAAACTTCATCCCATTAGATTCTTCCCATCCATCCAACCATTCCAAGTCCCTCTGCAAAGCCCTCCGTCCCTGTAACAGAGCCACACATGCTCCCAGCTTAGTGTCATCTGCAAATTTACTAATAAAAGATTTTAAACCCTCATCCATATCATCAATAAAAATATTAAACAGAACTGGCCCCAGCACAGACCCCTGAGGGACACCACTGGTGGCTGGCCGCCAGCTGGATGCAGCACCATTCACAACCACTCTCTGGGCCCGGCCATGCAGCCAGTTCCTAACCAGCACAGAGTGCTCTTGTCCAAGCCACGGGCTGCCAGTTTATCAAGGAGTATGATGTGGGAGACGGTGTCAAAGGCCTTGCTGAAATCCAAATAAACAACATCTACAGCCTTCCCTGCATCCACTAGGCGGGTTACCTGGTCATAGAAGGTGACCAGGTTGGTTAAACATGACCTACTCCTCCTAAACCCATGCTGATTGGGTCTGATACACTGGCCATCCTATTAATTCTGTGTGATGGCACTTAATATAAACTGTTCCATTATTTTGCCAGGTACTGAGATCAGGCTGACTGGTCTATAATTACCAGAATCCTCCTTTGTGCCCTTTTTGTGAATGGGTGTCACATTGGCCAGCTTCCCGTCATCTGAAACCTCACCAGTGAGCCAGGACTGTTGGTAAATGATGGAGAGTGGCTTTGTAAGCTCATGTGGCAGCTCTCCCCTTACCCTGGGGTGGATCCCGTCAGGTCCCATAGATTTATGAACATCCAAGCATTTCAGTAGTTCTTTGACTGCCTCCTCTTGGATAATGGGGGGGACCATTCTGCTCCCTGACACCATCAACCAGCCCAGGCGGACAGGTGTCTTGAAGGCAAGTCATCTTCCCACTAGAAACTGAGGCATAGTAGGCATTAAGCACTTCTGCCTTCTCCTCATCTGCAGATACTAAGTTCCCTCCCCTGCCCAATAAAGAACAAAGGCTGGTCTTACCCTTCCTTCTAGCATTAATGTATTTGTAAAAATATTTTTTATTATCCTTTACAGAAGTCGCCATTCTATGTTCAAACTGAGCTTTGGCCTCCCTAATTTTTTTCCTGCATGCTCTAGCAGCCCTCTTGAATACTTCCTTAGAGACCTGACCCTCCTTCCAAAGCTGATACATCCTCTTTTTATTCCTAAGTTCCTCCTAAACCTCCTTGCCCAGCCAGGCTGGACGTTTACCCCACTGACTTATCTTTCGGCACACAGGGACAGTCTGTTCCTGTGCCCTCAAGATCTCTGTTTTGAGGCATGCCCACCCTTCCTGGACTCCTTTGTTTTTAAGGGCTGCCTCCCAAGGGAAGCTCTGAATAAGTATCCTAAACAGGCCAAAGTCTGCTCTCTGGAAGTCCAGTGCAAGAGTCTTACTGGTGCTCCTCCTGACTTCACCAAATATTGAGAACTCTATTATGTCATGATCACTCTGCCCCAAGCGACCTCCAACCACCACATCTCCCACCAGCCCATCTCTATTTGCAAACAGCAGATCTAACATAGTCCCTCTCCTGGTGGGTTCACCCACCAGCTGCGACAAAAAGTTGTCCTCCATACACTCTAAGAATTTCCTGGACTGCCTCTTTACTGCTCTATTAAGTTCCCAGCAGATGTCTGGTAGGTTGAAGTCACCCACAAGAACAAGGGCTGATGATCCTGAAACATTACCTAGCTGCTTATAGAATAAGTCATCTACCTCTTCTTCCTGCTTGGGTGGACGATAACAGACTCCCAGTAGGGTGTCAGCCTTGTTGGTCTTCCCCTTCATTCTTACCCATAGACATTCAACTCCAGCTTCCTTAGTTTCAATTGCTACGGCATCAAAATCTGCTTAATATAAAGGGCCACCCCTCCACCTCTTCTTCCTTTCCCGTCTCTTCTGAAGAGCTTGTAGCCATCCAGTGCAGCGCTCCAGCCATGTGAGGCATCCCATCATGTTTCCGTGATGGCAGCTACATCCTAGCTCTGCAGCTGCACCATGGCCTCCAGCTCATCATGTTTGTTGCCCAAGCTGCGTGCATTGGTATACACGCATCTCAGCTGGGCTACTGACTTCACCCCTAACTTAGCCTTGCAACTCTTGGGCCTGCTTCCAGACAGCCCAGCTGCATCCCCTTCCCCCTTCAAACCTAGTTTAAAGCCCTCTCAATGAGCTCTGCCAGTTCATGAGCTAAAAACCTTTTGCCCTTAACAGAGAGATGTACCCCATCTGGTGCCAGCAGAGCAGATGCTGTAAAAGTTTCCCCATCATCAAAGAATCCAAATGTTGCCGATGACACCAACCCTTAAGCCATTTGTTGGTGATGCGGATTCTCCTGTTTCTTTCATCATTTTCCTCCGCCACCAAAGGGACTGAGCAGAACACTACCTGTGCTCCTGCCCTATCAACTACCTGACCCAGTACCCTAAAGTCCTTTCTAATTGCCTTGACACTCCTCTTTTCAATCTCATCATTGCCAGCCTGGAGTATCAGCAGTGGATAATAATCAGAGGGCTGAATCAGCCCAGGAAGTCTCTCAGTGATATTTTGTACCCGGGCCCCAGGGAGGCAACAGACCTCCCTGTGGGATGGGTCTGATCGACATACAGGGCCCTCAGTTCCCTTCAGAAGGGAATCACCTACTACGATTACCCTTCTTTTCTTCTTGATGTTAGAGGTAGTGATCCATCTTACAGATGAATCATAATTGGGGGGCTCACTGGGCAGACAGTTTTCTTCTAAATCATCTAGTTGGGTCTTTAGTTCCAGGACCTCATACCTATTCTGTAGTGGGACCTGCCAGGATGATGGGGATGGGGAGGAGTTTTTGTTATTACTTCCCCAAATGGGGACCCATTTCCACTCCTCTTCATCCACCAGGTGCCCTTCTATTGCCTGACAGCGGGAGGCATAGAAGTCCTCAGTCTCTCGGTCAGAGGCCTCCCTTAAAGATGGAAGGGCCCAGCTCCACCAACCTATTTCCATTTCACTTTCCCTGATACTCCTTAACCTTTCAACTTCCTCCCTAAGCTCAGCCACCAGTGAAAGGAGGTTGTTCACCTGTTCACACCGCAGGCAGGTCTCCTCCACAACACTCCCTGAAGCCACCGATAAGCTCAAACATTCTGGGCTTGGATGGGTCTGTGCAGACACATCCTTTTTGGAGGGCTCAACTCACTTACACTTATACCAGCCACAGTTTCTGACCGTGTAGAAACCATTACTAACAGACACCTCAAACACAAGCAGGCAGCAGAAAAACCTCAAACAACACAGAGGACTCCTTACTAGCAAGAAAGTTGGCAACCCCGCCTGTTTGCCCTGCCTGTGGGAACTGCCGCGCAAACTGCCTTGTATAAGCCCCAGAGACTCACCACACCCCTGTTTGCTCGCTCCTGTTCGCCCCACTCCCCAGACACCTCTTATAATCAGCCACTCAGCAGCAACTCAGGTAGCTGCACCCCTTGCTCCTCACTGACTCACAATGGCCCAATGGCGGGGCAGCAGGGCTTAACTCCAGTGTTGTTTAGAGGGCAAGGCCAGGGAGCTCAGGGGCAGAGGAAGGGATGCGTTGGTCTCAGGAGGGGCTGGAGGCTGCTCGGCTAGTCTTGGGGTCTCTAGAAGAACTTGAGAAATGGCTGGGACAGGATACAGGGAGACCAAAAAAGGGATGAAGGCATCTTGGGGAGACCTATGGGGAGAGCAGGTGGCAGTGGGATCTACAGGGTAGGAGGAGGTTCACTTGCAGATGGCTGTTCTGGGGTCCCCTTCACAGACCACCTGAGAGGGCTGTCCAGGCCCTTATTACTGCTGGAGGAGCTGCTCACGCTGTCTGGGTGTGAAGTGCAGCCACCGTCTTCCAACTCCTGTCCAGAGCTGCCCCTGTGGTGAGAGGAGGTGGCTGAGGCCCCAGCTGCCAGTGGCACACAGGGAGCCTCGTGCACAGCAGGGCCCAGAGCTGGCAAGGCTCCCCAGCACGGCTGGAGCTGCTGGCACAGCTGGGCCCAGCTGGACAGCTGCCCCTTATTGCTGGATCTGGATCTATGTAGAAATCACAAACAGGACAGTACTACTCAGGAATGTGCCTTCAGCCGTTTCATTTTCCAGCATTAGTCTCATTATATAGTTATGACAATGGGAAGATGCAAGCATTTCACATCCCAAGCAGCAGACCAAGAACTTAATGTTGCAACTTACTTTAAAAGTTTCCTGGCCAATCACAAAACCCAAAACCTATTGACAGTAGTTCCATCCAATTAATGTAAGCACACATTCCTTTGGCTAAAGTAATGCTTGCTTATTTCAAATACAATATCTGCTTAAAATACAACGCACAGAGCTCCATTATTAAGCTTAGAACTTCCTCACGTTCAACTAGATAGACGTTTCTGCAGGTTAGGGAGTTGTTCTAGACAAGTGTTAATACATAGACCATTGCTCTCTAAGTCTTTACTTGCCTACTTCTTATACAATTTTTCTGCTGGGAAATCTTATGATTACTTTTTAGCTGTAATTGCAGTTCTGCTGTCACTGAGGCTTGCCTTTTGCAGCTTTCCCAAAACCCTCAGATTCTATGGATTCCCACAATTCCCCCTCTTGGTTCAACTAAAAAGAAACTTTCCTAACTGTCTCCTTTATTAACTCCCTTGCATTTTGTAGATTTCCTATAATATATCTGCTTGTTACTTGCTTAAAGCTTCCTTTTTGCTCACATTAAGTATTGCTATATTACAACACAGCAATTTTAATGCTGTGAAAGTCCAGTCAGTTCAAAGGGCATAAGTCATGTCTGATAACAATTACAAGTCATTGTTCAAAAAATCTCACCTGTTCTAAGGTTTTAATTCAAAACATTTTTTCTATGGCTATACCTTCATCTACAATCTCTGTAAGATTTTGACAACTTTCTGTGAATCTATTTCCTACTTTTCTCTCTTGTATGACAAAAATTTCTTTGATAGTTTTGTCCATCATTTGTCGCACCAAAGTCTGCAAGGCGTCACTACTAGTATGGCCACCAAAACACTCTGCACATATAGACCTATCTTACAGAGTTCCCTTAGCCAAGGTGCAAAGCTCCATTCTTGGAACAAATCATCTAACTATGACAGACCATCTTCTTTAATTTGAGCTGTCAAATCCTTCAGCTTTTGTATGCTGTTTGGATGGATTCAGAATGCTCTGACAGGATCATGCCACAGAATCCTTCAAATTCCTCACAACCGTGTCCATGTGCCAGTAAAAGAAAATCTACTGCTGCTCTGTTTTGAAGGGTAGCATGACTAACACTAGTAACATCTGTCAGCATATCACTGATTGCAGTGGATGTGGCATTAGTTTCTTTACTCAGCCAATATCCAACTCAATCTCATTGTTTCAATGCCCTTGCTGAAGCCACTTGGGGTAAAAACAAACCTGGCAGCCTGGGCAGGCCTGGCAGGCAGGGCCACGGCCAGGAGCAGCAGGAGTAGGAGGCGCAGAGCAAGGGCCATGCTGCCTTGCCCTCTGCCAGTCCCGCAGCTCTTGCTGCCACCGCTGTCCTGACACCGCTGTCCCAACGTCAGCACCACTGCTGCCACCGCCGCTGCTGCCGCAACAGTTGTGCTCAGGGACTGACTGCTGGCTCCTTGTGCTGCTGTGCATCCACGGGGCTCTGGGACCTCAGAGCCTGCTCTGACATCATGGCCAGGGTGGAATTGTTTGGGAAGGTGGATCTGCCTTCTTCGGGAGGGAGCTCATCCTGCCCAGCTGCTCTGCCCAAGGGCTGTGACACAGTCCCAGCTCAGCTGATCTCACAGGCTGGGACATGAAGGGATGGAGAGCAGCTCGGCCAGGATGGACTTGGGGTTGCTGCTAGAAGAGAGGCTGAACGTGAGGCAGCCATGTGCATCCAAAGGAGAGTGCCCAGCAGGTTGAAGGAGGTGATTCCACCTTTCTGCTCTGGTGAGACCCCACCTGGAATACTGTGGAAGAGGTTATACAGTGGCCTCTGTGAGCCATCAAGATGTTTGGTAAGAGGATCCACGTTAACCCTGGAAATAATTTTCTGCCAATTTTCTATGTCATTGACATAGAAACCAAGAAAGAAAGAAGGATAAATAAGAGAAACCTGCAATGGCCTATTCCAAGAAGAGCTTTGTAAGAATGTAGAAAAGGCATGCAGGCTAGAATAAAAACAGGGTTTGAAGCCTTCTGGAAATGGAGTGTGTTTCTTTGTAGTGTCTCGGTCTCTACCACAACAGAGTACTGCATCCTGCTGTGGGTCCCCAAGACAGGAAGGATCAAGTCCAGAGGAGGGACAAAATGCTCTGAGGGCTGGAGCCCTTCTGCTTTGGAGACAGGCTAGGAGAGCTGGCAGTGTTCAGCCTGGAAGAGAGAAGACTCCAGGGACACCTGATTGCTGCCTTTCAGGGCCTTCTGGGGGCTTGTAAAGAAATGGGACAGAATTTTTAGTAGAGCCTTTTGTGACCAGACCGAGGGTCTTTTAATCTAAAAGATGGTCAATTCAGACTAGATGAAAGAAACACATTTTTTACACTATTGCTTTTGAAACCCTGGCACAGGTTGCCCAGAGAGGTGGACATCCATCCCTGCAGACATTCAAGCTCCTGCTCTGAGCAACCTGACCTAGTTCAAGGTGTCCCTGCTCACTGCAGGCCATTGGGACAAGATGGCCTTTAAATGTCCCTTCCAAGCCAAGCCATTCTGTGCTTCTGTGCACCATCAAAGCAGTGCTGCATTAGTGCTGGGCTGATTGTGCTGGCACCTGTATTTTGGTACTTGTGCCATTTAGCAATTGGCCACGAGAGGATTGATGGGCTGGACGGTGAAGTCTGCAAATAACACTCAGTGTGCTCAAGGAGAAAAAGGAGAGCAACACGGCTTCCACTTCAGATAAATGTCAGCATTTTGCTGCCCATTTCCAGTTAAGAAATATAGGAATGTCCTGAAGATCCCTTCATGTGGGTTCATTATTGGCCGTATCAGTACTTGTGTTCTGTAAAACAGGTAAGTTGTTATAGCTTCTTGCCCCATTTATCCCTGGATAAACCCCAAATACTGCATTGCTCCTTGTCTACTTTCTTCCAAGTCAGGGCAAATTTTGTTCATTACTGAGTGGGACATAGTCATCTCTTCACAAGCAAATTCCTCTTGCCATTCACACAATGGTAAGACTGCTTTGTTGATTTGCTCTAATCAGACTGTAATTAAGGCCTACCTTTCACTAGAATTAAAGCTGATGCATTGGGAGGCAAAGTGTTGAGTCATTTCTCCTGGAGTCTGGCACTGTAGAGAGTTGTTCTGTAACTAAATGACATTTGAAGACAGGTGTAGTCTACCATACTTCTGGCATACTAAAAGTGAGAAAAAACCCTTTGAATCAGGATTTTATCCTTTCTTCCTCCACCTCCTCCTCCCAGGAATTTTAATCTCTGGGGTCTAAGCTCTTCAGCTGCCTCACAAACATTCTTTTAATTCAGACAGGCGTCCATGCATTGAGCCACAAATCAGGACCGTGGTGTGAACCTTGAAGCAATGTAGGTTTATAGCACTGAAAATAATAATCCAATACCCAGGTTAAGCCAAGCCTATTGGTTATTTCCCAAATAACTCTACCTATCCTCAGTGATGTTTCAAAAACGATCATTGTAAAAGCTAGGAGCGGGGAGAGAGAATGTTATCAAAATTAGAAATAGAGCTTTCTGAGATCTTTATATTCCTATAAAAAGAGAGTCCAAACTGTTCATCTATGGAACATTAAGTAAGAAGTAAACAAAAGACTGTCAAAATAATTGCTTGGGGAACAAAAAACCCATAAATAAAAACAAGCTTAAATGTAGATAATAAGTAAACCATCATGCAGAGATAAAAAACAGACCTGCCAAAACTAAAACCAATAAGGCTGTTTCATCTGTCTCAATTAAAAAAAAAAAAAAAAAAAAAAAAAAACAACAAACAAAAAAAACCAAACAAACAAAAAAACCCCCCTGAAAATAATTAGAGATTCTCAAGGGCATTACTATATATAGAAACTTCCTGGTATTGGGAAAAACATGAAGGAAAGTGTAGCATGCAATTCACAGATGTAACCTAGAATTTGTTAGGGAGGGCCAGGGCTGGCAGTGGCTGCTCAGGGATGGCTTTGGCCCGTGTCCCTGGCAGCAGCCACTGCCCAAGCAGCTGCGCTGCCCCCGGGCTCTCCTCCCGGCCTGCTGGGCTTTGTTGGCTGGCACAGCCTGTGCCAAGGGCCGGCAAGGTGCCTGCAGGCCCCAGCTCTGGGGGAAACAGAGAACGTCCTGCCCGTATCCACCGTGCTGCCAGCTCAGCAGTGCAGCACAGCACGGGCTCACGCTCCCCATCGCTCCCACAGATGCGGCCGACCCCACAACACGTGTTTCCCATTCCCAGAAGAGCCTCAGAATGGGTTGCTGTTGGGGAACCCTCTGTTTGCATGTGATAAGGGCAAGTCTGGCTATCTGTTTCTGCCAGGAAATTATTTGGAAGTGCTCAACTGAACCTCAACTCAGAGTTTCGGCACTGCAGTTCATGTCTTTGATTGTAATTCGGTCCTAACAGACAGTTTTATACCCCTCCCCTTATTTTCTATTGCTATAGCATATTTTATTACCAATGGGTTGCTCCTTTACCCCATGTGGTGGTTTTGCCCCACTTGTCCATCTCTCCAAAGACCTGCCCTTTTGTTCACTGTTCCTCCTCCCATTGCATGTCAGTCCCTCTCCAAGCCTGCCCCTTGCTCTAGAAATTTTCCTATCAATTTTGCATCCTTCGGAACCCCATTGGTTTGTTTAAGTTCTTCCCCTCCCCTGTAATCCCCAATTGGTTTAAACCTTGTATTCCCCGCCTGGTGTTCCACCCTCAGTTTCTCCCAATTGGCTAAAGATTGGATCCTCCCCTGGGACCCTGCCAAGTTTGTAAGTTGGTGTATGCCTTTAATGCAGTGTTGGCCTGCCCCTGATGGTCTGTAGAATAATCACCTTTGGAAAACATAGAGCAGACCTCACCCTGTTCCTTGTCCCTACCCTCAGGGCAGTCCTACCCCCAAGGCAGTCCACCTGTGCTGTAGAGCAGCTGTGCCCTGCAGCCACAGCCCAGATTCGACAGTTTTCTGGGGGCGGCCCAGTGCCACTGTGGGTGTGGGCAGCTAGTGGGGCTGAAGAAATGGGGCAGCACAGCACTTCCCAAATCAGCTCTGGGCCCTGCTATGCAGGAGGGTCCCTGTGTGCCACTGGCAGCTGGGGCCTCAGACACCTCCTCTCTTCACAGGTGCTCCTGTGTATCTCCAGAAGACCAGCCTAATAACGCAGGCAGCGAGAATTTGAGCCATGACCTCAGCTCTCCACTTCTGCCCCTATTTGCCCTGCCATGGCTGCAGCAGTGTCACGAGGCCATCCCAAAACCCACCGCTCCTCAATGAGAACCTCTGCCCCTGAGCCCCCTGGTCCTGTTCCCTGGCCAGGACTGAAGGTGGGCAGCCCTTGCCTGGCAGGGCAGGGCGTGGCCCACATTTTATATTCAAATAAAGAGTTGGAGTTTTCACAGTTATGTCCGGGTGGTAGCAGCAGCAAAGCCCACCCGGCAGCAGCAGTGGCTGAGCTCCATGTCCAGGAGCAGCCGTGGATGGCCACGGTGTGGGCAGGCAGGAGCCAGGCAGGGGCTGCTGTGCCCAGCGGCGGGGCCCCGAGGGGATGGGGGAGCCCATGCTGAGCGTCCCTGGGCTGAGGGCACATTTCCTTCTGTGGGATCATCTGGGCCTGGACCTGAAGAGGCACAAAGGGATATTTTGGGTTGCCTGATGAGGGTTCCAGGAGTCCCGCATGTTTTAAATGAACTAGCTTTTTTTGATTAATAAGGAGAACTTATTCCATAATTAAAATTCAGTCGTAGAAAACCTAGAAGCAAATATCAGATTGGCCCTGAACCAGGCTAACAGCATCAGGTGAGACAGGTGGGGCATTTCTCTCCCCTGTGCATCACGAAGGGACAGCTCTCTCAAAGTCTTTTTTGTCCATTTCCAAGCTCCAAGCGGTGTGGAGGGCAGGAGTTTTTCTGCTTTTCTTATCCTTTTTGCATATTCATGTATTTTTTCCTTTCTTGCTGCAGCTCTTGCTGAGAGTTTCCCCAAAACTGGTAAAAAATTCACTTTGTTAGAGGAAAATCTCCTGCAATATGCATTCTAGGAGGCACATATTTATCTTATAGATGATGCATATCGAATGCATATTGCTGAGGTTTGGTCAGAGAAATAATCTTCTGGAATCAGCATTTCTGGGGACGAATATTCAGGCTAGGATTTTGGTGCATGTTGATTGCCCTGAACCCTTCTTTGTTATGCTAGGATTTTCATTAGGCGAGATTATTGTAGTCTCAGCATGAATTTGTGCAAACAATCTATCAGAAATCCTCCCTTTCTCTATTAATTTATTAAATTTGTACTTTTAGGATACAGTTTGACAAAGCTTACTTATTTATGTTTAGTATTTATAAAACTTAACCACTACGCTTTTATACTACTAGTCAGGGTATAAAATTAACAGCTCTTCTCATAAGGTAGATTATTCTAAATCTCTAATTTATTTTCTTTGGATTGTCAATTATATTTTTTTATATCAATGCATGTGCTTATTGTAATTTAGATATATTTTGACTCCATAGTCGTTTAAGGCTGGTAATATTTGTAAAATAAGTTTTTCATGTTTTCTTATGTTGCCTGCTAAAATGTGTCTTTATAACTGTCTCATGTTCTTGTTTTCTAATTCTTGAGCAATTTGCTTTATTCTACTCTCAGGATTTATTTCTTCTCTATCTCTTGCAGAGCAAAAAGTTTTAATATATTACTTACAAATTTTGCCATTTTATTCTTTTTGCTCTATTTCCCATTTTCTTTTTTGCAGTGTCTTTTACTACTCATAGTGCACATTCTGAATTTGTTAACATTATAGCGTACTACACTAACTTGGGAGTGTGCATATGGCTCATTCTTTTTGGGCTTGGATGACTGATACAGTGACAATAATCCTCTGCAGTTTTAACACTCTTGCTCTCTCAAAGCCCCTTTGGGTTGCAGCCAAAGGGCCAAGATGTGTATCTTCTTGGTAGCAGAGCTTACACCTTGGGATCTAGTCACTGATGTCATTCGTCTCATTCTCAGTATTTACTTCATAAGATTTATAAGAGCCTTTTAAATTGTTTTTCGGGATTTATGATAGCATCTCCTCATTTCTAATTGTTATATTTTTATTTCTTTGACATTTTAGCTCTAAAGTTGTAATTAGTCTGTACACTTCTCTTTCTTTCAGCTATACTTGGCTGTTTTCCTTTATTTTAATTTGATCCTTATTAAATATCTAACGGCTTTTGTTATATCCTCTCTGATTTAATGTTACTTTTAGTGTTTCTTGGAACTTAAATCAGGTTTGTATCTTATATACTTAATTTTTTCCCGATTTTTCACGAATCATATTATTGTTCTAATATATTCTTTACAGTGTTTCATTAGCTTTTACTTCTATTTCTTTTGTCTGTGATGACAAAAGCACTAAAATATTTTATTTTTTGAAATAAATTTGCATATCACACCTTAAATATTCAGTTCACTTAAAACAACCTCATGAATAATACAGTTTAAAATAAAATATTTTACTTCTCATAACAATGGGTTTTACAGCTTACAAGCTTAGGTATTAACATGCATCAGTCTATTTTACTTCAAGAAGTAGTGGTGACTTTTTAGTGAGGTTTGGCTGGTGTTTCTGCTGGTGGATTTACAGGTCTTCTGTCCTGCCTTTCTTTGCAGCTGAACCTGCTGGTGAAGGTGGTGCAGCTTCCCAAGCCACGTCCAGGACTGAGGCTCTGGGAGATGCTGAGGGTAGGTCAAGGCCTTTCCCCTGGGAGAGCTGCCAGCTCAGAACCCAAACCTGGGCCAGGGGGGCATCACTGCAGGTGCCAGCACAGAACCATGCACGTGTGTGCCCTCGCCCTGTGTGATCCCCTCACCGCTGCTGCGGCTCAGTGGTGCCCGTGCAGATCAGCAGAGATGGCAGAAGCTTCTGTGGCTGTTTTGTTACAGGTGTGTCTGCAGGGAGGACTTCTCCAGCTCCTTTGCTGATTCCTACACGGAAGCCTGCCTCCCATCGCAGGGGTGAGTAGTGTGTCCCTGCTGACCCCACAGGCTGAGCCCTGCTTTTGTGGGATCTGTTCCTGGCAAATGGAATTCTGTTGCTCTAAGGTCCTCCGAGGGGGAAGGACCAAGCTACAGGACACCAGAAATCCCATGATCCATCCAAAAACATGAGGCATATGCTGAAGGAAATGCAGCAGGCAGGAGAAGGTGGGTGCATTTCCCTCATGCTTCCCCTGGGACTCAGCAGCCGGGGCCTTTGGCTGCACGTCTGGACACGCCATGCCCGGCACAGTGGGAAGGGATCCATGGCAGCCTCGCTGCCCTGCTGCTGCTTTCATGCCCTGCAGGGCTGTTTCCCAGCCTGGCTTGGCTGCAGCTTCTGCCCAGCCCCTGCAGGAAGGCATTTGGCATCAGCTGACAGGCTGCCTAATTGCACCACAGGCCTGAGATCCCCTGCAATTTTCCAGTCACCACGTAGAACAGAAAGGGCACCAGATTGGAGAAGGGAGGACCCTGGCCTACCCAAAAAGTTTGTAGGGATTTCCTGATTCTTAGCCATGTCTTTGACAAGCATTCCCTCCTAAAGGCGCCACCTCCCCAGTGGGGAACAGCCCCACCTGATCCAGCTGTCCCTCTTCCTTTCTCCAGAAGTGGATTGTGAGCCTGTGCAGAAGGAAGCATTTCCCGGAGGAAGCAGTGGTTCCGTGCCAGCCTCTGCTGAAGGAAGGGAGGCCATGCCAGGCACAGGCACAGGAGGTAATTGCTGTGCCTCTGGGCCTGAGCCCTGCTGAGACTTGAGCTGCCCTCTCTGCTGCTTGGCAGTGCGGGCACAGCCTGGACTAGAGCGGCACAGCCCAGGGGAATTATTCTGAGCAGGCTCAGGGCACTCGGGTACTGAGCAGTCCTGCTGGGGTCCCTCCGTGGGAGACACTTCCTGAAACCAGGGAGCGACTGCACGGGGTGCCCATGGTGGGGAACGGGCCGAGGGGGAGAGCAAGGCTCCAGTGTGTCCTGAGAGGGCCTGGATATGTGCCCTTGCGCTGCAAGATTTGTCCCAGGGGAAAAGAGAGATGGAGAGACAGAAGAAGGTAGAAAGAGACCAGAGGGATGGAGGGATAGAGGGATACTTGCAGCACTGCCTGCTGCAGTTTTCCCCAGTGCTTTAGCAGGAGTTTCAGGTGTGGGAGTGGGAGAGAAACCCAGGGCCCTGGGCTGCTCCAGCAGCCCCTCCAGGGATGTTGCAAAGGGCAGGGAAAGAGGCACCAGGAGCCAGCCCAGAGCTCCCCAGGCCCCTGGGCAGCTTTGGCCATGTCCATTCATATCTGGCTCGCACGGCCTTACCCGGCCCCCTTGCAGTGCCCAGTTCCCTGAGGCAGAAGGGGATCCCAGCACACCCTGAAAAATGTTCTCATCTGTGCTCCGATCTAGCTGAGGTTGCTCGGAAGGCTTCTCCATTAGCTTGGCTGCATAAAGTTTTGAAGCCCTTGGAGTCTCCTGCAGGTATGTTGTCAGTGTGCCACCAAGGAATAATTGTTGACAACCTGGCAGGAAGCAGGTGACAGAAGCTTCTGTGGCTCCTGTCTTACAGATGGGTCTGCAGGGAGGACTTTTCCTGCTCCTGTGCTGATTCCTATACGGAAGCCCGGCTCCCATGGCAGGGGTGAGTAGTGTGCTCCTTCTGACCCCACAGGCTGAGCCCTGCTTTTGTGGGATCCATTCCTGGGAAATGGAACTACTTTCTCTTAAGGTCCTCTGAGAGGGAAGAACAAAGGCAAAGGACAGAACAAACCCCACGAGCCAAACAACATCCTGAAACAAATCGTGACAGAACTGCACAAAGGGCATGGTGAAAGCATTTCCATTTCCTTCTGCCTTCCCCTGGGGCTCAGCAGCCGGGGCCTTTGGCTGCACATCTGGACACGCCGTGCCCGGCACAGCGGGAAGGGATCCATGGCAGCCTCGCTGCCCCGCTGCTGCTTTCACACCCTGCAGGGCTGTTTCCCAGCCTGGCCTGGCTGCAGCTTCTGCCCAGCCTCTGCAGGAAGGCATTTGGCATCAGCTGACAGGCAGCCCAAACTGCACTAAGGGCCTGAAATCCTCTGCAATTTCCCAATTCCCAGGCCCATCTGGAGTGGTGGCTGCTTGGAGGAGGGAGGGCCATAGCCAGCCCCAAGGCACTGGAGGGATCAGGATTTTCCTGATCCTTCTCCATGACTGGGACATGTGTTGCCTCCTGAAGAGGCCACCTCCCCGGTGCATAATGATTCCATCTGATCTAGCTGTGCCTCTTCCTTTCTCAAGGGATGGACAGAGAGGCTCTGTGGAAGGTGGCATTTCCTGAAGGAAGGGAGGAGATGCCAGGCACAGGCCCAGGAGGTAATTGCTGTGCCTCTGGGCCTGAGCCCTGCTGAGGCTTGAGCTGCCTACCATCTGTACTGCCTGGCAGTGCAGGCACAGCCCGGACAAGACTGGCACAGCCCAGGGGATTTATCCTGAGCAGGCTCAGGGCACTCGGGTACTGAGCAGTCCTGCTGGGGTCCCTCCATGGGAGACACTTCCTGAAACCTTGGAGCGACTGCACGGAGTGCGCATGATGAGGAAAGGGCAGGGGAGGGGAGCAAGGCTTCAGTGTGTCCTGAGAGAGCCTGGATATGTGCTCTTGGGCTGTGGGAGCTGTTCCATGGGCAGGTGGGCAAGCAGGAGGGAGGGACAGAGGTTGGGAGGGATAGTTGTGGCACTGCCTGCTGCAGTTTTCCCCAAGCATTTAGTGAGGGGTTCCTGTGTGGGAATGAGGGAGGCCCAGGACCCTGAGCTGCTCCAGCAGCTCCTCCAGGGATGTTGCAAAAGGCATGGGAAGAGTGTGGAGAGTGACCAGGAGCCACAGGCTCCCACAGCCTTACCCAACCCCCTTGCAGTGCCCCATTCCTTAAGGCAGAAAGGGATCCCAGCACACCATGGAAATGGTTCTGATCTCTGCTCCCTTTTAGATTGGGATCATGGCTTAGATTACTTGGAAACACTGGTGAATGGTGTTTTGAAGTCCTTGCCAGATGTTGGAGGCAAGTTCTCAATGTACATTTCCTGACAGGATAATCAGTGTCAATGTGGCAAGAGCTCAGTCAAGTGGCATTTCCCTTAAGTTCCTCTGAAGGTTGATCCGTTCAGGAAATCTTGCCCTGCTCCATTCTGGAGCTCTGAAGGATCCCACAGGATTGCTGTCAGTGGGAGCATTTAGCTGTCCATGTTCCTCTTGTGTGCAATGGCAGTGTGTCCTTCCATGTGCTCTGTGCAGCCAGGGAGAAGGGCAGAGAGGGAAGGGGCCGGGCCCAGGGCTGTGCCCCAGGGCTGAGCCTTTGGTAGCTCCTTTGCCAGCCCCAGGGAGCCTGAGCTGCTCCTGCTGCCACTGCCAAGCCCTGGCCCTGCAAGGGGCTGGCTTTAGAGCTGCTGGCAGCTCCAGGGAGTCCTTTCTGCCCCCACTGCCCCTCACGGGGCTCCTTCCATCCCAGTGTGGGGCCACTGCAGGCACGAGGTCCCCCTGCTCCTGAGTGGGAGGCAGAGCTGAGGGAGTGCCTTGGAGGGCACCAATCACCCAGGTGCCCTCACTGCCACTCCAACCTGAAGGAGAAATTCAATCACTTTCCATTAAGGTCTTCCTAGATGGAAGAACCAAGACGCAGGAGACAGGAAGTCGCTGGAGGGAGCCAAACTTCTAGACAAGGTGCTGAGTGACCTGGAGAGACGTCGTGGTGGGTGCATTTCCTTCATGCTTCCCCTTGGACTCAGCAGCCGGGGGCCTTTGGCTGCACATCTGGACACGCCGTGCCTGGGACAGTGGGAAGGGATCTATGGCATCCTCGCTGCCCCGCTGCTGCTTTCACGCCCTGCAGGGCTGTTTCCCAGCCTGGCCTGGCTGCAGCTTCTGCCCAGCCCCTGCAGGAAGGCATTTGGCATCAGCTGACAGGCTGCCCAAACTGCACCATTGGGCTGAGATGCCCTGCAATTTCCCGGTCACCAGGCAGATCAGGAATGGCAGCTGTTTGGACAAGAGAGTGCCCTGTCCAATCCCAAAAGTTTTTTATGATTTCCAGATCCTTATTTATCAGTTTGACCAGTATTGTCTCCTGAAGATTCCAACTCCCAGAAAGGGGAACATCTGCACCTAATCCAACTGTTCCTTTTTCTTTCTGCAGAGATGAAACGAAAGGCTGTGCTGAAGACTGAGTTTCCTGGAGGAAGCAGTAGCTCATTGGCAGCCTCTGCTGCAGGAAGGGAGGCGATGCCAGGCACAGGCACAGGAGGTAATTGCTGTGCCTCTGGGCCTGAGCCCTGCTGAGGCTTGAGCTGCCCTCTCTACTGCTTTGTGTCAGTGCCTGCCCCTCCAGGGATGTTTCACAGGGCCTGCGAAGAGGGTGGAGAGTGACCAGGAGCCAGCCCAGAGCTCCCCAGGCCCCTGTGCAGCTTTGGCCTTGTCCATTGACATCTGGCTCCCACAGCTTTACCCAACCCTCTTGCAGTGCCCAGTTCCCAAAAGCAGAAGGGGATCCCAGCACACCATGGCAATGGTTCTGATCTATGCTCCCTTTCTAGGTGAGGGTGCTGAAATAGGTTCTCCAGCAGGTGGGATGAAAGTTGGTTTGGAACCCTTGGGGGCTTCTGCAGGTAAGTTCTCAACTTCCCCTCTGAGAATAATGATTGACAAACTGTCAGGAACCAGGTGACAGGAGTTTCTGTGGCTGTTGAGTTACGGATGTGTCTGCAGAGAGGACTTTTCAAGCTCCAGGGCTGGTTGCTGCACACAAGCCCAGCTCCCATCGCAGGGGTGAGTAGTGTTTCCCTGCTGATGCCTCAGGCTGAGCCCTGGTCCTGTGGAATCCATTTCTGGAGAAATGGAAATACTTTCTCTTAAGGTCCTCTGAGAGGGAGGAAAAAAACTACCAAACAGAGTAAGTCCCTGGAGGAATCCAAACAAGCAGACCAAATCTTGACTGGACTGGAGAGACAACATGGTGGGTACATTTTCTTCAGCCTTCCCCTGGGACTCAGCAGCCGGGGGCTTTGGCTGCACATCTGGACACGCCGTGCCCGGCACAGTGGGCAGGGATCCATGGCAGCCTCGCTGCCCCGCTGCTGCTGCTTTGACACCCTGCAGGGCTGTTTCCCAGCCTGGCCTGGCTGCAGCTTCTGCCCAGCCTCTGCAGGAAGGCATTTGGCATCAGCTGACAGGCAGCCTAAACTGCACCAAAGGGCATGCCCACCCTCAGATCCCCTGCAATTTCCTAGTCTCTGGGTAGATCTGGAAAGGCAACTATTTGGAGAAGGGAGGGCCCAGGAGCAGCCCCAAGGGCCTTGGCCGTTCCCTGATACTTATCCATATCTTTGACATGTAGTGTTTCCTAAAGGTGCCACCACCCTAATGGAGAATGGTTCCAACAGATCCAGCTGCCCTTTTTCCTTTCTCCATATACGGACCGAAAACCTTTACGGAAGGCAGCACTTCCTGGAGGAAGCAATGGCTCAGTGCCAGCCACCGATGCACAAAGGGAGGAGATGCTAGACAGTGCCACAGAAGGTGATTGCTGTGCCAGGCTCAGCCAGGCTCAGCATTCCTGCTGGGCTCCTTCCATGGGAGACACGACCCAAAACCTGGGAGCAGCTGCACACGGTGGCCATGGTGGGGAAAGGGCAGAGGGGGAGTGCAAGGCTCCCATGCCTCCTGACAGGGCCTGAGCCTGTCCCCTGGGGCTGGGGGAGCAGTCACGGGGCAGGGAGGGCCAGGGGTGGTAGTGGCTGCTCAGGGATGGCTTTGGCCCGTGTCCCTGGCAGCAGCCACTGCCCAAGCAGCTGCGCTGCCCCCGGGCTCTCCTCCTGGCCTGCTGGGCTTTGTTGGCTGGCATAGCCTGTGCCAAGGGCCGGCAAGGTGCCTGCAGGCCCCAGCTCTGGGGGAAACAGAGAACGTCCTGCCCGTATCCAGCGTGCTGCCAGCTCAGCAGTGCAGCACAGCACCGGCTCACGCTCTCAATTGCTCCCACAGATATTATCAATGAAACAGGAATATATGCCCCGGAAAGTGCGCCTCCCAAGAATTGTCTGCCCTCAGGATGTGCGTAGGACCTGCATGATAGGCACAGTGGTGACAGTGATCACTATGCCACTTGTGCTGATAGGCTGCTATCTTGGCATTCGAAAGCTGTACGAGCACAGACAGTCAGTTGTTGATTTCTCTCCACAGTTTTCTTATAACTCTGCTCCTGCATAGGTAGCCTGACTGGGAGTCATGCTACTGGGGAGTTGTAGCCAGTCAATGGTTGTCCAAATAATTCTGCTGAGGGTTCTGCTGCTGCCCAGTGCTTCCATTGGCCTCTCAATTGCTGGGCCTTGTCCTGGGGGCCACTGGGGCTGCAGCCAGTGCTGGCTCCCACTGAGGCTGCCTGGCCAAGAGCACAGGGCAGAGGCAGAGAAACTTCTGTACATCATTTGGTCAGCACAGCTCACGACAGAACAGGACAGTGCTTTTTTAGTAGCTTGTGTAAAATTTCATGGTAACAGTGATGTTGCAGTGAAGGAAAATTTGCTCCAGATCTGTGTTAAAACAAATCCAACGTGATGAAGGTTTGGCTTTGGCCTTGAGACTTTGCTCTTTGTGTGAGCCCTGCTCTGGATTGATTCCCAATCAGTCTTGGAGCCCCTTTTGGACAAAGGCTCATCCCAGCCCTGAGCCTTGGTAGTTCTCTGGCCTCAAATGGACAGCTGAGGCTGCACTGCACATGACTGGGGTTCAGGGCTCCATTATCAAAGAGCTTTGAGATGTTTAAATTACTGTATTCTTACTACATGGTTTTCTTTATGAAATTCATTCATTAGTTTTTAAAACTTCGTTGTAATAAAATTTCTTTTCCAGTGCTTTTTCCAGTTATTTGATATAGTCAGTGATGGCCTAAGTATCCCATGGCTGTATTAAAAGACTGTAAGTACTATAAAATGAAATAATGTTGACACTCTTAGGTCTTTCACAGATTCCTGAAACTTATGTTGGTTTGATGTGACCAACAGAAGAGTTTGGCTCTGCTTTTAATTGAAACAAGCAGCAGAGCTGGAACCTGTTGAAGACAGTCTCTTCACAGCTAAAGCAAACTGCCAAGGTTCTTTTATTCCAGCTCTGGGCAGGAAGATAAAAATCTCTCAGCAGTAAATCCTCCTGACCAGTAACTGATATAAACTAGGCATTTGGGCTGTTTGCTGCCTCACCCCTGAGTTCCTCAGAGCTGCAGCTCCCTGTTCTCTTGGCAGACAGGGGCTGGCTATGGATGACAGTCACGTCCCTGGCCTGGTGCACACCAGGTTCACACATGAGCTGCGGGGTCATCCTTGCACACCCCATCATGGAAGAATCCAGGTCAGTGATGTGTCTGACCCAGTTTGATGCATGGCAGCAAAAGAAGGCAAAATAAAGGCTAGAATTGGTACCATTCTGTAATATGCTTTTGCCACCAACATTATCCAAGTTCCTGTGCTTGTTTTCCTGGAGAATTGGCACTCAACAGAGCTTCAGTGCCTTTGATCAAATCAGTCTTAAGAGCAGCTTGGGGCTGGTCAGTCATTTAGATGTCAGTACTGACTGGGGTCCAGGCAACAAAAGAACATAAGCTGCAGGCCACCCATACAGCTTTTCACCTTAATGAGCACAAAGCCTTTATTTTTGCCAACGGAGGGATGTTGGGAGGATTTTTGCACCATTGGGCCAAGGCACAAGGCTGTGGATCTACACAGCACTTTGGTAAGGAGGGGAACACAGGTGGGGGCAATCCAGGCTGTTAGCAGTGCCCCCACCCCCTGATTAGGGACAGCACAATTGCTTTTAGAGCTCCTTAACCAGCTGGTGAAAAAGTCATCTCCTTTTCTTGCCCCCTGCACACTGCCAGGCAAGTTGAACAGAAAATCTGCCTCTTCCTCCATGATTTCTGAGCACCAAAGCAAAGAACCACAAAAAAAACCCAAAAAACCAAAACAAACAACAACAACAACTACAACAACAAAAAAACCCAAACAGCTAAAATACAAATAATTTTTTGACCAGTCAAAGCTTTTTTTAGAACTTTATAAGACTGACTGAGCCAGTGCTGAATTAAGAGTGGAACATGTTATGTGTCTTGCACAAAGTATGGGACAGCTGCTGCCATGCAAACGTGGGTGCAGGGTCAGACCCTTAACTTCAGACACAGCCCTGCTTTCCTGAGGGACAGAAATTCATCTGTTAGAATCCCTTGGAGCTTCTGGAGCTGCTCTTGGCCCTCCTGTGGATAACTGGGTTGCTGTGGAGCACTGGAGAACTTTCAGCTTGGTTCCTGTTATGTATATTATGGTAATTCGTACTGATAGAACACAAATATATATATATAAAAGAATAAAATATCAAACCTTGAAATCACAGTAGCAAGGGAAGAGAGGATTGCTTCACAGGGTGAGGAAACCGCAGCTGGCAGTCGGGTAGGAGGAGTGTCATTAACATAGGAAGTGAACCCAGCCGGCACAGGAGATTGTCGTTCTCACTGGTGTGAACAGGAGGAGGCCCAGCGATGATGGCCCATGGAGATGTTCATCTTAGACAGAGGGGACCATCAAGGACATACATCTGCATACGGGATTCCGGTAACCGAAGAGTGGATACACATCAGTTCCCGGACAAGGTTTTGTCCAGCACAGGACGGAGAATAGAGACATCATGAATGTGAAGAACCCTGAGGAAAGACAAAGGGACTCTGCCACGGGCTAGAAAAAGAGTATAAGAAGGGATTCTGCCAAGCAGCATTGGTGAACAGGGGGGATTGGGTGCGATAGAAGGCGGATCTGTGTTCACCCAGCTTCCATCCCAGGGTCAGTGCTGTCCTTGATTGTTGGCTGTCGGGACTGTATATCGGTTGTGAATAAATTTACATTTTATTTTTATTGAATTGGCTGGATCGATTTTTACCTATAACAGTACCCATGTATGGGGGCCTGCAGAATCTAAGCAGCATCTTCCTTGGCCAACAACAGACTGGAAAGGAAAAAACAGCATCAGAAACCTGAGAGATGGAAAACTTTGGGCTGTTTGAGATCAAAAATGTCAACTAAAAATCTCGGTGGTGAAGAACAACCTTTCTCACAAAGATTCCAGTAGAATAAATGACACAGGTGTTGGAATAACAGCCAGTGCCCACAGCAATGACAATTCCTTGGTGAGGAGGGTCCCAATTCCTTGGAGAGTCGGCTGAGTAATGACACTCACAGCCAATGTGGCTACATGTCATCCTCCTTTATTAAGCAACTTTGGCATATTTATCCTTCTCTATACACTGTCGCACGCCACTAGTGCTTAATGCTGATTGGTTAAGTAGCTATATTCACACATACATCTTAATTACTGATTGGTTGTCACGCTATAAGCATCTTTAGCTAAGGTGTGCCAAATGAGCAGCTCCCACGACGAGCTTGGCGCATTTGGTTTCATCCTGACACAATGCTCATTCTTCCTTGTTGTATCTATTTGAGGACAGTGCATGGTCTATCTTGTTCCTGTTCGAGGACGATACATGGTTTTCAGAGTAACTCTGTAATCTGCAGACCAGGGCTGTCCAATTCCCACAGGGGAATATCATGGCCTTGTTCAGCCAAGAATCCTTCTACACCTTGGAATAAAAGGCAGTGCCCACTGCAAAGACATTTCCCTGTCCTGTGGGCTCCATAAACCACACAAGAACATGGCACTTTTCCTGAGTGCTTCCCAAAGCTTCTCTGCAAGAAGCACTGGAGAAGTGCATGGGGCAAGAGTTGTGCAAGTGCCAGGCTCTTGTGCAGCAGAAAAGTCATAAAATATGAAAGATTCTAGCAACCCCAATAAATCCATCATTTATGGCTTGTAAAGACTCCAGTGAATCTCAGTTGCTTCAGGGCAAAAAGAAACACAGGGCAAACTTTCCCAAGTGTGCTTTCATGACAAGATTCCTGTTTGGCTGCTCCTGTTTGTGGAAGAAGACAAGATTACAAGCTGTCCAGCTGAAGAAGGAAAGGAGGATCTACACTTCCCTGTCATATTTTCCTACTGACAAAGGAATTAAGACCAAGAATTTGGGTAAATGGAGGGATAAGACTGGAGTACGGATGAAGTTTTACATCCTAAGATACTTCATTTGCTGAAATAGAAGCACTTTTGTTGTACATGGATCTCCTTGCTAAACCTCTTTGTCTTCAAACTCCCTTCCTCCATGGCAGAACTGAACAAGCACCATATGTCAGAGCCTCAAGTTAAAAGCTCTGTGATGAGATAATTTTAATGGATCCATTACCAGTCCGTGGGGTTGCTGTCATGAGGAGCTCAGGTGGCTTTTTGTTGAGATCAAAATCAATGAGCCATTTGTCCCAGCTCCACCTGTCCTGAGGCAGCACTAGCTCCACTGTGCCATTTCTAAATGAAAATTGAATCTCCTAAAGAAGCCAGGCCAAAATCACGAGGGAGTAGTCACGAAAAATAATTTAGGTAGTTTGCTGGGCATTGATCAAACAGCTACCAGCATCCCAAAGTCCAGGCTACCCTAAAAAAGGCTCTTTGCTCTGTAAGCAGCCTTTCAATTGGTAGTGTTTCATACCCATGCAGAAGAACAAAAAGCCAATTCCACTGTAGAAACATGAGCTGCAGCTATGCACTAAATTGTGCTTAGTAGCTGACCTGCTGCTTTAGTTTTGGGGCAGGAGATACTGCCATAAAATTTCACAAGAAAACTATTCATTATCTAAACTATGCAGTATTATGTTATTTCTACCTCCAGTATTGCCAGCACATAGCTTAAGGAAGAAAGGTATTTACCAGCCACCATAGATGAAAAAAATTAAAATGAAAAAAGGGCTTTTAAGGAAATCAGAGTGATGGCCACCAGTCATTTTCCAGCTTTGCCGGATTTCAGTTCAAAGTCAATCTAAACAAGCCCGCATGTGTCTAGCAAGAAGGAAATCACAGATCATCTCTGCTCCTCCACCCAAGCTTTGCTGTATCAAAGATGGATGGTATTCTTTTCCAGCTCTCAAGAGATGTGTCATAATTTCCAAATAAACAAAATATCATACATAGAAATATTTCACAGATTGTAGCAGTTTCTTTGCGAGGAGCTCTCCGGGGAGTCCCCGGAGGGCCCCCTGGGCTGTGAGTTCGCTGGCAGCAGCAGGCACGCAAGGAGACTCCACACGGCTTCTGAGGGTGCTGATTAGATGAGGGCTTATTGGGGACCCAGCCCCAGGAGTAACATGGTTTCTGAGGGAGAAGGGGGAAAGGGAAAGGGAGGGGGAGAGAGGGGGAGCCCAGGGGAGAGATGGGCCATGAGAGAATCTGGTCTTCCTCACACAGCTTAAGAGGGAAATTCAAAGTGGGTGCGAAATAACATTTGGACCAATGGGATTGCAGATTCATGGGACTTCAGGGGAGGAACACAGATTGGAATAAACCATATATTTTTGAGGGGTACATTTTTGAGACAGAGCATACCATTTGAATAAAATGCAACATCACAATAGATTAGTAACATAGATGATAGATGATAGATAGATGATAGATAGAGATAGATAAATAGATAGATAGATAGATAGATAGATAGATAGATAGATAGATAGATGGATAGATAGATAGACAAGGCAGATAGAGATAGATGAATCACTTTATATAGAAAGGGATGGGGAAGTGAGAGGTTATTCTTTTCCACACATGGGAAACAATCTTTTTCCCAGAAAAATCAGCTTCCTTCTTTAGTGACCACCAGGGTATCTGAAGACCCCACCAAGAAGGCCCAGTGATGTCAATGGCCTGTGCATCCAGCAAGACAAGAAAGTAAGGCCTGCCTCTTAATACTACAGTGGGGTAAAAGTGGTTTATTCTCGGTTTTTGGTGGCATAGGAACGAACTGAAGCCACTTGCCATAAAATGCCTGCACAAGCACCAGTGCACATCACAGCCAAAGGGAGGATGAAGCCAAGGTGTCCCACCACCACAGCCCAAGCAGCCAGAGATCCTCCTTCAACCCTGGCTGCATTGAAGCCCCACTGACTGCCAAGAAGAAAAGCGCCCTACTGAGAGCAACCAAACTTAACCCTCTGGCAGGACACAAATTTAGAGGGAAAAAAATTTAAAATCCCCACACCACCAGACACACTTCCCAATGAGAAGGGTTGGAACACTCTGTCCCCCAGCACTTCCCCAGCAGGCAGGTTCACAATGGTGCTGGGAGCTAAGCTGTGCCCTGCGAGGGAACAGAGCCAGCCTCCCTTCAGTGGGAGAAGGCGCGGCCTCAGCTGTAGCCCCGGGTGCCTGCGGTGGCCCAGGGCACGGCCATGGCTGTCAATGTGTTGGGCTGCAGCACAGGGCAGGCTGGAGCTCAGCAGCCTCAGCAGAGCCCAGGGCCGCGGCCCTTCCCTGCCGGGGCCCGAGCCTGGCCCGGCCCGGCCCGGCCTGAGCAGCCCGGACTGGCCCAGGGGATGGGCTGCGCCCGCCCGCTGTGCCCACAGGCTGGGCCCAAGCCTTTGCAAGAGGCTTTCTCCCAGCTTGGCAAAACCTCGGCCAAGTGTCCCTGTGCTGTGCTGAGAAGAGTAAAAAACCCCCTCAAATTTAACCCTGCTGCCCAACGCATGAGGGATACCTGCACACCTTAGGAGAGGCCATCAATACTCCTTTGTGCCTCATGAGGGATTCCTGCACCCCTCAGCAGCGACCCCAAAATATCCCTTTGTGCCTCTTCAGGTCCAGGCCCAGATGATGCCATGGAAGGAAATGTGCCCTCAGCCCAGGGACGCTCAGCATGGGCTCCCCCATCCCCTCGGGGCCCCGCCGCTGGGCACAGCAGCTCCTGCCTGGCTCCTGCCTGCCCACACCGTGGGCATCCATGGCTGCTCCTGGGCATGGAGCTCAGCCACTGCTGCTGCTGCCGGGTGGGCTTTGTTGGTGCTACCAACCGGACATGGTTGTGAAAACTTTATTTCTTTATTTAAACATAAAATGTGGGACAAGCTCTGTCCTGCCAGACAAGGGCTGCCCACCTTCATTCCTGGCCAGGGAACAGGACCAGAGGGCTCGGGGGCAGAGGTTCTCTTTGAGGAGGGGTGGGTTTTGGGACGGCCTCATGGCGGGGATGCAGCCATGGCAGGGCAGATAGGGGCAGAAGTGAAGAGCTGGGATAAAGTTTCAGGTTCTCATTTTCTCTGTTTTTAGTTGCGTCTTCTGAACATGCACAGGAGCACCTGTGAAGAGAGGAGGTGGCTGAGGCCCCAGCTGCCAGTGGCACACAGGGAGCCTCGTGCACAGCAGGGCCCAGAGCTGGCAAGGCTCCCCAGCACGGCTGGAGCTGCTGGCACAGCTGGGCCCAGCTGGACAGCTGCCCCTCAAGGCCCCGGCCAGCAGGGCACAGCTCTGGGCAGGGTCCCTGGCCAGGAGCGGGCCCCAGAGCGCCTCTGCCTTTCAAGGGCAATCTTGGCCCTGCTCTTTCTCCTTCCCACCTCCCTCTGCCTCTGCCCCGTGCCTCTGGGGCTGCTCTTGGCCAGGCAGCCTCAGTGGGAGCCAGCACTGGCTGCAGCCCCAGCGGGGCCCCCAGGACACGGCCCAGCAATTGAGAGGCCAATGGAAGCACTGGGCAGCAGTAGAACCCTCAGCAGAGTTATTTGGAAAATCATGGACTGGCCACAACTCCACTGCAGACTCTCTGGGAATGTTCCCTGACTATGAGCAGCCTGTAAAGGAAGCTGTTTGAGGTGGAGAATCGCAAAACACTCACGATTTTCTCTTCCAGCAATACCAGATTCCTGCACAGCACATCATCAGGCACAGTGCCACACCAGCCACAATGGCCATCAACTTAATCAAACAAGGTGTTCCCCAGCAGAAAACTCTTCTCATGCTTTTCCAGATGATGTCAGAATGTGTTGAGGTGCTGTCTGCATCTGTTGGAGCAATGGGGAGCGTGAGCCCGTGCTGTGCTGCACTGCTGAGCTGGCAGCACTGTGGATACGGAAAGGACGTTCTCACTCCCTGTTTCCCCCAGAGCTGGGGCCTGCAGGCACCTTGCTGCCCCTTGGCACAGGCCTGCTCAGTACCCAAACCCCCTGAGCCTGCATGCCATAATTCCTCTGTGTTGTGCCCTTCTGCTCCAGGCAACACTTGTCAAAGACATGGATAAGGACAATGGCCAGGGTTTTGGAGCTGCTCCAGGGCCCTCCCTCCTGCACAGAGCGGCCCCTCCAGATGTGCGCAGAGACTGGGAAATTGCAGGGGATATTAGGGTGTGCATGGCCTGTGGTGCATGGATGCCTTCGCGCTGTGCCGGGCACGGTGTGTCCACATGTGCAGCCAATGCCCCCGGCTGCTGAGTCCCAGGGGAAGCATGAGGGAAATGCACCCACCACGCTGGCTGTCCACATCACTCAGGAGTTTTTCCAGATATTTGGATTCCTCCAGGGATGTACGAGCTCCTGTAGGTTTCTTCTTCCGTCTTGGAGGACCTGAAGAGAAATATTTCCGTTTCCCAGGAAAGGATCCCACAAAACGAGGGCTCAGCCTGTGGGGTCAGCAGGAACAAACTACTCACCCCTGTGATGGGAGCTGGGCTTGCGTGCAACATCCACCAAAGGACCTGGGAAAGTCCTCCCTGCAGACACACCTGTAACAAAACAGCTTCTGCCATCTCTGCTGATCTGCACGGGCACCACTGAGCCGCAGGAGCAGGGAGGGGATTGCGCAGGGAGAGGGCACACACGTGCCTGGTTCTGTGCTGGTACTTGCAGCAATGCCCCCCTGGCCCAGCTTTGGGCTCTGTGCTGGCAGCTCTCCCAGGGGAAAGGCCTTGACCTACCCTCAGCATCGCCCAGAGGCTCAGTAATGGATATGCGTTGGGAATCCAAGTCATCTCCATTCACAGGATAGTCTTCGTCAACAGGCTCATATTCATCATCAGGATCATCATCAGGTTCATCTGCAAAGAAAGGCAGGACTGAAGAGCTCCTGTGACACTGTTGAAGATTCTCCTTCAGGCCCAAGTGGCAATGAGGGCACCTGGATTCTTGGTGCCCTCCAAGGCACTCCCTCAGCTCTGCCTCCCACTCAGGAGCAGGAGCAGGGGGAGCACGTTCCTGCAGTGGACCCACATTGGGATGGAAGGAGTCCCTTGCGGGGCAGTCGGGGCAGAAAGGACTCCCGGGAGCTGCCAGCAGCTCTAAACCCAGCCACGGGCAGGGCCAGGGCTTGGCAGTGGCAACAGGAGCAGCTCAGGCTCCCTGGGGTCGGTAAAGGAGCTGCCAAAGGCTCAGCCCCGGGGCACAGCCCTGGGCCCGGCCCCTTCCCTCTCTGCTCTTCGCCCTGGCTGCACAGAGCACACGGAAGGACAGACTGGCATTGCCCACGGGAGGAAGATGGACAGCTAAATGCTCCTTCCTCCCACTGACGGCAATCCTGTGGGATCATTGTTGGGTACAAGAGTAAAAATTTGGAGGCTAGGATTTACAGAATCCATCAAACTTTGGAGGATCTTAAGGGAAGTGACAGAGGAATATTACTCTGGACAATGATTATACTTAGACAATGATTATTCTGTTAGCGAAGGGTTGCTGATGACCTACCTTCACCAAGCTCCAAGATCCTTAAACTGTGCTTTAACAAATGACGGAAGTCACGTTCCCAGTCTAGAAAGGAGCACAGATGGGAACTGTTCCATGCTGTGCTGGGATCCCCTTGTATAGGGAACCGAGCACTGCAAGGGGGTCAGGTAATGCTGTGTGCCCGCACTGCCAAGGAGCAGAGAGGGCAGCTGAAACCTCAGCAGGGCTCAGGCCCAGAGGCACAGCAATTACCTCCTGGGCCTGTGCCTGGCATCGCCTCTCTTCCTGGAGCAGAGGCTGCCATGGAGCCACTGCTTCCTCCGGGAAACTCAGCCTTCAGCACAGGCTTTCTTTCCATCTCTGCAGAAAGGAAAAGGGACAGCTGAATCAGGTGTGGCTCTTCCCCAGTGGGAATGTGGCATCTTCAGGAGGCAATGCTTGTCACCAGGTTACTGGGGCTGCTCCAGGGCCCTCCCTCCTCCAAAGAGCGGCCCCTCCAGATGTGCTCAGAGACTGGGAAATTGCAGGGGATGTCAGGGTGGGCATGGCCCATGGTGCAGTTTGGGCTCCCTCGCAGCTGATGCCAAATGCCTTCCTGCAGAGGCTGGGCAGAAGCTGCAGCCAGGCCAGGCTGGGAAACAGCCTTGCAGGGCGTCAAAGCAGCAGCAGCAGCGGGGCAGCGAGGCTGCCATGGATCCCTTCCCGCTGTGCCGGGCACGGCGTGTCCAGATGTGCAGCCAAAGCCCGCGGGTGATGAGTCCCAGGGGAAGGCTGAGGGAAATGCACCCACCACGCTGCCTGTCCACCTCACTCAGGACCCTATCCATGTGTTTGGATGCCTCCAGGGACTTCCTGTCTCCTATAGGTTTGTTCCTCCCTCTTGGAGGACTTTAAGAGAATTATTTGCATTTTCCCTGGGAGGGATCCCACAGAACAAGGGCTCAGCCTGTGGGGTCAGCAGGCACACACTACTCACCCCTGCCATGGGAGCGGGGCTTGTGTGCAGCATCCAAGAAAGGAGCCTGAAAAGTCTTTCTTGCAGACACACCTGAAACTCAACAGCCACAGAAGCTCCTGTCACCTGGTGCCTACCAGGCTGTCCATGATTATTCTTTTAGGAACATTGACAACATACCTGCTGGAGGGTTAAGAGGCTGGAAATCTTCACGGAGCCAAGCTGCTGGAGAAGCCTTCCTAGCATGCTCATCTAGAGGGGAGCAAGATCTGATCAGACCCATTTCCATGGTGTGCTGGGATCCCCCTCTGCCTTAGAGAACTGGGTACTGCAAGGGGGTCCGGTAAGGCTGTGGGAGCCAGATGTCAGTGGACAAGGCCAGAGGTGCACAGGGGCCTGGGGAGCTCTGGACTGGCTCCTGGTCACTCTCCACCCTCTTTGCAGGCCCTGTGCAACATCCCTGGAGTGATGGCTGGAGATGCCCAGGCCCTGTGGGGGCTCTGTCCCTCCCACAGAGGAAACCCTCCCTAAAGCCCTGGCCAAAACCATCCCCAGCGCTTCCTGGGAGCAGGGAGCGCTGTCCCGGGAAAGGGCAGCCAGGCTGCCGGCTCACCTGCTCGCCGCGCTTGCAGCGGAGCAGCCTGGGCAGCCCTGGCAGGCAGGGCCACAGCCAGGAGCAGCAGGAGTAGGAGGCGCAGAGCAAGGGCCATGCTGCCTTGCCCTCTGCCAGTCCCGCAGCTCTTGCTGCCACCGCTGTCACGACACCGCTGTCCCAATGTCAGCACCGCTGCTGCCACCGCCGCTGCTGCCGCAACAGTTGTGCTCAGGGACTGACTGCTGGGTCCTTGTGCTGCTGTGCAGCCACGGGGCTCTGGCACCTCTGTGACCTCAGAGCCTGCTGAGAGCTCAGCCTGCTGTGACCCCAGAGCCTGCTGTGACCTCATGGCCAGGGCAGGTTTTTGTGGCAAAGGATCTCAAGAGGTGCCCTTCCAGCAAGGAGAGTGTGTCCCTGCTGGTAGTTATGTGCAATCTAGCTCTTTTTCACCAGAAGTGAGTTAGACAATATTGGGCATGTGAGACATTTCATGGTTCTACATGCCAAAGCAATGTCATGTCCAAAATTCATCTCACGTTGGCCATTCCCACTATTGCAGGCAGCCCCAGCCCTGCCCCGCTCCCACCAAGTCCGTGCTGTGCGCTGTGCTGGCCTTTGACCCCTATTTCAAAAGTGGAGGACTTGATGCCATAGCTTACAAAAGTAATGCAACACAGGCCATCAGGGGAGCTGCACACTTTAGGGGACACCCAAACCCACTGCACATCTTATGGCTATACCCTCAGCCACCCTAAAATCCCCCTGTGTGCCTCACAAGAGACCCCACACCCCTGCTCTATTTACAGGTGTCCCTTGACCCCTGCACACCTTTCCACATACAGTAAATTCCCTGCACAATTTTGGGTGCCCCCAGCCCCTTGCACAGCACCGAGATGACCTAAAGCCCCTGCATGCCTTTTAGAGGGAGCCAAACATAACACTCAGGGAGCAGCAACAGGGCTGAGCCATCTTCGGTGTGTGCTCACCACGTGTCCCTGGGTGAACAGATGAGGCTTGGGGGCAAATGGCCACTCTGCTCATAAGAGATCTGCCGGTGCCACAGGCTCAGTCTCTGTCTCTGGGCTCTGAGCTCACCCCTCAGGCTATGAAGGACTTCCTTCAGAGTCCAGCCTCATTCCATTGATCTCAAGGCAAGCACTTTCTAGGTGGTTTCCCTCTTTTCCTGGGCATGCCCCTGGACGGGGTCCAGGCCGAGATGATGCCAAAGAAGGAAATGTGCCCTCAGCCCAGGGACGCTCAGCATGGGCTCCCCCATCCCCTCGGGGCCCCGCCACTGGGCACAGCAGCCCCTGCCTGGCTCCTGCCTGCCCACACCGTTGGCATCCACGGCTGCTCCTGGGCACGGAGCTCAGCCACTGCTGGTGCCTGGTGGGCTTTGCTGCTGCTACCACTCGGACATAGTTGCGACAACTCCATCTCTTTATTTGAACATAAAATGTGGGACAAGCCCTGCCCTGCCAGACAAGGGCTGCCCACCTTTAGTGCTGGCCGGGGAACAGGACCAGGGGACTCAGGGGCAGAGGGTCTCGTTGTGGAGGGGTGGGTTTTGGGACGGCCTCATGGCAGGGGTGCAGCCACAGCAGGGCAGATAGGGGCAGAAGCGAAGACCTGGCATAAACTGTCAACTTCTCATTGCTTCTGCTTTTCGGCTTGTCTTCTGAATATGCACAGGAGCACCTGTGTAGAGAGGAGGTGGCTGAGGTCCCAGTTGCCAGTGGCAAACAGGGACCCTCGTGCACAGCTGGGCTCAGTCCTGGCATCCACGGCTGCTCCTGGGCATGGAGCTCAGCCAGTGCTTTTGCCAGTTGGGCTTTGCTTGTGCTACCACCAGGACACTGGGTCACAGCTGCATCTCTTTATTGCAGCAGAAGAGCTGATTTGGGAAGTGCTGTGTTGCCCCATTTCTTCAGCCCCACTAGCTGCCCACACCCACAGTGGCACTGGGCCGCCCCCAGAAAACTGTCAAATCTGGGCTGTGGCTGCAGGGCACAGCTGCTCTACAGCACAGGTGGACTGCCTTGGGGGTAGGACTGCCCTGAGGGTAGGGACAAGGAACAGGGAGAGGTCTTCTCTATGTTTTCCAAAGGTGATTATTCTACAGGCAATCAGGGGCAGACCAACACTGCAACACTACATTTAAGCTTGTATTTATTTATGCGTTTTTTGTTCCCCAAGCAATTATTTTGACAGTCTTTTGTTCACTTCTTACTTAATGTTCCATAGATGAACGGTTTGGACTCTCTTTTTATAGGAATATAAAGAGCTCAGAAAGCTCTATTTTTAATTTTGATATCATTCTCTCTCCCCGCTCCTAGCCTTTACAATGATCATTTTTGAAACATCACTGAGGATAGGTAGAGTTATTTGGGAAATAACCAATAGGCTTGGCTTAACCTGGGTATTGGATTATTATTTTCAGTGCTATAAACCTACATTGCTTCAAGGTTCACACCACGGTCCTGATTTGTGGCTCAATGCATGGATGCCTGTCTGAATTAAAACAATGTTTGTGAGGCAGCTGAAGAGCTTAGACCTCAGAGATTAAAATTCCTGGGAGGAGTAGGTGGAGGAAGAAAGGATAAAATCCTGATTCAAAGGGTTTTTCTCACTTCTAGTATGCCAGAAGTATGGTAGACTACACCTGTCTTCAGATGTCATTTAGTTACAGAACAACTCTCTACAGTGTCAGACTCCAGGAGAAATGACTCAACACTTTGCCTCCCAATGCATCAGCTTTAATTCTAGTGAGAGGTAGGCCTTAATTACAGTCCAATTAGAGCAAATCAACAAAGCAGTCTAGCCATTGTGTGAATGGCAAGAGGAATTTGCTTGTGAAGAGATGACTATGTCCCACTCAGTAATGAACAAAATTTTCCTTGACTTGGAAGAAAGTAGACAAGGAGCAATGCAGTATTTGGGGTTTATCCAGGGATAAATGGGGCAAGAAGCTGTAACAACTTAACCTGTTTTACAGAACACAAGTACTGATATGGCCAATAATGCACCCACATGAAGGGATCTTCAGGACATTCCTATATTTCTTAACTGAAATGGGCAGCAAAATGCTGACATTTATCTGAAGTGGAAGCCGTGTTCCTCTCCTGTTTCTCCTTGAGCACACTGTGTGTTATTTGCAGACTTCACTGTCCAGCCCATCAATCCTCTCGTGGCCAATTGCTAAATGGCACAA
Source organism: Passer domesticus (assembly GCF_036417665.1). Taxonomy (NCBI): domain Eukaryota; kingdom Metazoa; phylum Chordata; class Aves; order Passeriformes; family Passeridae; genus Passer; species Passer domesticus. Next base: position 2,933,902 of record NC_087482.1, on the reverse strand, counting down.
GTACCAAAATACAGGTGCCAGCATAATCAGCCCAGCACTAATGCAGCACTGCTTTGATGGTGCACAGGAGCACAGAATGGCTTGGGTTGGAAGGGACATTTAAAGGCCATCTAGTCCCAATGGCCTGCAGTGAGCAGGGACACCTTGAACTAGGTCAGGTTGCTCAGAGCAGGAGCTTGAATGTCTGCAGGGATGGATGTCCAGCTCTCTGGGCAACCTGTGCCAGGGTTTCAAAAGCAATAGTGTAAAATATGTCCTTCTTTCATCTAGTCTGAATTGACCATCTTTTAGATTAAAAGACCCTCGGTCTGGTCACAAAAGTCTCTACTAAAAATTCTGTCCCATCTGTTTACAAGCCCCCATAAGGCACTGAAAGGCAGCAATCAGGTGTCCCTGGAGTCTTCTCTCTTCCAGGCTGAGCACTGCCAGCTCTCCTAGCCTGTCTCCAAAGCAGAAGGGCTCCAGCCCTCAGAGCATTTTGTCCCTCCTCTGGACTTGATCCTTCCTGTCTTGGGGACCCACAGCAGGATGCAGTACTCTGTTGTGGTAGAGACCGAGACACTACAAAGCAACACACTCCATTTCCAGAAGGCTTCAAACCCTGTTTTTATTCTAGCCTGCATGCCTTTTCTACATTCTTACAAAGCTCTTCTTGGAATAGGCCATTGCAGGTTTCTCTTATTTATCCTTCTTTCTTTCTTGGTTTCTATGTCAATGACATAGAAAATTGGCAGAAAATTATTTCCAGGGTTAACGTGGATCCTCTTATCAAACATCCTGATGGCTCACAGAGGCCACTGTAAAACCTCCTCCACAGTACTCCAGGTGGGGTCTCACCAGAGCAGAGAGGTGGAATCACCTCCTTCAACCTGCTGGGCACTCTCCTTTGGATGCACATGGCTGCCTCACGTCCAGCCTCTCTTCTAGCAGCAACCCCAAGTCCATCCTGGCAGAGCTGCTCTGCATCCCTTCATGTCCCAGCCTGTGAGATCAGCTCAGCTGGGACTGTGTCACAGCCCTTGGGCAGAGCAGCTGGGCAGGATGAGCTCGCTCCTGAAGAAGGCAGATCCACCTTCCCAAACAATTCCACCCTGGCCATGATGTCAGAGCAGGCTCTGAGTTCCCAGAGCCCCGTGGTTGCACAGCAGCACAAGGACCCAGCAGTCAGTCCCTGAGCACAACCGTTGCGGCAGCAGCGGCGGTGGCAGCAGCGGTGCTGACGTTGGGACAGCGGTGTCAGGACAGCGGTGGCAGCAAGAGCTGCGGGACTGGCAGAGGGCAAGGCACCATGGCCCTTGCTCTGCGCCTCTTCCTCCTGCTCCTCCTGGCCGTGGCCCTGCCTGCCAGGGCTGCCCAGGCTGCCAGGTTTGTTTTTACCCCAAGTTGCTTCAGCAAGGGCATTGAAACAATGAGATTGGGTTGGATGTTGGCTGAGTAAAGAAACTAATGCCACATCCACTGCAATCAGTGATATGCTGACAGATGTTACTAGTGTTAGACATGCTACCCTTCAAAACAGGGCAGCAGTAGATTTTCTTTTACTGGCACATGGACACGGTTGTGAGGAATTTGAAGGATTCTGTTGCATGATCCTGTCAGAGCATTCTGAATCCATCCAAACAGCATACAAAAGCTGAAAGATTTGACAGCTCAAATTAAAGAAGATGGTCTGTCATACTTAGATGATTTGTTCCAAGAATGGAGCTTTGCACCTTGGCTAAGGGAACTCTGTAAGATAGGTCTATATGTGCAGAGTGTTTTGGTGGCCATACTAGTAGTGACACCTTGCAGACTTCTGTGCGACAAATGATGGAGAAAACTATCAAAGAAGTTTTTGTCATACAAGAGAGAAAAGTAGGAAATAGATTCACAGAAAGTTGTCAAAATCTTACAGAGATGGTAGATGAAGGTATAGCCATAGAAAAATGTTTTGAATTAAACTTAGAACAGGCGAGATTTTTTGAACAATGACTTGTAATTATTATCAGACATGACTTATGCCCTTTGAACTGACTGGACTTTCACAGCATTAAAATTGCTGTGTTTTAGTATAGCAATACTTAATGTGAGCAAAAAGGAAGCTTTAAGCAAGTAACAAGCAGATATATTATAGGAAATCTACAAAACGCAAGGGAGTTAATAAAGGAGACAGTTAGGAAAGTTTCTTTTTAGTTGAACCAAGAGGGGGAATTGTGGGAATCCATAGAATCTGAGGGTTTTGGGAAAGCTGCAAAAGGCAAGCCTCAGTGACAGCAGAACTGCAATTAGAGCTAAAAAGTAATCATAAGATTTGTCAGCAGAAAAATTGTATAAGAGGTAGGCAAGTAAAGACTTAGAGAGCAATGGTCTATGTATTAACACTTGTCTAAAACAACTCCCTAACCTGCAGAAAAGTCTATCTAGTTGAACGTGAGGAAGTTCTAAGCTTAATAATGGAGCTCTGTGCATTGTATTTTAAGCAGATATTGTATTTGAAATAAGCAAGCATTACTTTAACCAAAGGAATGTGTGCTTACATTAATTGGATGGAACTACTGTCAATAGGTTTTGGGTTTTGTGACTGGCCAGGAAACTTTTAAAGTAAGTTGCAACATTAAGTTCTTGGTCTGCTGCTTGGGATGTGAAATGCTTGCATCTTCCCATTGTCATAACTATATAATGAGACTGATGCTGGAAAATGAAACGGCTCAAGGCGCATTCCTGAGTAGTACTGTCCTGTTTGTGATTTCTACATAGATCCAGATCCAGCAATAAGGGGCAGCTGTCCAGCTGAGCCCAGCTGTGCCAGCAGCTCCAGCCGTGCTGGGGAGCCTTGCCAGCTCTGGACCCTGCTGTGCCGGAGGGTCCCTGTGTGCCACTGGCAGCTGGGGCCTCAGCCACCTCCTCTCACCACAGGGGCAGTTCGGGACAGGAGTTGAAAGACGGTGGCTGCACTTCACACCCAGACAGCGTGAGCAGCTCCTCCAGCAGTAATAAGGGCCTGGACAGCCCTCTCAAGTGCTCTGTGAAAGGGACCCCAGAACAGCCATCTGCAAGGGAACCTCCTCCTACCCTGTAGATCCCACTGCCACCTGCTCTCCCCATAGGTCTCCCCAAGATGCCTTCATCCCTTTTTTGGTCTCCCTGTATCCTGTCCCAGCCATTTCTCAAGTTCTTCTAGAGACCCCAAGACTAGCCGAGCAGCCTCCAGCCCCTCCTGAGACCAACGCATCCCTTCCTCTGCCCCTGAGCTCCCTGGCCTTGCCCTCTAAACAACACTGGAGCTAAGCCCTGCTGCCCCGCCATTGGGCCATTGTGAGTCAGCGAGGAGCAAGGGGTGCAGCTACCTGAGTTGCTGCTGAGTGGCTGATTATAAGAGGTGTCTGGGGAGCGGGGCGAACAGGAGCGAGCAAACAGGGGTGTGGTGAGTCTCTGGGGCTTATACAAGGCAGTTTGCACGGCAGTTCCCACAGGCAGGGCAAACAGGCGGGGTTGCCAACTTTCTTGCTAGTAAGGAGTCCTCTGTGTTGTTTGAGGTTTTTCTGCTGCCTGCTTGTGTTTGAGGTGTCTGTTAGTAATGGTTTCTACACGGTCACAAACTGTGGCTGGTATAAGTGTAAGTGAGTTGAGCCCTCCAAAAAGGATGTGTCTGTACAGACCCATCCGAGCCCAGAATGTTTGAGCTTATCGGTGGCTTCAGGGAGTGTTGTGGAGGAGACCTGCCTGCGGTGTGAACAGGTGAACGACCTCCTTTCACTGGTGGCTGAGCTTAGGGAGGAAGTTGAAAGGTTAAGGAGTATCAGGGAAAGTGAAATGGAAATAGGTTGGTGGAGCTGGGCCCTTCCATCTTTAAGGGAGGCCTCTGACCGAGAGACTGAGGACTTCTATGCCTCCCGCTGTCAGGCAATAGAAGGGCACCTGGTGGATGAAGAGGAGTGGAAATGGGTCCCCATTCGGGGAGGTAATAACAAAAACTCCTCCCCATCCCCATCATCCTGGCAGGTCCCACTACAGAATAGGTATGAGGTCCTGGAACTAAAGACCCAACTAGATGATTTAGAAGAAAACTGTCTGCCCAGTGAGCCCCCCAATTATGATTCATCTATAAGATGGATCACTACCTCTAACATCAAGAAGAAAAGAAGGGTAATCGTAGTAGGTGATTCCCTTCTGAAGGGAACTGAGGGCCCCGTATGTCGATCAGACCCATCCCACAGGGAGGTCTGTTGCCTCCCTGGGGCCCGGGTACAAAATATCACTGAGAGACTTCCTGGGCTGATTCAGCCCTCTGATTATTATCCACTGCTGATACTCCAGGCTGGCAATGATGAGATTGAAAAGAGGAGTGTCAAGGCAATTAGAAAGGACTTTAGGGTACTGGGTCAGGTAGTTGATAGGGCAGGAGCACAGGTAGTGTTCTGCTCAGTCCCTTTGGTGGCGGAGGAAAATGATGAAAGAAACAGGAGAATCCGCATCACCAACAAATGGCTTAAGGGTTGGTGTCATCGGCAACATTTTGGATTCTTTGATGATGGGGAAACTTTTACAGCATCTGCTCTGCTGGAACCAGATGGGGTACATCTCTCTGTTAAGGGCAAAAGGTTTTTAGCTCATGAACTGGCAGAGCTCATTGAGAGGGCTTTGAACTAGGTTTGAAGGGGGAAGGGGATGCAGCTGGGCTCTCTGGAAGCAGGCCCAAGGGTTGCAAGGCTAAGTTAGGGATGAAGTCAGTAGCCCAGCTGAGATGCGTGTATACCAATGCACGCAGCTTGGGCAACAAACATGATGAGCTGGAGGCCATGGTGCAGCTGCAGAGCTAGGATGTAGCTGCCATCACGGAAACATGGTGGGATGCCCCACATGGCTGGAGTGCTGCACTGGATGGCTACAAGCTCTTCAGAAGAGACGGGAAAGGAAGAAGAGGTGGAGGGGTGGCCCTTTATATTAAGCAGACTTTTGATGCCATAGAAATTGAAACTAAGGAAGCTGGAGTTGAATGTCTATGGGTAAGAATTAAGGGGAAGGCCAACAAGGCTGACACCCTACTGGGAGTCTGTTATCGTCCACCCAAGCAGGAAGAAGAGGTAGATGACTTATTCTATAAGCAGCTAGGTAATGTTTCAGGATCATCAGCCCTTGTTCTTGTGGGTGACTTCAACCTACCAGACATCTGCTGGGAACTTAATAGAGCAGTAAAGAGGCAGTCCAGGAAATTCTTAGAGTGTATGGAGGACAACTTTTTGTCGCAGCTGGTGGGTGAACCCACCAGGAGAGGGACTATGTTAGATCTGCTGTTTGCAAATAGAGATGGGCTGGTGGGAGATGTGGTGGTTGGAGGTCGCTTGGGGCAGAGTGATCATGACATAATAGAGTTCTCAATATTTGGTGAAGTCAGGAGGAGCACCAGTAAGACTCTTGCATTGGACTTCCAGAGGACAGACTTTGGCCTGTTTAGGAGACTTATTCAGAGTGTCCCTTGGGAGGCAGCCCTTAAAAACAAAGGATCCAGGAAGGGTGGGCATGCCTCAAAACAGAGATCTTGAGGGCACAGGAACAGACTGTCCCTGTGTGCCGAAAGATAAGTCAGTGGGGTAAACGTCCAGCCTGGCTGGGCAAGGAGGTTTAGGAGGAACTTAAGAATAAAAAGAGGATGTATCAGCTTTGGAAGGAGGGTCAGGTCTCTAAGGAAGTATTCAAGAGGGCTGCTAGAGCATGCAGGAAAAAAATTAGGGAGGCCAAAGCTCAGTTGGAACATAGAATGGCGACTTCTGTAAAGGATAATAAAAAATATTTTTACAAATACATTAATGCTAGAAGGAAGGGTAAGACCAGCCTTTGTTCTTTATTGGACAAGGGAGGGAACTCAGTATCTGCAGATGAGGAGAGGGCAGAAGTGCTTAATGCCTACTTTGCCTCAGTTTTTAGTGGGAAGAGGACTTGCCTTCAAGACACCTGTCCGCCTGGGCTGGTTGATGGTGTCAGGGAGCAGAATGGTCCCCCCCATTATCCAAGAGGAGGCAGTCAAAGAACTACTGAAATGCTTGGATGTTCATAAATCTATGGGACCTGACGGGATCCACCCCAGGGTAATGGGAGAGCTGCCACATGAGCTTATAAAGCCACTCTCCATCATTTACCAACAGTCCTGGCTCACTGGTGAGGTTCCAGATGACGGGAAGCTGGCCAATGTGACACCCATTCACAAAAAGGGTGCAAAGGAGGATCCTGGTAATTATAGACCGATCAGCCTGACCTCAGTACCTGGCAAAATAATGGAACAGTTTATATCAAGTGCCATCACACAGAATTTACAGGATGGCCAGGGTATCAGGCCCAGTCAGCATGGGTTTAGGAGGAGTAGGTCATGTTTAACCAACCTGGTCACCTTCTATGACCAGGTAACCCGCCTAGTGGATGCAGGGAAGGCTGTAGATGTTGTTTATTTGGATTTCAGCAAGGCCTTTGACACTGTCTCCCACAGCATACTCCTTGATAAACTGGCAGCCCGTGGCTTGGACAAGAGCACTCTGTGCTGGGTTAGGAGCTGGCTGTATGGCCGGGCCCAGAGAGTGGTTGTGAATGGTGCTGCATCCAGCTGGCGGCCAGCCACCAGGGGTGTCCCTCAGAGGTCAGTGCTGGGGCCAGTTCTGTTTAATATTTTTATTGATGATATGGATGAGGGTTTAAAGTCTTTTATTAGTAAATTTGCAGATGACACTAAGCTGGGAGCATGTGTGGATCTGGTAGAGGGAGGGAAGGCTTTGCAGAGGGACTTGGAACGGTTGGATGGATGGGCAGAATCTTCTGGGATGAAGTTCAATAAATCCAAGTGCCGAGTCCTGCACGTTGGCCACAATAACCCCCTGCAACGTTATAGGCTGGGGACGGTGTGGCTGGACAGTGCTCAGGTGGAAAGGGACCTGGGGGTGCTGGTTGACAGTCGGCTGAACATGAGCCACCAGTGTGCCCAGGTGGCCAAGAAGGCCAATGGCATCCTGGCCAGTATCAGGAATAGTGTGGCCAGCAGGAGCAGGGAGGTCGTTCTTCCCCTGTACTCGGCACTGGTGAGGCCACACCTTGAGTACTGTGTCCAGTTCTGGGCCCCTCAGTTTAGGAGGGATGTTGAGATGCTTGAGTGTGTCCAAAGAAGAGCAACAAGGCTGATGAGGGGCTTGGAACACAAGCCATACGAGGAACGGCTGAGGGAGCTGGGATTGTTTAGCCTGGAGAAAAGGAGACTCAGAGGTGACCTTACCACTCTCTTCAACTTCCTGAAGGGTGGCTGTGGTGAGCTGGGGGTCGGTCTCTTTCTCCGGGCAACAACAGATAGAACAAGAGGATACAGTCTCAAGCTGCACCAAGGGAGATACAGGCTAGACTTAAGGAGGGAGTTTTTCACAGCAAGAGTGGTCAAACACTGGAATCATCTGCCCAGGGAGGTGGTGGAGTCATCATCCCTGGATGTGTTTAAAAAAAGACTGGATGTGGCACTTTGGTGCCATGATCTAGTTGAGGTGCTAGAACATGGGTTGGACTCGATGACCTTAAAGGTCTCTTCCAACCTTGAAATTCTGTGATTCTGTGATTCTATGAATCGGTAGGTGATGGCCCCTTCTTCTGTTGCAATAGAGAGATGGAGCTGTCACCCCAGTGTCTGGGTGGTAGCAGCAGCAAAGCCCACCCGGCACCAGCACTCACTGAGCTCCATGCCCAGAGGCAGATGGGGATGGCCACGGTGTGGGCAGGCAGGAGCCAGGCAGGGGCTGCTGTGCCCAGCGGTGGGGCCCCGAGGGGATGGGGGAGCCCAGGGGGCAGGCAGCAGCATGGGGCTCCTAAGAACAAGCCACCCCATTTTGCCTTTTTTTTTAATTCTTAGAAATGAGAAAGTTTTAGAAATATTTTTAAATGTATTTACTGTAGAGAGATTTCCTGAAATATTTATTCCTGAGTACTACAGAATTTAAGGATTTTTCAAGGACTAAGGACTTCACTCCTAAAGCAGTTTTAGAATCCTGAAAAAGCAACCCTATTTTATCTTCACTTCTAATTTTTAGAAATATTTAGAAATGCTTCTTGTAGAGACAGTTCACCAGATGGTTCATCCCTTTTTCCACATTATGTTTCTATTTTTGAAAGTAGTTTTACAGTTCTGGAAAATTTTTTACACTTATACAATAAAAAATAAAGTGGCATTTCAGTGGTAATATTTACTCTGCAAAGCAGTAAGGCACCCTAAGACACCCAGCCTGCTGCAGAGGCAAAGATCTTTTCCCACAGGAACTTTGTACCTAGTCACAACCACGTTATGTAAAACCTTTTCCCAGATGTTTCCTGGGATTCTTGACAAGCTCACCTCTTAGTCTTCAGAGGCAAACTTTGAGCACAGTGGGAATCTCTTCAAGTCACCATCTTTGTTTGCTTGTGCAAGAACTGCCTCAGTTCCAGAGCAGGGGCTTCTCTCAGCTTCCTGCTGCCCCCGGGCTCTCCTCCCGGCCTGCTGGGCTTTGTTGGCTGGCACAGCCTGTGCCAAGGGCCGGCAAGGTGCCTGCAGGCCCCAGCTCTGGGGGAAACAGAGAACGTCCTGCCCGTATCCACCGTGCTGCCAGCTCAGCAGTGCAGCACAGCACGGGCTCACGCTCCCCATCGCTCCCACAGATGCAGTCGGCACCGCAACACGTCTTCCCGATGCCCAGAAGGGAATTGGTTTCTGCCAGGGAACACACTGCTGGCTAGAGTTAATGCCAAGCCTGGCTTTTCTATTGCATGCAGGGGATTGGGGGACCCCTGTAAGGATGGCACTTGGCCGGGGTCCCTCATGTGGCACACGAACTGGAGGGGGGGTTTTGTAGGTGTTGGGTTTTGCAGGAAGGCATGCAGGGCTTTGCGTCCTTTGTAAGTGGTGCACGGGGCTGGGGTTCCTCGTGAGGTTCTTAGGGGATTTGAGATCTCTTCTGTGGCGTACAGGGGACTGGAGATATCTGTAAGGCTGGCAGGGGCTTGAGTTCCTCGTGATTAACGTGGTGGTTTAGTGCTTGCCGTCAAGGCCTGGAGAGGAGCTGAGTCCTTCCTAAGGTGGGCAGGAGGCTGGGCTCTTTTGTGAGGCACACAAGGCTGCCCTGGGGTCTCTGCATTGGTGAGCACGGATTCTCTGTGAGGCACACAGGGATATTTTGGGGTCTCTGCTGAGGGGTGCAGGGATCCCTCAGGAGGCACAAAGAAGTATTGATGATCTCTACGAAGGTGTGCAGGGATCCCTCATGAGATGTACAGCGGGGTTTTTCAGTCTCCTCAGCGCAGCAAAGGGCCACTCTGGGTGGAGGCTGTGCAAAGTGGGCAGAAAGCTTCCTGCCAAGCCTTGCGGCCGGCGGGCGGGCGGAGCCCATCCTTGGGGGTCGGGCGGGGCCTCTGGAGCCGCCGTGCCCTTGTCGGGCAGGTCCCGGCCCCGGCGGGGAAGGGCCGCGGCCCCGGGCTCCGGCGGCGCTGCCGAGCAGCGGCGGAGGCACAACAAGGGCCCCGCTCTGGCCTGGCCCTGTGCTGCAGCCGAGCACAGGGACAGCCACGGCCGCTCCCTGCGCCACAGGCGGCACCGGGGCTGCAGCTGAGGCCGTGCCTGCTCCCGCTGAGGAAGGGGCTCCTTGCAATGCCCACTTCCCTAAAGCACGTGGGCAAGCCAGCACGGCATGGAGACACTTCTGAACTGTGCTCCCATGGACACTGGGATCGAGAGATGGATTGACTGGAAGTCCTGGCCAGTCACAGTGTGAAGATCATGCTGGATGCTGGAGGCAACTTCTCCATGTCCCTTTGCTGACAGAACAATCACAGATTAACAATTGTCGCCGAGAGCAGCCCCAGGGGCACGGGGCAGAGGCAGAGGGAGGTGGGGAGGAGAAAGAGCAGGGCCGAGGTTGCCCTTGAAAGGCAGAGGTGCTCTGGGGCCCGCTCCTGGCCAGGGACCCTGCCCAGAGCCGTGCCCTGCTGGCCGGGGCCTTGAGGGGCAGCTGTCCAGCTGGGCCCAGCTGTGCCAGCAGCTCCAGCCGTGCTGGGGAGCCTTGCCAGCTCTGGGCCCTGCTGTGCACGAGGATCCCTGTGTGCCACTGGCAGCTGGGGCCTCGGCCACCTCCTCTCTTCACAGGAGCGCCTCTGCAGCTTCACAAGACCGGCCAAAGAGTTCCATCAGGGAGACTGCCACCTGCACCTGCGCCTCTCATCAGCCTTCTCTATGCCAGTGTCCAAAGTCCCTGCCACGGCTGCATTACCAGCTTGTTGCTAGGGACATGCTGCCACCACCCAGAACAGGAGCCTCTGGCCCTAAACGTGCTGGCATTGGTGTCCAGTCAGGACTGAAGGTGGGACCCTCCTGCCAGGGAAGGGCTTGATCAACGTCTTTTACCTCTGCTCTCTGGGTGGTAGCATCAGCCCTGCCTGTGCTGATTTTCTGGGCACCGCCAGGTTTGTGCAGACAGCAGCCGGGCATGTGTCTCCTGACACTAGGATCTAATATATTTATTTTTAATTTTGCAAAATTTAGGAACATTTGTCATAGAATATTCCCCTAATAGTTCTTCCCCTTTCCCACAACAGTTCTATATTTCTCAGCGTAGTTTTAGTAGTTGGAAAACCAGAATATTTTCACACTTCTAGAATAAAATAAAAAAAAAAATTGCATTTAATTGGTAATCTTTATTCCTGGAAGAACTAAGTTCACTGAAGAAACATAGTCTACTGGAGAGGCTCATTGCCCAGGGCAGATTTGTATCTTCTCACAACTAACCAAGAACCTTTTCCCTCATATTTTCTGGGATTTCTGACAAGCTCACCTCTTAGTCTCCAGAGGCAAACTTTGAGCACAGTAGGAATCTCCTCAAGTCATCATCTTTGTTTGTTTCTGCCAAGAACTGCCTCAGTTCTAGAGCAGAGGATTCTCTCAGCTTCCTGCCGCCCCGCTCCCCCCAAGCCTGTCCTGAGCCCTCTCCTGCAGCTGCTGCACTGCCATGGAGCTGCTGTAAAACACAACAGCTCTGCCACAGCCGCTCAGCTGGATTGGAGAAGCTTTCTGGCTGTGCTTACATTAGGCTGGTGGCTTCTCGAAACACAAGCTGAGCTTCTGAATGCTGTGTTTCACCTGGCAAAGGAACTGATGCTACCTTTCTCATGGAGCCTAATCTCCCATGGGCTTTCAATGCTTTCTGGCCAGCATACAGCCTGGAAAACCTTTTAATGCAGCCATTTAGTACTGAAAATTACCCAGTCTGTGTATCAAAGGAACTTTTTAAAATGCTGGAGCCCACCAGAGCATCCTTCCAGGCCATAATTTACTCCCCCGCACCTCCCCCTCCATGACTGACAAACAGCACCTTTGACAGTTCTTTCCTCCAGAAGCTGAATGGCACCATTTCATTTGGGGGAGGAAAAAAAAGGAAATGTTCTGGGATACAATCATCATCATCATCATCATCATCATCATCACAATGAGCCACAAATTAGTTAAATTACATCAACATCTCAGACTGTGGACTTACTTCTCAGAGTGCAGCACTGGCTGTACTACCTCCTGAAACTGCAGATGTGCTACAGTCTTTAAAATCAGGTGGACGCAGACAAACTTTGGAGCCAAGCCCAGCTCTGGGAGAGCTTTAGGGACTGGGCCTCCACGGGCACTGCTGTGTGCCTGGAGTAACCTGCCCCAAGCCATCTGCCACCTGAAGAGCCAAGTGGGGCACGGAAAAGCACAGGCTGCAGAGGGGCTGGGAGTGCAGGGAGCCCATCCTTGTCAGGACTAACACGCTCATCCCACCTTTGGACTGGGTTTGGATGGAGACCAGAACTAATAGCTGGCAAAAGGAAAAGAGGGTACAAAGGTCCCTGGAGTCCCCTGCCCCAGGAAAGGAAGAGGGCAATATGTGGCCGGGGGTTTAAAAGGAGGCTGTGTTCCCCACTAGCTGAGAGAGACAACCCCACAAGCGGATGTCCCAATGGACTCGCTCCCTATATTCAAACAAAGCTACAGGACTCCTCTGGCTCCTTTATGGACACTGGCTTTTCACAGCGTGATTTTTATGCACACCTGTTTCCTTGTATCAGACTATCAGCAGCCTGCAGTGACTCACTGCCACTCTGGTCTGCAGGGGAAATGGAACTAATTTCCATTGGGGCCCTCCCAGAGGGAAGAACAAACCCAGAGGAGACAAACAACCCCTGCAGGCATCCAAACTTCTGCACCAGAGGCTGAGTGAGCTGCAGAGGGGGCCTAGTGGGTGCATTTCCCTCAGCAGCTGGGCACTTGCGCTGCACACGTGTGTTGGATAATATACCAAGTTGAATTTTTGTTTCATGTCTCCAGTCAGGCTTGGTTTGCCTTTGCCTTAGGGAAAGGAATTCTCATGGCTTTTTTAAGGGATCTTGCACCACTCTCAAGGGAAATGAGCTGAACATCTCAATGAACTGGGAATAACCCAAAAGGTCCACAAAAAGATAATGACCATCAAGAACACATCAATGACCATCAGCAAACATCAAGGAACATCTGCCCCAGACGCTGCCCCCTGGCATAGTTGGAGACACCTGGTCTGGAAGAGGTTGAGAAGAGAATCAAGGAGGGTGGACTTTATTAACATCAGAGGCCAAGAAATCTGGCTTCAGGAGAAAAACAAATACTAAGAACTATGTGACCTGAGACCAACGAATATTAAAGGAATGGAAAATTACATCTAGTTGAATATTAGGAAGTCTGAAGCTTAATAATGGAGCTCTGTGTATTGTGATGTGTTTTTTCTTTTATTAGTTTGATTTGTAATTTTGTGGTTTCCTTATGCTGTTCCTTTTGTCCCTGCCCTTTTCCCAGAACTTTCAGCATTTTTCCTTTAATGTTATTAGATGCTGGTTTCTCCCGGAGCTTGCCTCCCCTTGAGAATTTTCAGTTTTGTATTTCTTCAAACTTTATTAGTTCACTGAAACTGTTTTCCTCCCTTGAACTTCTTTATTGGTTTATACATTGTATTTCCCGCCTTGTTTTTACTCCCAATTTTCCTGATTTGTTAAAGATTGTATCCTCCCGCTGGGACCTGCCCCTGTCTATAAGTTACTGTTTGCCCTCAGTTCAGGGTCCTGGGATGATGAAGAGGGGAACTTTTACCATCAAATAAAGTTACCCCAGGACCCGTGTTGCTGTTCCTTTGTTTCATGCTGTGCCATCACTGGCAGCTGGGATTTAGTGGAGCTCGGGGGAGGGGGATTGTTGCCCCCCTGTCACCATCTAGCTGGGCCAAGCAACAGTGATGTGTAGTTATGTTATTGTAGTTTAGATGTCCTCTGTTCTCCCCATAGTTCCCTTTCCCCCCATGTATTGTTACCATCAGGCAGCCGGGGTTGTCAAGGCCGGGTAGAAGAAGGCGTGCACGTGTCCCTTACCTGGGGCAGTTGGGAATGGAGAAGCTTGTTGCCAAGGGGGTGCAGCATGGCAATACCTGATCTCCCATCAAGTTACAAGAAAGCAATCTCACCGATAAATGGCAAAGAAGAGCTGACTGACAGACTTTGGCAGGGCCCAGGGCTGTCTGATGCAACACTCAGGGGTAGAACAGGCTGAGCACCAATCTTCAAAAAGAACCAGCAACGTGGTCTCCACAAGGCCAGTTCCCAGCGCTGCAAATTTTTCCTTATATAGTCCTTTGTTGTATTTTTGTTAAGGTTTAATAAACCTTTTTTAAATTTTCAAAGTGAGCAGTTGTTTCTCACAGATAGAACTACTGTCAATATGCTTTTGCTTTGTGTGATTGGTCAAAAAACTTTTAAAGTAAGTTGTAATATTAAGTTGTTGGTCTGCTGCCAGGGATGTGAGCTGCTGGCATCTTCCCATTGTCATAGCCATGTAATGGGACTGATGCTGGAAAAGAAACAGCTCGAGACCCATTCCCCAGCAGTCCCATCCCATTCGTGATTTGTACGTAGACCCCCCCGGCCGGCAATAAATGGTGCTCCTCAGTGAGGAGGATTTGTAGACTAGAGGAATATAAAAAATAAAAAAGAAAACCGTGGACAGTGCTATTGCCTGAGGCCCAGGCTGTTAAAAGGAGGAATGGATCATGCCCTTTGTTGTCTGTAGCTGGTATCCTTGTAAGTAACAAGTAGCAACTTTAGGGGCTCCTGGGCAACGAGATGGGAAACCATCTATCTAAAACAGGAGGGGATGTCTTTTACCGGCTTCAGACAATTTTACAGGAAAAAGGACATTCAGACAGCTCAAAACATGAACGAAAAGACTTATTAATCTGGGTAAAAGTGAATACTCAAAATATAGACTTGAAGTCTGCTTTTACCTTTGATTTCTGGGACTGGATAAACTGGAAAATTTACAATCTAGTCTCTCTGAAAAGGAAGAGACTTTAATCAAACCTGTTTCCAGAGCTTTATCATAGAGCTTTAAACAGAATGATCGTAACAGAGACTTTCTCAAACACCAAAACAGAACACCTAGTTTTAAGATGTTAACTCCGAGTGGTGCTAGGTCTTTGTCCATCTCTGGGAGGATCTCGGGTTTTGTTTGTAGCTCTTTCCCTTCTCCTGGCATGTCTGGGGTTTCCCCAGGCAGTGTGGACAGCATCCCAATCCCCGCAAAAGGGGAATCAGATCAGCTTCCAGCTTCGGTCGTGTCCTCTGTTTCTTCCAGGATTCCCTGTGTCTCTGATGCTGCGACCAGGCATCCTCCATTCCTCCGCAAAATCATCCACCCCTGGATTTCCTGGGAAAGCATTCGGGATTTTCGTTGTGCTCCGAGAATTTGGGGGGTCAGGAGTCGTGTTCTGGGGAGATTGGGAGTCAAACGGGTGTGAGAGATGAGAGTTTGGGGAAGGTTTGCAAAACAAGGGCTGCTGTTTCTGCGCCCTGTTCCTCTTCCAAACAAGTTGTGGTTGGATCTTGTTCTGAAGTTGTTCAGCGGGGTCTGCCAAGGGGGGCTCCAGATCCGCTTTGCCTGGCCGAGGGGCTGTGGGAGTCACCCCTGCCACGGTTTATTCCTATGTATGACATTTTTTTAAAGAAAGGACTTGCACCAGGTAGCAGCCACAGGACACCTACAACTTTCCGAGAAAGAGAATTTATTGTTCCCTTATCAGCAGTAAACTAACTTCTTCCTGTCTCACTCAGACATGAAGTTGGCATTAGCATTAAGACAAAGAAGTTGACGATGAACAGACAGAATCCTGTGTTTGAATAGAATTTATGCATCATGTATGAGATGTATGAATATGCAATAGGCTGTTGTTTTTAAGGGTTGATCCTCTGTTAACAGGTGTCCTTTTTCGGGCTTGTGTTGCCCAGAAAAAGGTACACGGAAGTCTGTAACTCTTTGTTTTTATTGTCTCATATTATCTGAATCCAAATTGTCCAAATTTTTATTACTCTAATTATATTACTATTGTTATAACCATTTTATTATGATTAAACTTTTAAAAATTTTAAAAACAAGTGGTTGGCGTTTTTCACAGCAATTATTAAAATGAATGCTATATGTGTTATGTTAGAAAGTTATGTTGTATTAATCCTTTTAAGTAGTGTGGTAAATAAAGTTTTTCATCTACAGCATAATATTAAAATAGACCCTATATGATGTAAGATATGTTTTGTAACTAGCTCAAGGAATCTACGAGAGGATGAAGAAATTCTGCGCATAGATATAACAGCTCCAAGACACCAAAATTCCACGAGAAGAATTATTAACTTCTTATCGGGAAGAACCAGACTTCTTCCAGACTCAAAAGAGGCAGAGGAATTGATTTACAAGATGAGGGGGGAGCAGAAGTTAAGCAGAAGACACCTTTTGTTTGAAAAGAATTTTTGAATCATGTATGAGATATATGAATATACAACAGGCTATTGCTTTTAAGGGTTAATCCTTTGTTAGCAAGCCATGCTTTTTGGGCCTTGGTGCCCAAGAAGCATCTGGACAATCAGAGTTAGGACAATAAAGGAGAATAAAAAGAAAAGAATTGCTTTTTATTCTCCTTTATTGTCCTAACTCTGATTGTCCAAATTAATATTGCTCTAATTTTTATTACTCATTTTAAAACTATTTTATTTACTATTAAACTTTTAAAATTTTAGAACAAGTGACTGGCATTTTTCGCAAGTGGTTATGTAATTTATTATATCAGCAAGTGTGTAACCAAGAAAGCCCTAATGCAGAAGAAGTAGAGTTAGTTACTTGCTGGGTCAAATTCTTAGAAGGAGATTCAAAGGTATACAAAGTAAAAAAAGATAAAGAGCAGAAATCTGAGGGAAAGGATAAAGAAAACAAGAGAGTTATTCAAAAGAGGTGGGATCCCCTTGATTATGTAGCCCCACCAACTCTTCCTCCCAACTATCAAGCCACCCCCCCCTGCTTAACACCCAGCCTCCTGCTTCTCAAAACCAACCTTTACCCCCCTCCAGTGATCCCCGCCTCTCCTCTGTCTCCTCAGGGAATCTCCATGTCATTTTTACCCCCTCCAACAACTCCACTCCCCCATATATATCCACCCCTTGATGCTTTTCCTCTGCTGCCCCCTACACCCACTAACCTGCAGCATGCTCAACCTCTAAGTCAGAATACAACACTTTTCCCTGAGAAAAAGCCTCTGCATATATCCTCCAACCTAACAACTGCACCTTTCCGAAAATGATAACAAAGAATTAGTGAGCCAGTCGAATAACCCTTCAGATGCTGGCCCTTACTGTAATACCAGATCAAAAAGGGGTGTAAGGCCAGAGGTAAATCTGGACAGGCTGTTTCCCCTGAGGGAAGTCCCTCTAGGAGGGGGCGTAGGAGGAATAGGTTTGTAAATGCACCCCTGACAACCTCTGAAGAAAGAACCTTGAAAAAGGAACTGGGTAACGTGGTAGAAGATCCCATTGGGACAGCACAGCAATGAGATCAGTTCCTGGGTCCCAATATATATACCTGGGGGGAGCTGGATTCTGTTATGAACATCCTCTTCTCCCCAGAGGAAATATGCCTCATTAGGCCAGCAGGGTTAAGATCTGGGAGAAGGAAAACTGCACCAGACCCCCAGGTGAGCAAAAACTCCCTGTAGTGGACCCAAATTGGAATCCCATCCAGGAAGAGGGCCAGGGAAACATGCAAGACTACAGGAACCTAATTATAAGAGGCATAAAAGAATCTGTACCCAAAAGCAGCAATTAGC
This sequence comes from Passer domesticus, assembly GCF_036417665.1. Taxonomy (NCBI): domain Eukaryota; kingdom Metazoa; phylum Chordata; class Aves; order Passeriformes; family Passeridae; genus Passer; species Passer domesticus. The sequence goes on along the minus strand of NC_087482.1, from coordinate 2,916,743 downwards.
ATTTGATGGGAGTCAAGAAAAGGATGAGTCCCCGGGGGCATGGCTAAATCGATTAAAACAAAATTTTCAGTTACATTCCAGCATTGATCCTGATGGACCAGAGGGCCAAGTATTATTAAAAGTATGGTTTGTTACCAAAGGTTGGCCTGACATCAGGCAGAAATTAGAAAAATTAAAAGACTGGAAAAATTGGAAGACTGGCAAGAAAGGGGAATTAAGGATCTGGGAAACTCTGAAAATTTATTTAAGGAGACATGAGGAGAACAGAACAAAAGCAAAAATTATGGTGGCAGTAACAAGAGAAAGCCTAGAAGTGGGAAGAGGGGAGCCAAAAGGGGGAGCAGAAAATAAAGAGAAGCTGGGTAAATGGAAAAAAACACCATTAGATTATGTGTATTGCTATTACTGTGGCTAAAGAAAGCATGTTAAGCAGTCCTGTAGAAAAATTACAAATGGATGAAGCAATTGAGAAAGAACAGGACACCCTAGTATTGTAAACAAAGGGCCCCAATGTAGGCAGGGATGACGTGGAGGACTCCATGTTCTCCAAAAGCAAATTTATTACTTTATAATACTATATTATGTTAAAGAATACTATACTGTACTATACTAAAGAATACGGAAAAGATACTTACTCAATGCTAAAAAGATAATAATGAAAACTCGTGACTCTTTCCAGAATCCCAACACAGCTTGGCACTAATTGGCCAATGAGTCAAAACAACTCACACCAGAGTCCAAAGCGGCAATCACCCTTGGGTAAACAATGTCCAAACACATTCCAGACGAGCACAACACAGGAGCAGCAAAGGAGATAAGAACTGTTTTCCTTTTCTCTGAGGCCTCTCTCACTACCTTTCAGCTTCCCAGGAGAAAAACCCTGGGCAAAGGGATTTTTCAGAGAATCTGAATGTCACATCCTAGAGAAGATTCTGAGAGGAGATGATGATTAGGGGTGTCAGGGGTTGACGCTGTGGGGGATGAGATTGGACACTAGATAGAGCCCCTGATAAACTTAGAAATTGGTCCCCAGAGTGAAGAATATGAGTTTTTAGTGGACACGGGTGCTGATCGATCCTGTGTGACAAAGCTTCCCAGAGGGGCTCAGCTAAGCAAAAAGATCTGCCAAATGTGGGGAGCAAAAGGGGAACCGTTCAGAGCCCAGGTTACAGAGAGCATAATTATACAAGGCAATTCCTACAAAGGAATGTAGGGATGATTTCCTTTATATCCCAAAAATAACTTGTAACTTACTGGGGCAAGGCTTGCAAGTAAAGATGGGAATTGCAGTAGTGCCAAAGGAGGGGAGGATTTGGTACCCCAAATAATGTTATTAACTGGACAGGATTTGGGAGAAATTAACCCAGTAGTCTGGGCGGAAGGAGGAGGGCCAGGGTTGTTAAACATCCCACCAATTAAGACAGAAATGCAGTCAGAAATTCCCCCTGCTCAGGATAAACAATACCCCATCTCCCCTGAAGGCCAGAGAGGACTAACAGCTGTGATACAGGGACTCATGGAAGAAGGCATACTAGAACCATGCATGTCACCACATAATACACCAATGTTAGCTGTCAAGAAGGCTAACGGAACCTATGAATTGGTGCAGGATTTGAGGGAAATTAACAAACAATTTCCAGATAGCCAATAGTATCAAATCCATATCCTCTTCTTAGTCAAATTCCACAAGAGCATGCATGGTTCTCAGTAATAGATTTGAAGGATGCCTTCTGGGCCCGTCCATTAGAGGTGGGGAGCAGGAATTTGTTTGCCTTTGAACGGGAAGACCCACACTGCAAATGTAAACAACAACACAGGTGGACCTGCCTCCCACAGGGATTCACAGAGTCCCCTAACCTATTTGGACGAGCCTTAGAGGATCCTTTAAAATCCTCTGTACCTGGGGAAGAAATACAAATTCTACAATATGTGGATGACCTGCTAATATCAGGCAAAGATCAAGAACAAGTCAAACAGGCCAGTATAAGTTTACTAAACTTTCTGGGAGATAAAGAATTAAAAGGATCAAAGAACAACCTCCAATTTGTAGAAGAAGAGATAAAGTACCTGGGACATCTAATTGGAAAAGGGTAGAAAAAGCTCAGTCCTGAAAGAGTTGTGGGGATCCTGTCAATTCCACCACCCAAGACTAAAAAAGATGTAAGAAAGCTAATAGGTCTAATGGGCTCTTGTATATTATGGATTGATCAGTATACTCAAGCTGTAAAATTTTTGTATGAAAAATTAACAAGGACAGAACCTGTAGTCTGGACTCTGGAGGATACCGAACGGTTCCAAGACTTAAAGGCTCGATTGACGAAAACCCCAGTTTTGAGTCTGCCTAATTGAAGAAAACCATTTGATCTGTTTGTTAATGTTAATGAATGGATAGCATATGGAGTGATAACCCAAGGCTGGAGGGGAAGCAGGAAGCTGGTGGCTTATCTGTCAAAATTATTGGATGTGGTTGCAAGAGGGTGGCCAGCCTCTATTCAAGCTGTGGCAGCCACAGCTACCTTATTAGAAAACACTCCAAATCCTACATTAAATGGAAGGATTTCAGTACACACATCCCATTATTTGAGGACAGTGTTAAGCCAAAAACTCCTCAGTGGCTAACACACAGCTGAATCCTGAGGTATGAAATAACCCTGATGAATGTCAAGAATCTAGAGACTGTCACCTCAAAAGGTTGAAACCCTGCTCAATTCTTAACCGGGGAACCAAAAATGGAAAATTTAGATCATAATTGTATAGAGCTAATTGAGATGCAAACAAATGTAAGAGAAGAGCTAGAAGAAGACCCCTTACCATATGGAAGGATCCAGTATATAGATGGATCCTCCCAAACAGTAATGGGAAAATGGGCATCAGGATACGCCATTATTGAAGCAGAGGAAAACAAAGAAAAAGGGAAATTACCCTCAAATTGCTCTGCACAAACTGCGAGGTATATGCCCTAAAGAGAGGTTTTGATTTATTAGATGATATAGGGACAATCTCCATGGATTCTCAATATGCCTTTGGGATAGCTCATACCTTTGGAAAAATCTGGCCAGAGAGGGCATACCTTAACTCAAAGGGGAAAAATCTGGCACATGAAAGTCTGATAGGGAAGCACTTGAATCCCTCAGAGGACCAAAAGAAATTGCCACAGTCCATATTAAAGGCTACTAAAAAGGGGATACCCCTGAAATCCAAGGAAACAAATTAGCAGACCGGGCAGCCAAAAAAGCAGCCTTTGAAATGCTGGACTCAGTCATAGTCCTAAGGGTAAAAAAAGACCAGGGGAAAATAAAGGAAGAGGGGGTTCCAGTTTTCAAGGACAAGGAGCTAAAAGAAATAGAGCAAATGGGAGCAGTAAAAACAGGGGATGGAAAGTGCTGGACCCCAGATGGATGATAAATATTCAACTGAATAATAACCAGGAAAGTGATGGAAGAGATATACCAATTAACTCACTGGGGAACACAATGAATATATGATCATTTCCTGAAATATTGCATGGGGACAGGAATATATGAAATGGCCAGATCCATCACAGGAGAATGTCTAACCTGCCAAAAAGTCAACAAAAAGGTAATGTGAAAAACAACTCCAGGAGGGAGGAAATTAGCCATAAGACCTTTCCAGAATATTCAGGTTGATTTTACTGAATTAACTCCAGCCCCAGGGTATCAACACCTATTGGTCATAGTTAACCACCTAACCCACTGGGTTGAAGTGTTCCCCACAAGAAACTCAAACTGTGACAAAAGTTCTCTTGGAAGAAATTCTTCTGAGATATGGGCTAGTAAATCTTACTGATTTGGACTGTGGCCCCCACTTTACATCCAGTGTTCTGCAACAAGTCATCAGGGCCCTGGGAATAAAGTGGGAGTTACACACCCCTTGGCACTCTCAGAGTTCTGGGAAGGGCGAGAGGGTGAATCAAACCTTAAAGCATATCTTAACAAAATTGGTCTTAGAAACCCAATAGAACTGGGTCAAATGTTTACATCTAGCCCTATTACAAATAAGAACAAGAGCCAGAACAGATCTAGGGGTCTCTCCTTATGAAATGCTGCTTGGGCTGCCTTTCTTGCTTACCCTGTACAGTCCCAGGGAACATCTAGAAGGGGGCATGACAATGCAAAAATACTTAGAAACAGTAACAGCAACCCTGGAAGAACTAAGGGAAAAGGGACACCTTCCCCAAACTTCCCCACTGAACTGTAAAATACGTAGTATTAACCCAGGAGACTGGGTATTGATTAAATCATGGAAAACCTCTCCACTCACTGCTCGCTTTGAGGGCCCCTTCCAGGTGCTGCTTACAACAAACACCGCAGGAAGAACAAAGGAGCGGGGGTGGACACATGCAAGTCCAGTGAAGGGTCCAGTACAACCCCCAAATGAGGCAAGCAAATGGACTATAGGCAGCAGAGACAATAAAGACTTGAAATTGGTCCTGAGGAAAACAGCAAAAGAAGCGCAACCCTGAACACAACCCCCCACGGGAAGCATCTACATTGTTATCCTTAAATCCTTAAAGCTTGTTAATGTTTGTTATAGTACAAGGTCAAGTTTTGTTCAGCTAAGAATGACAATCAAAATAAGATCTCAGTTTCCAGTACTGTTCCATAGAGCGCTCTCCTTGCAACCCTAATTGGGACCAAATTGAAGAAAGGGAGTCAGTACAATAAAGGTCATGGCAGAATGTCTCCAGAAGAAGGGAAAACCAGAAGTGGGAGGCAAGACTGGATTGGGAACTACCTCCAGGAAATACTCTCTAGGCACCGAGAAAACCCCTGTGGTTCGAGAGGTGAAGAGGCCAGCCCGTACCAGACTCCCACTGGTAGCAATGCTACTACTCACCCACTTTGGAGGAAGTGGAGGAAACACTTGTGAGAAGTGTTACTATCCCTTGTATAGAGGAGATACAGTACGTGTACTCATCAGAGTACACACAGACATGAATCCCAAATGCATCGATCACTCCCAGTTAACAACCTGTAAAGAAGAAAATAAACTATATGGGCTGGCTAAAAATATTGCAAACCCAAGCCAGAGGATGTCAGGAGAGTGCCCTGTGAAAGAAAGATGGGTATGCTTTGAACAAGGAAGTGAAACCACAAGGAAAGTGATACATACAAAGAGAAAGAAGTGCAATTGAAAAGACAAAGGGATAGAGAGGGACAAATATACAGAAAGAATCTTTTTTATCAATATGGTACAAAAGAATTTAATTTGACTCATTGTTGAGTGTGCAGGGGGACACACTTAAGTGAAATTTGGCCATGGGACAGTATCAGTTTAGGTCCCCTAGACATTTTTAAATGGATTACATCAAGAAAAGGCACAGTGGTACCCAAAAGAAGGGAAGGTGAGTGGAAGCTTAAATCAACAACAACAGGGGAAGAGTTCAATAACATTAAAAAGTGTGTGCTGGATTGGCACGGCTAACAAATCAGCCATGGCATTGCCTTCTGCTAAAAAATCTGGAAGAGAAGAACGTGAGCGAATGTGCATTACAAAGTAAAGTTCTTGTTGAATGGAAAGAAGTAGGATTAACTTTTTAAGCAAACCGTATAACTGATCATCAGAAACTTCTTTCAGCAGACATCCTTCTGCTCTTTCCACCACACCTGCAACGTAAATTGAATCCGTTACTAAATTAAAAGGAAATGTGAATTTTGAAAAGACCCGTACAACTGCTGCTAGCTCTGTAATCTGTGCAGAACCATCTACTTCCTCAATATCTGATTCCCATTTTTTTGTCTCTGAATTTTGCCAAGCAATCACAGACCTTTTAGACTTCCCAGAACCGTCTGTAAAAAACGTGATTGCCTCGAGGGGTGCATTACTTCTTAAAGGTTTATGAATTAATTTTAAAGATGAACTTAATAGCTCATGTTTGGGACAATTGACTGAAATTTTTCCTGCAAAATTTTCCAAAGCAAATTGCATAACTTCTGAATTTTGAATTAACCATTCTAAATAGATGGATGTGACAGGCAGGAAGATTTCTGCAAAATCTTTTCCTGCAAGGGAAAGCATTCAAGATCTAGCCTTGATAATCAATTGTGAAATAATTTCAGGGAAAGTTGTTATAGTTTTACCCAATTGACGAGACAGGAAAACCCACTCTAAGATTATCAGATGGTCCTTCTTCTCTAGATCCCACTGGAATATCAAACCATGAAGCTGTGGACTGTCTCCTAAAACTGCAAACAAAAAAGACAGGTTAGGATTATACCGATGAGCCTGGCACGTCTGGATGGCTCTCATCACTTTGTCCAAAGCATTTTGAGTTTCTTTGTTGAATTCTCACAGTGAGTTTAAGGCTGTGTCTCCTCTCAACAAGTCTGCCAGAGGAGCCAAGTCCTGATTTGAAAGGCCTAGTAGTGGATGAAGCCAGTTCAGAGTCCCCACGAGCTGCTGCACTTCATTCAATGTCTTTGGATTTGTCCTTACCTGGAGTGGCTGCGGGGTTACCGTTTGTTCTGTCATCCTGTATCCTAAATATTTCCAGGGAGGAAGTGTCTGTATTTTTTCTTTCGCTACAGTGAGTCCTGCTTTCTCCTCTGCTGAGATGACCTGATCTGTTGTCTCTTGCATTGATGCTTGGTCCTTGGCTGCTACTAAAATATCTTCCATGTAATGTAATATGAGAGAATTTGGATATTGTGCACGAACTGAGGAAAGTATTTTTGCAACATACCACTGGCATATACTCGGGGAATTTCTCATTCCTTCTGGTAGAGAAAGCCAATGATATCTTTTCAAGGGTGCTTGCTGATTTATGGATGGGATGGAAAATGCAAATCTTGGTGCATCATCTGGATGCAAGGGAATATTGAAAAAACAGTCTTTTAAATCAATAACAGTTAACTTCCAATCTTTTGGAATCATAACAGGAGAGGGTAAACCTGGTTGTAAAGAACCCATTTCTTGAATCACTTCATTAACTTTTCTGAGATCCTGCAACAACCTCCACTTCCCACTGTTTGGCTTTTTGATTACATAAACTGGGGTGTTCCAGGGACTAGTAGTTGGAGTTAAGTGACCTTTGTTTAACTGTTCCTGTACCAACTGCTCTAAAGCAGCAAGTTTCTCTTTGGGTAAGGGCCACTGGCTGACCCAGATGGGTGTATTAGATGTCCATGTCAGTTTTAAAGTGTTATGTCCATCAACAGCTTTTGTTAAAATCCAGTTTCTAACCTCAGACCCCATTGCGACAAAATGCCCCGGCCCCAAAGAACAAAATCAGCTCCTACAACGAATGGTCTTGTGGTGGCAACACGACCTGCAGGCCCCTCAAATGTGCCTGAGTGGGAGCTTCGAGAGCTCTCACAGTGACCACCAATAGCTGCCAGCTGATCCAGCGCAGGCACCGTGGCCCAGTCCTGTGGCCATTCCGGTGCCAGATGCCGTCTGCTCCGGGATCTGTCAGGCCACTGAGGGTGATGGCTGCCCGAGGGGCTGCAGCACACAGGTGAGCTGAGGCCGCCCGCGGCTGATGAGCCTGGTCCAGGCCATGGCAGCTGTGCTGTTCTGGGACTCTGGTAGGAGGAAAGCTTGTGCTGTGGTCAGTCCTTTGGGTAAAAAGCATGGAGGGTCTGGACACAAAGCTAACACTGTAATTTCCTGTGAACAGGTGACAGAGAGCACAGCTGGAATGACATAAAAACCTTCTGCATGGGATCTGCTCACTCCCACGATGAGGAACTGACGTGGTTGTGGTTCAGGCCCCAGCTGTCCTGTGGGCACTGTGTGAGCAATGGCATTGGTCAGCACCACTGGCTGGGCTGGGGACAGCTCCAGTCTGGCACCTGGGGACATTGTGGTCGGCAGTCCTGCACAGACGTGCTGCAGCTCTGACCGTGGTGGCCTGTGGTGCTCTCTGCCCCTGGTGCAGGGTTCCTGTGTCATGGCAGCCACTGCCCCGTGCCGGGCTGCACGTTTCCCAGCAGATGGCACGGACAGCCCTGTGCTGGGTGACAGCTGTTAGCACGTGACAGAAACCTCTGCACCCACTGTTTCTGGGCAGTGGCCTTCTGCGGGCCCCAGGACATCCCCTCTGAAATGACCTCTCTGGCCACACGAATGGCACGTGTCCCTTGGAGTCTGCTGGTTTTCAATTGCACCTCTGAATGCTCTTAGAGCCTCTGCTAGGGCTTGTGTTTGCATTTCTGCTGCTTTTTCCTGCTGCTTTGGGGTGTTTTCCTGAGCTGCTGTGATGGCACTGGCCAGCACCTCTGCCTGCATGGCTGCTGCAGGCTCAGGGGTGCCCAGGCGGTTCAAGCATCCACGAGCTGGGTCAGGCTGGGCTCAGGACCCTGTGGCAATGCACCTAATACTTTTTTGCAGCTCGGGTTTGCATTAGAAATTGCAAGCCGTTTTAATAACTCTTGTCTGGCTCGGTCTATTGGAATTTGCTTTTCTAATGCCATTTTCAAACAGTCCAAAAACTTAATATAAGGCTCATCTATTCTGTGTTTTATTGCTGTGAAATCTAATTCTGGTTTGTTGCCATCAGGAACCTGTAACAAAGCTGTTTTTGCTGCTTCTTTGATATCCTGTAATACTTGTTTATTGAGAGTCTGGGCTTGTGTTTGAGGATCTGTATGAGCTCCTCCACCTGAGCTGATCTATAGTCAAATTTGCAGTGGCTGGAGTTCCTGCATAACCTCCTAAAAGGTCATTTAACAAACGTTTCCATGCCAGTTCCCACAGAGAAAATTCTCTTGGGGACAGCAGGGATGTGCAAAGCTGCTTTAAATTGTGTGGAGTAAATACATTTGCTGTAAAGGTGGCTTGTAAAAGACTTCTGAAATATGCAGAATCGCTACCATACAAACGAGAGGCTTTGCAAATCTCTTTTAACTCAGCAAAACTGATCTGCTGCCAGCTCCCTCTCGGTGCAGGACCTGCTGTGCACCTCACAGGAAAAACTTTTAACTTCGATGCAATTTCCCACTCTCCTTCCTGAACTGCATCCTTTCTTATCCTCTGCCAGGTATCTGTGACTCCTTGTGTGTTAAACTCTTCCTTAGATTATTTGGAATTACATTGTGGAGCATAGGAATAATTTATTTTTTGTTCTGGCAAGGTGTCGGATATGGGCGCCGCCATCTTGGACAGGGTGACTTCCGGGCATCACATCCGGTTCCCACGCTCGGCGGGGAGGGGGCGTGCCCTCCCGGGCTGTGGGCGGGTACACCACCCAGGCTCCGCCCACAAAAGGGGCGTGTCCCTGCTCTGATGGGCAGGAGCTCAGGGAGGAGCCACCCAGGGACTGCTGGGAGCCCGGGGAGGAGGGCGAGCCACGCCCACGAAGGGCGGGGCTGGGCCGGGGCCATCATGGCGTCTGCCATGAGCTCCTCTGTTCTCAGAGTGGGCACAATCGGCTCGGCTTTTTTCCATTGTACTGCCAAAATTCACCGATTTCGAGCACCAAAGGGAGCTTTTCAGAGGGAATACAGAGGACTTAGGTATGGCAGGGATTCTGAAAGATGTGGTTTGCAGAGGAGCCTGGCCAGGGCTGGTCTGCTCCCCTCTCTCCCAGGACGGGGGTGGGGAAGGGGGGGGGCGGCTGGCCTGGCCACCTCCCAGCCGCTCCTCCGGGGTTTCTGGTTCTCGACTGGGATAAGGGAAGGCTTCTGGGTCCCCTCAGAACTCCTCTTTCTCCTCTCCTCCCGGTCCTGCTGTTGCTGCCTGCATTCTGCCCTGTCCCTGATCTTTGCTTGCTTGTGTGCATTCTTTGCTTGCTTTGCACTTTCCATTGTTACAAATTTTAAGACTGTCCTGAATATTGGACGCAGCTTTAAGTTGGACTTCTTATTCTTTTCCATGTTATGTAATTTCAGTCCGACCGAATCCCAGAAGTCTGGATCGAGTTTCTGAGACATGTCTGAGTTTGGGAACTCTGTTAAGACCCATTTTACAAGCTTTTTAAGCTGTTTCTTGTCAAACTGAATATCTTGAATTTCTAACTTATAATTGAAATATGAAAAAAAATCCTGCTCAGCTAAAGACAACCGATTTCCCATGGTGGCACTCACCAGAGTTTTCCAGTTGTGCTTCTTGGTATGAAATTCCTTCCAGGTCCTGGGTCACAACAGTGACAAATCAGCTGAGCTGAGCGGCAGAGTCCTCTGAGGCTGCGGTGCTGCTCCAGTCCCGTCTCTGATTACAGCCTCCTCTTCACCAGTATGAGGCTTTGATTCGAGATTCCCTCTCAATCTCAAATGCCTTCTTCTGAGTTTTCTATTTTAAAGGGACAAAAAACTCAGGTGCAGGCCTGCTCCCCCAAAACACGCAAATATCAAGTAAAAATGTCCTATTTTGATGGAGGTAATCAAAAAATCCCTAGACCATCTTCCTCAATATGAGAAATACTGTCCAGGCGCCACGTGCTGGGTTCTTTTTTCTGGGGCCAGGTGTTATAAACCTTCAAAAGGGAACCCAGCACACCCAAGGATAGCTTAGCTATTACCTTTGGCAAATAATGAGCAGGATGGCTTCTGCTGCAGTGTTAGAAACAAAAAGGTTTAATAAAAGGCAAAATGACAAACAGAAAATCCGATGCAGGTACAGCAGTCTGCCACTGGTATAAACACCTTCACAAAAGCCTCGTGGTCCTTTTGTCCTCCTCTTTTCTACTTGATGGGCCAGGCAGGACCTTTTCGCTTCTATCCAATTAGGTGACCCCAAGGTTTTAGTGAAGCCTCTGGGGTCTTATGAGGTGGCTTTTCACCTGATCGTTGGGAGAAACTTCTGGGCTTTTTTCCTTTTTTGGGGGACAAAGGCTAGCTTTGCCACTCTGTCATTAGGGGGGCACTCTCCTACATCTCCCCACTGGGGAACAGCTCCATCTGATCCAGCTGTCCCTCTTCCTTTCTCCAGAAATGAAAGGAGAGCCTGTGCAGAAGGAAGCATTTCCCGGAGGAAGCAGTGGCTCCATGGTAGCCTCTGCTGCAGGAAGGGAGGCCATGCCAGGTACAGGCACAGGAGGTAATTGCTGTGCCTCTGGGCCTGAGCCCTGCTGAGGCTTGAGCTGCCCTCTCTGCTGCTTGGCAGTGCGGGCACACAGCATTACCTGACCCCCTTGAAGTGCTCGGTTCCCTAGAGAAGGGGATCCCACCACAGCATGGAACAGTTCCCATCTGTGCTCCTTTCTAGATTGGGATCGTGACTTGCATCATTTGGAAATGCTGGTAAACCATGGTTTAAGGATCTTGGAGCTTGGTGAAGGTAGGTTGTCAGCAACCCTTTCCTAACAGAGTAATCACTGTCCAAGTGTAATCATTGTCCAGAGGAATATTCCTCTGTCATTTCCCTTAAGATCCTCTGAAGTTTGATGGATTCTGCAAATCCTGGCCTCAAAGTTTCTACTATTGTGCCCAACAGTGATCACGCAGGATCGCTGTCAGTGAGAGAAGGGAGCATTTAGCTTTCAGCCTTCCTCCTGTGTGCAATGCCAGTGTGTCCTTCCGTGTGCTCTGTGCAGCCAGGGAGAAGGGCAGAGAGTGAAGGGGCCGGGCCCAGGGCTGTGCCCCGGGGCTGAGCCTTTGGCAGCTCCTTTGCCAGCCCCAGGGAGCCTGAGCTGCTCCTGCTGCCACTGCCAAGCCCTGGCCCTGCCCGGGGCTGGCTTTAGAGCTGCTGGCATCTCCAGGGAGTCCTTTCTGCCCCGAATGCCCGGCAAGGGGCTGCTTCCATCCCAGTGTGGGGCCACTGCAGGCACGTGGTCCCCCTGCCCCTGCTCCTGAGTGGGAGGCAGAGCTGAGGGAGTGCCTTGGAGGGCACCAAACACCCAGGTGCCCTCACTGCCACTCGGGCCTGAAGGAGAATCTTCATCAGGGTCACAGGAGCTGTTGTGTCCTGGCTTTCTTTGCAGCTGAAGTTGATGAAGATGATGCTGTTGATGAAGATGATAGGGATTCCCAGCCCATACCCATTACTGAGCCTCTGGGAGATGCTGAGGGTAGGTAAAGACTTTCCTCCCTGGGAGAGCTGCCAGCTCAGAGCCCAAAGCTGGGCCAGGGGGCATCGCTGCAGGTGCCAGCACAGAACCATGCACGTGTGTGCCCTCGCCCTGCGCCATCCCCTCACCTCTGCTGCGGCTCAGTGGTGCCCGTGCAGATCAGCAGAGATGGCAGAAGCTTCTGTGGCTGTTGAGTTACAGGTGTGTCTGCAGGGAGGACTTCTCCTGCTCCTTTGCTGATCCCTACACAGAAGCCTGGCTCCCATGGCAGAGGTGAGTAGTGTGTCCCTGCTGACCCCACAGGCTGAGCACTGGTTTTGTGGAATCCATTCCTGGGAAATGGAACTATTTCACTTCAGGTCCCCTGAGAATGGAGAACAAACTTAGAGGAGACACTAAGTCCTGGAGGCATCCAAACACATGGAGGAGATGCCGAGTGATCTGGAGAGATGCCGTGGTGGGTGCATTTCCCTCATGCTTCCCCTGGGACTCAGCAGCCGGGGCCTTTGGCTGCACATCTGGACACGCCGTGCCCGGCACAGCGGGAAGGGATCCAGGGCAGCCTCGCTGCCCCACTGCTGCTGCTGCTGCTGCTTTGACACCCTGCAGGGCTGTTTCCCAACCTGGCCTGGCTGTAGCTTTTTCCCAGCCCCTGCAGGAAGGCATTTGGCATTAGCTGACAGGCAGCCCAAACTGCACCATGTGCCTGAGATCCCCTGAAATTTCATAGTCTCCAGGATGATCACTAAGGGTGGGTATTATGATGAAGATGGGCCCTGGTCTACCCAGAAAATTGTGTGGATTCCTGATCCTTAACCATGACTTTCACAAGTACTGGCTGCTGAAGATGCCACCTCCCCAGTGGGGAACAGCCCCACCTGATCCAGCCGTCCCTCTTCCTTTCTCCAGAAGTGGATGGAGAGGCAGGGCAGAAGGAAGAATTTCCCAGGAGAAGCAGTGGCTCCATGCTAGCCTCTGCTGCAGGAAGGGAGGCCATGCCAGGCACAGGCACGGGAGGTAATTGCTGTGCCTCTGGGCCTGAGCCCTGCTGAGGCTTGAGCTGCCCTCTCTGCTGCTTGGCAGTGCAGGCACAGCCTGGACTAGAGTGGCACAGCCCAGGGGAATTATCCCGAGCAGGCTCAGGGCACTGAGCAGTCCTGCTGGGGTCCCTCCTTGAGAGACATGTCCTGAAACCTGGCAGCGACTGCACGGGGTGCTCACAGTGGGGAAAGGACAGAGGGGGAGAGCAAGGCTGCAGTGTGTCTTGAGAGGGCCTGGCTGTTTGCCCTTGGGATCTGGGGGGTTTCCCAGCAGAAGGAGGGCAGGAGGGACAGAGGGAGGGAGGGAGGGATGGAGGGATAGCTGTGGCACTGCCTGCTGCAGTTTGCCCCCATGCTTTAGGGAGGATTTCTTCTGTGTGTGAGGGGGAGAGTTCCAGGTCCCTGCACTGCTGCAGCCACCCCTCCCAGGGATGTTGCTGAGGGCAGGGAAAGAGTGTGGAGAGTGACCAGGAGCCAGCCCAGAGCTCCCCAGGCCCCTGGGCAGCTTTGGCCATGTCTATTTACATCTGGCTCCCATGGCCTTACCCGACTCCCTGGCAGTGCCCAGTTCCCTGTGGCAGAAAGAGATCCCAGCACACACTGGAAAATGTTCTCATCTGTGCTGCATTGTAGATGAGGCTGCTGGGAAGGCTTCTCCATCAGCTTGGATGAATAAAGTTTTGAAGCCCTTGGAGCCTCCTGCAGGTATGTTCTCAGTGTGCCACCAAGGAAGAATTGTAGACAAGCGGGCAGGCACCAGGTGACAGAAGCTTCTGTGGCTGTTGTGTTACAGATGTGTCTACAGGGAAGACTTCTCCAGCTTCTCCAGCTGCTACCTTGGATGCTGCACTCAAGCCCAGCTCCCATCACAGGAGTGAGTAGTGTGTCCCTGCTGACCCCACAGGCTGAACCCTGCTTTTCTGGGATCCATTCCTGGGAAATGGAAATATTTTTCTCTAAGGTACTCCAACAGGGAAAATCCAAGATACAACAGATAAGATATCCCTGGAACCATCCAAACAGATGAGGCAAGAGCTGAAGGAACCCCTGCAGACAAGAGAAGGTGGGTGCATTTCCCTCATGCTTCCCCTGGGAGTCAGCAGCCGGGGTCTTTGGCTGCACATCTGGACACGCCGTGCCCGGCACAGCGGGAAGGGATCCATGGCAGCCTCGCTGCCCCGCTGCTGCTCTCACGCCCTGCAGGGCTGTTTGCCAGCCTGGCCTGGCTGCAGCTTCTGCCCAGCCTCTGCCAGAAGGCATTTGGCATCAGCTGACAGGCAGCCCAAACTGTAACACACCCTGAGATCCCCCACTATATCCAGCCCTGCAGATTAGGAAAAGGGTGGCTGTTTGGTGGTGGAAGTGCTCTCATCATGCCACTGTAACCTGGCCATTTTCCTGCTCCATAAATTTCACAAATATTACCTCTGATGCCACCACCCAAGTGGGGAACAGCTCCATCTGAGGCAGCTGTCTCCCTTCCTTTGTCAAGAGATGGACATAGTGCTTCAGTGGAAGTTGGCATTTCTTGAAGGAAGCACTCCATCTTCGGTGCCAGCCCCTGCTGCAGGAAAGAAGGCAAAGCCAGACACGGGCACAGGCACAGCAGGTAATTGCTGTGCTGGGCTCAGCCCTGGCCGGGGCTGTGTGGCAGCAGCTCTTCCCCCAGGGCCTGCCCTTGCCCGGCCCGGCAGCAGCCAAAGCTGGAGGCGCCTCGGCTTCCAGGCCTCTGGAGCTGGTTCAGAGCCCCGGGGAAACGGGACTGCTGCAGCAACGTCTCTGGTGCTGCAGCTGCTGCGGAGCTGGCCCTGAGTGCCCAGAGGCCCAAGGCACAGGAGCAGCCCCGAGCGGGAGCCCTGCTCCCCTCCCGGGGCCAGAGCCAGCCCTAGCACACTATGGAAACAGTTCTCATCTTGGTTTGCTTCCAGACTGGGAGGCTGGGAAGGATTCTCCATTAGCCTGGCGCTCTGAAGTTGTGAAGCCCTCCGAGCATTCTGCCGGTATGTTCTCACTGTCCCACCAAGGCGTAATGTTTGACTGACTGGTCAGGACCAGATGACAGAAGCTTCTGTGGCTGTTGTGTTACAGATATATCTGGAGCGACGACTTCACCAACTCCTACCTTGGATGCTGCACAAAAGCCCAGCTCCCATCACAGGAGTGAGTAGTGTGTCCCTGCTGACCCCTCAGGCTGAGCCCTGCTTTTGTGGGGTCCATTGCTGGGAAATGGAACTACTTTCTCTTAAGGTCCTCTGACAGGAGAGACCAAAGACATGGCAGGCAAGAAATTCCAGGACCCATTAGAAATCATGTGGCAAATGCTGAAGGAATGTCTGCAGAGAAGACAAGGTGGGTGCATTTCCCTCATGCTGCCCCTGGGACTCAGCAGCCGGGGGCTTTGGCTGCACATCTGGACACGCCGTGCCCGGCACAGCAGGAAGGGATCCATGGCAGCCTCGCTGCCCCGCTGCTGCTTTCACGCCCTGCAGGGCTGTTTCCCAGCCTGGCCTGGCTGCAGCTTCTGCCCAGCCTCTGTAGGAAGGCATTTGGCATCAGCTGACTGGCAGCCCCAATTGTACCACAGGCCATGCCCACCCTCAGATGCCCTGCAATTTCCTGATGTCCAGGCAGATCAGATGTTGGGGCTGTTTGGGGAAGGAAGCAGCCTTGGGTTGTCCCAAAATCCTGGGTGTTTTCTGATCCTTATGCATTCCTTTCACAAGTGATGCCTCCTGAAATTGTCCCCTTCCCCATTCCCAGTCAGGAATGTTTTCATCTGATGCAGCTGTCTCTTTTCCATTCTCCAGAAATCAAAGGAGAGCCTGCGGAGAAAGAAGCATTTCCCGGAGGAAGCAGTGGTTCCGTGCCAGCCTCTGCTACAGGAAGGGAGGCCATGCCAGGCACAGGCACAGGAGGTAATTGCTGTGCCTCTGGGCCTGAGCCCTGCTGAGGCTTGAGCTGCCCTCTCTGCTGTTTGGCAGTGCGGGCACAGCCTGGACTAGAGCAGCACAGCCCAGGGGAATTATCCCGAGCAGGCTCAGGGCACTCGGGTCCTGAGCAGTCCTGCTGGGGTCCCTCCATGGGAGACATGTCCTGAAACCTGGCAGCGACCGCACGGGGTGCCCACGATGGGGAAGGGACAGAGGGGGAGAGCAAGGCTCCAGTGTGTCCTGAGAGGGCCTGGCTGTTTGCCCTTGGGATGTGGGAGCTGTCCCAGCAGAAGGAGGGCAGGAGGGAGTGTAGGAGGGAGGGACAGCTGTGGCACTGCCTGCTGCAGTTACCCCAGGGCTTTAGGGAGGGTATTCTGTGAGTTTGAGGGAGAGAGCCCCAGGGCCCTGGGCTACTCCAGCCACCCCTCCCAGGGGTGTTGCTGAGGGCAGGGAAAGAGTGTGGAGAGTGATCAGGAGCCAGCCCAAAGCTCCCCAGGCCCCTGGGCAGCTTTCGCCATGTCCATTCCCATCTGGGTCCCATAGCCTTACACGACCCCCTTGCAGTGCCCTTTTCCATGTAGCATTCGGGCATCCCAGCATGCCACAGATATGGTTCTGATCTCTGCTCCCTTTTAGACTGGAATCGTGACATGGGTTTTCAGGAAGTCCTGATGAAGGATGGTTTGAAGTTCCTGGAGGATGCTGGAAGCAAGTTTTCATTCTGCCCTTCCTGAGTGAATAATCAGGATCAATGCAACAAAAGCTCATTTATAAACCATTTCCCTTAACATTATGTAAAGGCTGAAGGATTCTGAGAATCTTTCCCTTCTCCCTTCTGGATCCCTGAGGGATCCCTCAGGATCGCTGTCAGTGGGACGAAGGAGCATTGATCTTTCAGTCCTCCTCCCGTGTGCTGTGCCAGTGTGTCCTTCCGTGTGCTCTGTGCAGTCAAAGAGAAGAGCAGAGAGGGAAGGGGCCGGGCCCAGGGCTGTGCCCCAGGGCTGAGCCTTGTGGGCAGCCTGAGGATCTCTTGCAGTGCCACAGGAGCTCCTCTGTCCTGCCTTCCTTTGCAGCTGAACCTGCCGGTGAAGGCCCCACATCCAGGACTGAGGCTCTGGGAGATGCTGAGGGTAGGTCAAGGCCTTTCCCCTGGGAGAGCTGCCAGCTCAGAGCCCAAAGCTGGGCCAGGGAGGCAGCGCTGCAGGTGCCAGCACAGAACCATGCACGTGTGTGCCCGCGCCCTGCACGATCCCCTCACCACTCCTGCGGCTCAGTGGTGCCCGTGCAGATCAGCAGAGATGGCAGAAGCTTCTGTGGCTGTTGAGTTACAGGTGTGTCTGCAGGGAGGACTTCTCCAGCTCCAGGGCTGGATGCTTGGCCCCAACCCAGCTCCCATGGCAGGGGTGAGTAGTGTGTCCCTGCTGACCCCTCAGGCTGAGCCCTGCTTTTGCGGGACCCATTCCTGGGAAATGGAACTACTTTCTCTTAAGGTCCTCCAAAAGGGAAGACCCAAGATACTGCAGCCAAAATGTCTCATGAGGCAGATGAATTCCTGACACAAACACAGAAGGAAGCACCCGGAGGACAAGGTGGGTGCATTTCCCTCATGCTGCCCCTGGGACTCAGCAGCCGGGGGCTTTGGCTGCACATCTGGACACGCCGTGCCCGGCACAGCGGGAAGGGATCCATGGCAGCCTCGCTGCCCCGCTGCTGCTTTCACGCCCTGCAGGGCTGTTTCCCAGCCTGGCCTGGCTGCAATTCCTCCCCAGCCTCTGCAGGATGGAATTTGGCATTAGCTGATAGGGTGCCCCAACTGTACTGTGGGCCTGAGATCCCCTGCCATTTCCCAGTCTCTGAGAAGATCAGGCGGTGTAGCTGTTTGCTCATGGGAGTGCACTGGCCTAGCCCAAATTACCTGGGCTTTTTCCTGGTCTTTATCTGTGACTTTGACAAGCATTTCCTGATGAAGATGCCACTTCCCCAGCGGGGAATGTTTCCATTTGATCCAGTTGTCCCTTTTTTCCTTTTTCAAGTGATGGACCAAAAGGCTGTTCAGGAGGAGGAACACTCAGGGAGAAGCAGTGGCTCACTGGCAGCACTAGCTTCAGGAAGGAAGACGATGCCAGACATGGGCACAGGCACAGCAGGTAATTGCTGTGCCGGGCTCAGGCCTGGCCGGGGCTGTGTGGCAGCAGCTCTTCCCCCAGGGCCTGCCCTTGTGCGGCCTGGCAGCAGCCAAAGCTGGAGGCGCCTCGGCTTCCAGGCCTCTGGAGCTGGTTCAGAGCCCCAGGGAAACGGGACTGGTGCAGCAACGTCCCTGGCGCTGCAGCTGCTGCGGAGCTGGCCCTGAGTGCCCAGAGGCCCAAGGCACAGGAGCAGCCCCGAGCGGGAGCCCTGCCGCCAGCCCAGGGCCAGAGCCAGCCCTGGCTCCCGACTGGGCAGGGGCTGCGCTGGGTCCTGACAGGGCCTGAGCCTGTCCCCTGGGGCTGGGGGAGCTGTCACGGGGCAGGGAGGGCCAGGGCTGGCAGTGGCTGCTCAGGGATGGCTTTGGCCCGTGTCCCTGGCAGCAGCCACTGCCCAAGCAGCTGCGCTGCCCCGGGCTCTCCTCCCGGCCTGCTGGGCTTTGTTGGGTGGCACAGCCTGTGCCAAGGGCCGGCAAGGTGCCTGCAGGCCCCAGCTCTGGGGAAACAGAGAACATCCTGCCCGTATCCACCGTGCTGCCAGCTCAGCAGTGCAGCACAGCACGGGCTCACGCTTCCCATTGCTCCTACAGATGCAGCTGGCGCCACAAGACCTGTTCCCAATGCCCAGGATGGCCTCGGAAGTGGTTTCTGTCAGGGAACAGGCTGCTGGCTAGGGTTTCTGGCAGGCGTGCTTTATTTGGAGCTTGTCTTCATATTGTGCTGCATTGGAATCTGGTATTCTTGGAACAGAAAACAGTGAGTGTTTTGTGCTCTCCCCCTCCAACAGCTTCTTTTGAAAGTCTAACGTGGTCAGAGAACATTCCCATTGAGGCTGCAGTGGAGTTGTGGCCAGTCCATGATAGTCCAAATAGCTCTCCTGAGGGTTCTGCTGCTGCCCAGTGCTTCCATTGGCCTCTCAATTGCTGGGCCTTGTCCTGGGGGCCCCGCTGGGGCTGCAGCCAGAGCTGGCTCCCACTGAGGCTGCCTGGCCAAGAGCAGCCCCAGGGGCACGGGGCAGAGGCAGAGGGAGGTGGGGAGGAGAAAGAGCAGGGCCGAGGTTGCTCTTGAAAGGCAGAGGCGCTCTGGGGCCCGCTCCTGGCCAGGGACCCTGCCCAGAGCCGTGCCCTGCTGGCCGGGGCCTTGAGGGGCAGCTGTCCAGCTGGGCCCAGCTGTGCCAGCAGCTCCAGCCGTGCTGGGGAGCCTTGCCAGTTATGGGCCCTGCTGTGCAGGAGGCTCCCTGTGTGCCACTGGCAGCTGGGGCCTCAGCCACCACCTCTATTCACAGGTGCTCGCGTGTATCTTCAGAAGACAAACCTAAAAACAGAGGCAATGACAACCTGGCAGTTTATCCCAGCTCTTCCCTTCTGCCCCTATCTGCCCTGCCGTGGCTGCATCCCCGCCATGCGGCCGTCCCAAAACCCACCCCTCCTCAACGAGACCCTCTGCCCCTGAGCCCCCTGGTCCTGTTCCCCAGCCAGGACTGAAGGTGGGCAGCCCTTGCCTGGCAGGGCAGGGCTTGTCCCACATTTTATGTTTAAATAAAGAATTAGAGTTTTCACAGCTATGTCCGGTTGGTAGCACCAACAAAGCCCACCCGGCACCAGCACTGACTGAGCTCCATGCCCAGGAGCAGCCGTGGATGGCCATGGTGAACTGGTTTAGGACAAATTAGGGAAAATATCTCCAAAGGAGCCCCTTATAGGAAACAAAACCCTCCGCACCTTCCCCCCTCCCCACCACTGGGTTCGGGAAGAATTTCTTCAGAGGGGAAGTGGAAAAAGCTTGTTTATTAAAGAACAACAAAAAAACACTCCCAGCACAAGAGAAATAGCCCGAGATGGCAACAGATGTTTCACCAGTCCAAGGGGTCGAGCCGTTTCTCTCTTCGCTGCGGAGGGTACGAAGCTTCTCTTGCAGACCCCGGACAGAGCCCCTTGCCCGGTGCCGGTCCGATATCTTCGGGGGGGAAAGGGGGGGGGGGAAGGGGAAGGAAGGGAACAACAGAAACCGGGGAAAGGAGGGGAAAAAGAAAAATGGCGAAAAAAACAAGCGAGCTAAAAAAAGCAAGAAAAAAAGAAAGAGAAGCAAAGCTAGAAGAGCAAGCAAGCAGCCAGCCGGCCAAGCAAGCATGCAAAAAGCCCAGCCCCAAGGCAAGGGGGGGGGGGAAGGACAAAAACGATAGACACAACAAACGGAGCAGGGGACAGAAACCACGATTTGGGATAATAAGCATGAAAATGTCCTGTCCCCACGACATTCCACCCCTTATCCCATATCGTGAACATGTTATTGAACAACGTAAACTTTCTTCTCACTTGCTCCAACCTTCCACACTTACACGTTTTCTTTCATTCTTACTTGCTCAGACCTTCGACACTTTCATATTTCCTTCTGTTTCATGTCTGTATGATCTAATGTACAGACAATGGTGGTCACGCTTAACAAACAATGATATCATCCCACAATCAGATCTCCCTGAGGTACGCAACGGGTTGTCCCATCTTTCTGCATTATCCACCAGGTATAACCTGGTCCTTGAGCAAAGACAATCCCACGAATGGGTTTGCCTGTACTCGAGGCAGGATTAATCCATACTGTCTTCCCCAACAAACCTCTGACATGGGCCACTGGGACTTTATCTCCATCTACTATATTGAGGGACTCAGACTGGGCAGGACCTGCTCGGTTGGTGGAACCTCGAGTGTTAACTAACCAGGTGGCCCTGGCTAAATGCTGCTCCCAGTTCTTGAGAGACCCCCCACCCAATGCCTTCAAGGTGGTCTTTAACAATCCATTGCATCTCTCCACTTTACCTGCAGCTGGTGCATGGTAGGGGATGTGGTATACCCACTCAATTCCATGTTCCCTAGCCCAGGTGTTAATAAGATTATTTTTAAAATGAGTCCCATTGTCTGACTCAATCCTCTCAGGGGTACCATGCCTCCAAAGGACCTGCTTTTCAAGGCCCAGGATGGTGTTACGGGCGGTAGCATGAGACACAGGGTAGGTTTCCAACCATCCTGTGGTGGCTTCTACCATTGTGAGCACGTAGCGCTTGCCTTGGCGGGTTTGAGGCAGTGTGATGTAATCAATCTGCCAGGCCTCCCCATACTTGTATTTGGACCACCGCCCACCGTACCATAGGGGCTTCACTCGCTTGGCCTGTTTGATGGCAGCACACGTCTCACAGTCGTGGATAACCTGAGAAACACTGTCCATGGTTAAATCCACCCCTCGGTCTCGTGCCCACTTGTAGGTGGCATCTCTACCCTGATGGCCTGAGGCATCATGGGCCCATCGAGCTAGGAATAACTCTCCCTTGTGTTCCCAATCTAGGTCTATCTTTGACACCCCTATCCTTGCAGCCTGATCTACCTGATGATTGTTTTGCTGCTCTTCATTAGCTCTGCTTCTGGGGACATGGGCATCTACGTGGCGAACCTTCACAGGTAGTTTCTCTAACCTGGTGGCAATATCTTTCCATTCTTCAGCAGCCCAAATTGGCTTTCCTCTACGCTGCCAGTTAGCCCCTTTCCATCTCTCCAGCCAGCCCCACAGCGCATTGGCTACCATCCACGAATCAGTGTAGAGGTAGAGCTTTGGCCACTTCTCCCTTTCAGCAATGTCCAGAGCCAGCTGAACGGCCTTAAGTTCAGCGAGTTGGCTTGATCCACCCTCTCCTTCAGTGGCTTCTGCGACCTGTCGGGTGGGGCTCCATACAGCTGCTTTCCACTTCCGTTTCATTCCCACAATGCGGCAAGAACCATCAGTAAAAAGAGCATACCGTGTTTCTTCTGCCGGCAGTTGGTTGTATGGTGGTGCTTCTTCCGCTCGTGTCACTTCTTGTTCTTCTTCATCAGCGAGACCAAAATTCTCACCTTCAGGCCAGTTTGTAATTACTTCCAGAATCCCAGGTCGATTCAGGTTTCCAATATGGGCGCGCTGTGTGATGAGAGCAATCCACTTGCTCCATGTTGCACTGGTGGCATGGTGGGTAGAGGGAGTCTTTCCTCTGAACATCCACCCCAGCACTGGTAGTCGGGGTGCCAGGAGGAGTTGTGCCTCTGTGCCAATCACCTCCGAGGCGGCTTGGACTCCTTCATAGGCTGCCAAAATTTCCTTCTCTGTAGGAGTGTAGCTGGCTTCAGACCCTCTATAGCTTCGACTCCAGAATCCTAATGGTCGGCCTCGAGTCTCACCAGGCACCTTCTGCCAAAGGCTCCAGGACAGGCCATGGTTCCCGGCTGCAGTGTAGAGCACGTTCTTAACATCTGGTCCTGTCCTGACTGGGCCAAGGGCTACAGCATGAGCAATCTCCTGCTTGATCTGGGCAAAGGCTTGCTGCTGTTCAGGGCCCCAGTGGAAATCGTTCTTCTTGCGGGTGACCAGGTAGAGAGGGCT
The DNA here is from genome assembly GCF_036417665.1 of Passer domesticus. Lineage (NCBI taxonomy): Eukaryota > Metazoa > Chordata > Aves > Passeriformes > Passeridae > Passer > Passer domesticus. The sequence continues at coordinate 2,894,221 of NC_087482.1, read as the reverse complement.
CACAATCTGGCTATACTCCGGAATGTGCATTCTCCAAAACCCTATGGCGCCTAGGAAAGCTTGTGTTTCCTTTTTGCTGGTTGGTGGGGACATAGCTGTGATCTTATTGATGACATCGGTGGGAATCTGACGCCGTCCATCTTGCCACTTCACTCCAAGGAACTGTATCTCTCGAGCAGGTCCCTTGACTTTGCTCTTCTTGATGGCAAAGCCAGCTTTCAGGAGAATCTGGATTATTTTCTCTCCTTTCTCAAACACTTCTGTTGCCGTTTTCCCCCACACAATGATATCATCGATGTATTGCAGATGTTCTGGAGCCTCACCCTCCTCTAATGCAGTTTGGATCAGTCCATGGCAGATAGTGGGACTGTGTTTCCACCCCTGGGGCAGTCGGTTCCAGGTGTACTGCACGCCCCTCCAGGTGAAAGCAAACTGAGGCCTGCATTCTGCTGCCAGAGGAATGGAGAAAAATGCATTAGCAATATCAATAGTGGCATACCACTTCGCTGCCTTGGACTCCAGCTCGTACTGGAGTTCCAGCATGTCCGGCACAGCAGCGCTCAGTGGTGGTGTCACTTCATTCAAGGCACGATAGTCCACCGTCAATCTCCATTCCCCTTCAGATTTACGCACAGGCCAGATGGGGCTGTTGAAGGGTGAGTGGGTTTTGCTAACCACCCCTTGGCTCTCCAGCTCACGAATCATTTTGTGGATGGGGATCACGGCATCTCGATTCGTTCTATACTGCCGGCGATGCACTGTCGAGGTCGCAATTGGCACGAGCTGCTCTTCTACCCTCAGGAGTCCTACTGCAGATGGGTTTTCTGTCAGTCCAGGCAAGGTGTTCAATTGCTTAACATTCTCTGCCTCTACAGCAGCTATGCCAAAAGCCCATCTGAGTCCCTTTGGGTCTTTGTAATAACCGTTCCGGAGGAAGTCTATGCCCAGAATACACGGAGCCCCTGGGCCAGTCACAATGGGATGTTTCTTCCACTCCTTCCCAGTCAGGCTCACCTCAGCTTCCACCAGGGTCAGTTGTTGTGATCCCCCTGTCACACCAGCAATGGAAACAGGTTCGGCCCCCACATGTCCCGATGGTATTAGAGTACACTGTGCACCAGTATCCACTAAAGCGTCATATTTTTGTGGTTCTGATGTGCCAGGCCATCGGATCCACACCGTCCAAAAGATACGGTTTTCCCATGCCTCTACCTGGCTAGAGGCAGGGCCCCTCTACGCCTGGTTATCCTTCTTTCCTGGGGCATATGTCTTGGAGGTTCCCTCAAGGGGATCAGACATGTCATCATCATCATCATACCTGGCTGTTCGGCTACGGGCAACTGGGGCTGCTTTCCTTTTCTTACCTTCCTTCAATTCACGCACTCGTTGTGCCAGAACAGCAGTAGGCTTCCCATCCCATTTCCTCATGTTTTCTCCAGACTCACGTAAGAAGAACCACAACTCAGCTCGTGGGGTGTACCTTCTCTCCCCAACAAGGGAACGTCTGCGTTGGGTACCAGGGCCTCTAATTTGTACAGCTGAAATTTGGAGGAGGTCTTCCTTAATCTCTTCCCTGAGTTTCTTGCTGCTTTTCTCTATTTTGTCTTCTAGTTCCTGCAGTCGTGTTTCCACAGCTGCAATTCTGGCATGAGTCGGGCCATGTACAGCATCCGCATATGACCGAAGTTTCTTCGCCATATCGAGTACAGTCTCATATACCTCCTCCCGCTTCATTATTGCTAGCGCAGAAGCATATTCAGGTGGCCCAAGTCGCACCAGTTTCCTCCACATTACAGGTGTGCATGGTACAAAGTCCGGATTCCTAGTTGTTACATCGTCTGAAAAAATGATCTCCACCACTGCCATCTCCCTCAGGCGTTGGATCCCCTGTTCTATGGTCTTCCATCGTGTCTGCTGAACATAGAGGTCATCGGCACACAGATATCTCTGTGCCACGCTGTCCAGGACCCGTTCCCAGAGGCTGTGAGGGCTAGCCCCCCTCATCATGCCTTGGTCGATGACGGGATCATGTGACAGGGATCCCAAATGCCTCGCTTCAGTGCCATCCAGAATGGTAGCCTCCCCTGCCGCATCCCAAAGGCGGACCAGCCAACTAATTATAGATTCGTCGGGCTGTCGCCGATAATCCTTCCTTAGGCCTCGAAGGTCCTTCAGGGAGAAGGAATCAATAGTGGCCTCTGATCTTGTGCCAGTTGCTCTGACTCCTGATTTTATGTCAGGAGGTGTTGAGGGTCCTTCTCCTGCATCGTAATCATCATCATCCTCCACTGGTCGGTCAGTCTTATCTGTACACTTTCCACTTCTTGTACTAGTAGCAACAGCCCTTGGCTGAGGCTCACTGTCTGATTTAACTGCTGTCTTCGAGCCTGGGGTGTTAGCTGCAGCCTGAGTAACTGGGATAGCTGCTGATTTATCTCCCTGCCCCCCTGCCTCTGTCTGCTGCCCTACAGTATCTAGCAGGGTACGATAAGCATATGCCAGGGCCCAGCTCACTGCAAGGATCCTTTTCTCCTTAGGGTTATCCTGGCATTTCCCTTTCAGGTACTTCGCCACCTCAGCCGGGTTCTGAATTTGTTCAGATGGAAAGTCCCAGTCTACCGGATCAGAAAACTCCTTTAAAATTTGGCCCATATCCTCCCATTTCCCACACCACTCAGGACTTTTTACCCTTGGTTGTACCCCTAGATCAGGGGTCTCACCAGCCCCTCTAGAAATTTCAGCCTTCATCTTATATAAACTGTAGACAGTATAGAGCAAGGTTGTTAAATTAAATAACAGAAAGATGGTGTCCTTGGCAGTCAGGGAGAAGTGATCATTTTCTAATAGAAATGTAAACAATTCGGAGGAGGAAAAGGAAAACAAAGGCTGAATAACCTCCTCCCCCATAACAAATTTAACACACAGCCGCAACCACGAATTATACATTCCTGGAACCGATAACAACATTTTTATAAGCCCCTTGCAAAATATCACACCCAAGCCCAGCCCGATGAATATTCTGGTTAGTGCCCCTCTGCTACAAAAGCTACGTATTAGGGACAATACCGGAGCTATTTCTGGATGAGAAAATAACCCCAGCGACCATAAAGCTATGAAAACTTCAAAGAACCCTAATGACCAGAGATAGAGGCAGGCTTTCACTCCAAATGACATTACAACTTTAAAAGGAGACATACCAATATTCCCACAAACAGTTAAAGCCAAAAAAAAAAATTATTAGAGTAAAGCTTTTTCCACTTTGTCCTTTTCCCCGTACGGGCCACCAAATTATTTGAACTGGTTTAGGACAAATTAGGGAAAATATCTCCAAAGGAGCCCCTTATAGGAAACAAAACCCTCCGCACCTTCCCCCCTCCCCACCACTGGGTTCGGGAAGAATTTCTTCAGAGGGGAAGTGGAAAAAGCTTGTTTATTAAAGAACAACAAAAAAACACTCCCAGCACAAGAGAAATAGCCCGAGATGGCAACAGATGTTTCACCAGTCCAAGGGGTCGAGCCGTTTCTCTCTTCGCTGCGGAGGGTACGAAGCTTCTCTTGCAGACCCCGGACAGAGCCCCTTGCCCGGTGCCGGTCCGATATCTTCGGGGGGGAAAGGGGGGGGGGGAAGGGGAAGGAAGGGAACAACAGAAACCGGGGAAAGGAGGGGAAAAAGAAAAATGGCGAAAAAAACAAGCGAGCTAAAAAAAGCAAGAAAAAAAGAAAGAGAAGCAAAGCTAGAAGAGCAAGCAAGCAGCCAGCCGGCCAAGCAAGCATGCAAAAAGCCCAGCCCCAAGGCAAGGGGGGGGGGGAAGGACAAAAACGATAGACACAACAAACGGAGCAGGGGACAGAAACCACGATTTGGGATAATAAGCATGAAAATGTCCTGTCCCCACGACACATGGTGTGGGCAGGCAGGAGCCAGGCAGGGGCTGCTGTGCCCAGCGGCGGGGCCCCGAGGGGATGGGGGAGCCCATGCTGAGCGTCCCTGGGCTGAGGGCACATTTCCTTCCGTGGCATCATCTGGGCCTGGACCTGAAGAGGCTCAAAGGCATATTTTGGTGTCCCTGCTGAGGGGTGCAGGGATCCCTCATGAGGCACAAAGGAGTATTGATGGCCTCTCCTAAGGTGTGCAGGGATCCCTCATGCGGTGGGCAGCAGGGTTAAATTTGAGAGGGTTTTTACTCTTCTCAGCACAGCACAGAGACACTTGGCCGAGGTTTTGCCAAGCTGGGAGAAAGCCTCTTGCAAAGGCTTGGGCCCAGCCTGTGGGCACAGCGGGCGGGCGCAGCCCATCCCCTGGGCCAGTCCAGGCTGCTCAGGCCGGGCCGGGCCGGGCCGGGCTCGGGCCCCGGCAGGGAAGGGCCGCGGCCCTGGGCTCTGCTGAGGCTGCTGAGCTCCGGCCTGCCCTGTGCTGCAGCCCAACACATTGACAGCCATGGCCGTGCCCTGGGCCACCGCAGGCACCCGGGGCTACAGCTGAGGCCGCGCCTTCTGCCACTGAAGGGAGGCTGGCTCTGTTCCCTCGCAGGGCACAGCTTAGCTCCCAGCACCTTTGGGAACCTGCCTGCCGGGGAAGTGCTGAGGGGCAGAGTGTTCCAACCCTTCTCACTGGGAAGTGTGTCTGGTGATGTGGGGATTTTAAAATTTTTTTCCCTCTGAATTTGTGTCCTGCCAGAGGGTTAAGTTTGCTTGCTCTCAGTAGGGTGCTTTTCTTCTTGGCAGTCAGTGGGGCTTCAATGCAGCCAGGGTTGAAGGAGGATCTCTGGCCGCTTGGGCTGTGGTTGTGGGACACCTTGGCTTCATCCTTCCTTTGTCTGTGATTTGCACTGGTGCTTGTGCAGGCATTTTATGGCAAGTGGCTTCAGTTTGTTCCTCTTGGTACCAAAAACCGAGAATAAACCTCTTTAACACCACTGTAGTATTAAGAGGCAGGCCTTACTTTCTTGACTTGCTGGATGCACAGGCCAATGGCATCACAGGGCCTTCTTGGTGGGGTCTTCAGATACCCTGGTGGTCACTGAAGAAGGAAGCTGATTTTTCTGGGAAAAAGACAGTTTCCCATGTGTGGAAAAGAATAACCTCTCACTTCCCCATCCTTTTCTATACAAAGTTATACAGGCAAGTGCATCCATATATCTCTATTTTCCTTGTCAATCTATCTATCTATCTATCTATCTATCTATCTATCTATCTATCATCTATCATATTAATCTATTGTGGTGTTGCATTTCATTCAAATGGTATGCTCTATCTTGAAAATGTACCCCTCAAAAATGTATGATTTATTCCAACCTGTGTTCCTCCCCTGAAGTCCCATGAATCTGCAATCCCATTGGCCCAAATCTTATTTCGTGCCCACTTTGAATTTCCCTCTTAAGCTGTGCGAGGAAGACCAGATTCTCTCATGGCCCATCTCTCCCCTAGGCTCGCCCTCTCTCCCCCTTCCTTTTGCCTTTCCCCCTTCTCCCTCTGAAACCATGTTACACCCGGGGCTGGGGCCCCCAATAAACCCTCATCTAATCAGCACCCTCAGAAGCCGTGTGGAGTCTCCTTGCGTGCCTGCTGCTGCCAGCGAACTCACAGCCCAGGGCGCCCTCCGGGGACTCCCCGGGGACCCCCCCCCCCCCCCCAAACAAACTGCTACAATCTATGAAATGTTTCTGTGATTTCCTTCTTGCTAGACATATGCAGGCTTGTTTAGATTGACTGTGAACCAAAATCCTGCAAAGCTGGAAAATGACTGGTGGCCATCACTCTGATTTCCTTAAAAGCCATTTTTCATTCTAATTTTTTCATCTATGGTGGCTGGTAAATACCTGTCTTCCTTAAGCTATGTGCTGGCAATACTGGAGGTAGAAAATAACATAATGCTGCATAGTTTAGATACTTGATAGTTTCCTTGTGAAATTTTATGGCAGTATCTCCTGCCCCAAAACTAAAGCAGCAGGTCAGCTACTGAGCACAACTTACTGCATAGCTGCAGCTCATGTTTCTACAGTGGAAGTGGCTTTTTGTTTTTCTGCATGGGTATGAAACACTACCAATTGAAAGGCCGTTTACAGAGCAAAGAGCCTTGTTAACTGTTGCCTGGACTTTGGGAAGGTGGTAGCTGTTAGATCAATACCCAGTAAACTGCCGAAATTAATTTTTGTGACTACTCTCTTGTGATTTTGGCCTGGCTTCTTTAGGAGGTTCAATTTTCATTAGAAATGGCACAGTGGAGCCAGTGCTGCCTCAGGACAGGTGGAGCTGGGACAAATGGCTCATTGATTTTTATCTCAACAAAAAGCCACCTGAGCTCCTCATGACAGCAACCCCACGGACTGGAAATGGATCCATTAAAACTAACTCATCACAGAGCTTTTAACTCGAAGCTCTGACACATGGAGCTTGCTCAGTTCTGCCATGGAGGAAGGGAGTTTGAAGACAAAGAGGTTTAGCAAGAAGATCCATGTACAACAAAAGTGCTTCTATTTTAGCAAATGAAGTATCTTAGATGTGAAACTTCATCCGTACTCCAGTCTTATCCTTCCATTTACCCAAATTCTCTGTCTTAAATCCTTTGTCAGTAGGAAAATATGACAGGGAAGTGTAGATCCTCCTTTCCTTCTTGAGCTGGGCAGCTTGTAACCTTGTCTTCTCCGACAAACAGGAGCAGACAAATGGGAATTTTGTCATGAAACCATACTTGGGAAAGTTTGCCCTGTGTTTGTTTTTGTCCCAAAGTAACTGAGATTCATCGGAGTATTTACAAGCCCTAAAGGATGGATTTATTTTGCTTGCTAGAATTTTGATTTTTTTAGACCTTTTCTGCTGCAGAAGAGCCTGGCACTTGCAGAACTCTTACCCCATGCACTTCTCCAGTGCTTCTTGCAGAGAATCATGTGTTGTGAATGAAACTTTCACAATTGACTTCTGCCTCCTTTCCTGCCACTGTTTTGTTCTTTTCCCATTTATAAGGACACAGGTGAACTAGAAATGTTGTGGTCAGGTGTGCTCTGTGGCTGCTCTGTGCTCAGAGGAGCTCTCCTGGATGTACAGCTTAGCATCTCCCTCTTTAAAGGGCTGCCCGGCTTCCTCCTGTCCCATCTCGTGGGTCCATCTTTTCATTCCCTTTTAATTTAAAATACTTCCACAATTTAATATTAAATGCTAGGTAAAAAAATCCAGTGGCACTCCCAGATAGAAAAAAATATGTTGTGTGTAACCCAGAGGAGGAATTCTGCTGGCAAAGTGATGGCTTTCCACTGAAGTGGATCAAACAGGTGCTCAGTTGGATGCTGGTGCTGAAGTACTTTTCTTGTGGCTTGAGTGTCTCATGGCAACAGCCTGAGATTTTAATAGCAGAAAGAAGGGATTTCCTGCTAATTTTCCTCTGAGAACTGTCACCTGTACAATCTTTTCCAGCCTCATGTAGTCTGACCTGTAACTGCTCCAAAGCCTGGTTAATTTTTTTAATGCTTTTGAAATTTTTGGTCCCATTTGCAGAGAACAGGAGGGTGCTGGCTATTTTTTTTCAGGTGCAGTGTATTTTTACTGGGGGCGGGACTGGGTTTAGTTTTACCTTCCCAGCATCAGCTGCACTGATGCTGGGAAGTTACTCTCTCTTATTCCAGTTACTCTCCAGGCTGGTACGTGCAACCCCAGTGGCAGCAGTGGTAGATTGAACTGTGCCTGGGCTGGGTTGGGAGGGGAATAATCCTACTGCATCCATGATTTTCCCTCCTGGGCACCTGCAGCAGGCAGAGCTGTGCCCTCCCACTGAGGCTGCCTCAGCCAGGAATGCTTGCAAAATCCCTGTGCTCCTTTGGTATCTCCAGACCAGGGGACATGGTGACGCTGGGTGTTGCCATGGGACAGGTGAGTCCTTGAAGGCACACACTTGTCCCACTGAGCTTGGGGCCCCTATTTGGAGATCAGCTGCAGACGACTGGAAACAAGAATGTGGCATCTCCCAGTTCAAACAAACAAACCAGAAAACTTTATTTTGAGGGATGAGGGGGCCAAACAACAGGGGTGGGTGCTCGTCTGGTCCTGCCCTGGTTTTCAGGCCGACTGTAGGGCTTTTTATCTCGCAGCTGCCGCCGCAAGACGTGCCTCACACGAATTGGCCCGGATTGGGAGCGGGGCAAGATCCAGGGGGGTATGTATGGGGCTGTTTGTTTCCTGGATGACTGAGATTCCTGGGACAGCCTCAATGCCACCTGGCTGGTGGTACCAGCACTCTGGGCAGGACCATCCTCCAACCTGCGGCGCTTTGCCAGTGGGCTCTTGGGTGCCTGAGGATCCGTGTCTCCCCGTGGGTGGCCTCGCTTCAGGCCCTGCTTTCGGCAGGGCAAGCTGCTGCTGCTGCTGGTGACCAGCCCCACGGCCTGGGACTGCCCTGACACCGCCTGAGGGGCGGTGCTGGGGCTGCTGGTCTCAGCACGCAGCAGTGGCACGCGGTTGAGCCGGATGCGTTTTCCTTTCTGGCTGCCCGAGTCTTGTGCTTGCTGTCTCCATGAACGGCGACGAGCTTGGTCCGGCCTGGCATGTCCGGAGAGGCAGCTGCTGCTCTCTGCGTCTGCCTCTGCCCGGTGACACGGTGTGCATTGGGGAGAGAGAGAGGGGGCAGGGGGAGTGAGCACCTTGTAGAGCTCAGGAAATGTCCCTGCAGCATTGTCCCCAAGGCCCTGCTGGCTGGCTAAAGGGCAGGGGAAGTGCCGGTGCCCACAGCCCAGCCTGGCTCCTCTGGCCCATGAGAGGAGGGCCTCTACTCTGGGGTGATTCTGTGGATCTCCTGTTTCCCCTTTCTGCTGCTCTTGGCCGCTCCCCCTCTGCCATCTGTGGGGAGGGAGACTTGGCTCTCACCTCGCTCCTTGCCAGGGGGACGCTTCTTAGCAGCGTTCTGCTGCACCATTGTGGGTACGGAGGAATGCCTGGACGGTCTGTGCCACAGCACTGCCGGCCTTTCTCCTCCTGACAAAGCCTTCCAATCCTTCCTTGAGTGAAGAGAGATGTCTCAGAGACACCAAAACTCGCTCAGCAGCCTTGGGCAAGCTCCCTCTCGGGATCCTGTCCTCAGCTCTGAGTGCAATGTTGATGTACAGCAACGGTTATACCTCAGGCCTCCCTGGAGATGTGCCCGTGACCTCACAATCGGTGAGTTCTGCGAGCCCCACTCCCCTCACTTGGGGACGGTGTCCTTGTGGGTGCTGTTAAATAAAAATTAAAACTGGCCAAGGGTCAGAATGTATTTCTGAATTTCTGTTTTTCTGCTTGAACTTGGACTAAACAATGCTACTTTTTTGCTCCCACAATTTCCCACAAAGTGAAGGTGGAGAAATTACTAACTTTTACCAAGATTTGGAAGTGGCTGTAGTAACAGAGATCATATAAAAAGCTAGAGACACAGAAAGCTAGTATATAAAATCAGCTGAATAGCAAGAGGGAATTGGCATACATCTAGTCTCTTCTCAGGGCTCTTTCTGAATGCTGACTTTGAACGTCACTTGCTTTGTCATAATTCATGGGTAAAGAAAAAGAATATCTGTTTGAAATTGGAAAAGGACAGAACTTGTTCTTTGGTTTTTTTTTTGTTTTGTGGATTTTTTTGTTTTTTAATGTGGGCCACCAAAAGACACTAGAAAATAAAATTTTCGAACTATTGCCAGCTGAAGCAAAGTTCTGAATCAGTTAAATAAATACCCTGTAACCTATTTGCAGAAGTTCCTCTAGCATCCAAGCTGTGTAGTAATCTCCTCAGATTCTCATGTAGATTTCACAAAAATTGTATTGACAACGTTCTCCCCAGACAGCCTTTGACAAGATCAAAAAAAGTTGACAGGCAGCAGATTCAAAACAAACTGAATCAGGTATTTCTCCACACAGTGAGAAATTTAATCTCTGCAGCTTATAGTTAGAAGATGATATGGATTCCAGGAGTTTACATGGCTTCAATAATGCAACTGTGAAAGAAAATCTCTCTCAGAGCTATTAAAATCTGACTTCAGAACTGATTCCACCTGGTTTATGTGTGGTCTTGAAGAAGATGTAAGAATTCCTTCTTGAGCACTCAATGGAGGATTCTTTGTTATAGGAGTCTTTCCTATTTTTAGGCTGTGCTTTAAGAGGTATAAATTAGAAATCTGCATTATTTACTGCCCTGTACTGTCAGCAGACTTGGTAGGAATTAATGCCAAGACAGCATGCTCTCTTAAGCTCCATGGAGCAATTTTCTTTTTGTTTTGAGACCAGTAACAGTTGTTTGGCCTCTCCGTGTTGGGTCTCTGGAAGATCACTACCAAGTTTTGGTAGTGATGGTAAACCAGGGGCTTCCAGAAGCTCCTCTGCCATGAAATTTGTTGCAGGTGACCTACACAGAGTAGTTAAAGGCATATTTCCTTAATTCTTCACAGGTCCAGTGTTCGCTAAGTGATATTTATATAAACATTAAGAATTAAAAAAAAAAACCCAAATGGTGCGGAACAAATATTTATGCTATCAGATGAAATCTTGGACTTCCCAGATTGAAGAAATTTACAAGCGCTGAGTATTAAAAAGCAAGATTAGAAGAACACTGGGTGTTGGTGTGTTTCCTATAAAAAAATTACATTCCTAAAATAGGTATATTCTCTGTCTTGTTCACACTTCTCTTGTTGCTGTTGAAGGACACAGAGATTTGCTTTAGCACCTGACATTGCTTTTCACGCATGGCTTGCAGCCCCAGCTAGCTGAACAAACCAACCTGCTGTCCAAGAATTTTGCTTACTCCTCATTTCCCTCTTCAAATTTAATTAGATCCAAAGAGTGCTAGGCTTGGAAACAAAAACAGCAACTTGTTTTGAGAAGGAGTAGAACATTTGGCCCCTCTCTGCCTTGTCCTGTGTCCAGGTTTCCCCTCAGCCAGGGCTGGCAGTGAAACCATCGGTGGCCGTCCTCAGGCAGCCCTTTGGCTGGCACTGTCCTGCTGGTCATGGCACACAGGTTCTTTTTGTGCCACCTGCACACGTGCTGCGGGAGCTGCCTCTCCTGGGGCTCAGCCTTGGAGAGCTGCCTCGCAAGGAGACTTTAGATTTCCTCTCCCAACCAACTGCATTTGCCTCCGGCTGTGAGGTTTGGGGATTAGTTCTTGCTGAGTTCAAGGGAGGTGGAGTGGAAAATGGAGGCACTTTTGTGCCTCTCCATATTTTATGTTGGTTGGGGTCTTGCCTAGAACTTGATTTAGGCTAGATTCCTAGGTTTCCTCTAATTTATATGAAACAGTATGTTTTTCCAAGTGGTTATCAGTGAGGCACGAGCCACTGCACTCCTGAGCATTTGCAGCTTCCTGGGATGCCGCTGCATCCTGAAACTGAGTCTGCATTGAGGCTGGGAAGCAGAAGGGACATACATAGCACCTGTCTGTGCTGCTTACCTATATTTTCATAGCTATTGGTGTTCCTTGATAGGCCTTCATTCTGATTTTGAGTATCATGTGTTGTGAATGAAACTTTCACAGTTGACTTCTGCCTCCTTTCCTGCCACTGTTTTGTTCTTTTCCCATTTATAAGGACACAGGTGAACTAGAAATGTTGTGGTCAGGTGTGCTCTGTGGCTGCTCTGTGCTCAGAGGAGCTCTCCTGGATGTACAGCTTAGCATCTCCCTCTTTAAAGGGCTGCCCGGCTTCCTCCTGTCCCATCTCGTGGGTCCATCTTTTCATTCCCTTTTAATTTAAAATACTTCCACAATTTAATATTAAATGCTAGGTAAAAAAATCCAGTGGCACTCCCAGATAGAAAAAAATATGTTGTGTGTAACCCAGAGGAGGAATTCTGCTGGCAAAGTGATGGCTTTCCACTGAAGTGGATCAAACAGGTGCTCAGTTGGATGCTGGTGCTGAAGTACTTTTCTTGTGGCTTGAGTGTCTCATGGCAACAGCCTGAGATTTTAATAGCAGAAAGAAGGGATTTCCTGCTAATTTTCCTCTGAGAACTGTCACCTGTACAATCTTTTCCAGCCTCATGTAGTCTGACCTGTAACTGCTCCAAAGCCTGGTTAATTTTTTTAATGCTTTTGAAATTTTTGGTCCCATTTGCAGAGAACAGGAGGGTGCTGGCTATTTTTTTTCAGGTGCAGTGTATTTTTACTGGGGGCGGGACTGGGTTTAGTTTTACCTTCCCAGCATCAGCTGCACTGATGCTGGGAAGTTACTCTCTCTTATTCCAGTTACTCTCCAGGCTGGTACGTGCAACCCCAGTGGCAGCAGTGGTAGATTGAACTGTGCCTGGGCTGGGTTGGGAGGGGAATAATCCTACTGCATCCATGATTTTCCCTCCTGGGCACCTGCAGCAGGCAGAGCTGTGCCCTCCCACTGAGGCTGCCTCAGCCAGGAATGCTTGCAAAATCCCCATGCTCCTTGTGCACAGTTCTGTTTTTTCCCTGGCAGAAGCAGGGCTGGTATCTCCAGACCAGGGGACATGGTGACACTGGGTGTTGCCATGGAACGTGGTGACGCTGGGTGTTGCCATGGGACAGGTGAGTCCTTGAAGGCACACACTTGTCCCACTGAGCTTGGGGCCCCTATTTGGAGATCAGCTGCAGACGACTGGAAACAAGAATGTGGCATCTCCCAGTTCAAACAAACAAACCAGAAAACTTTATTTTGAGGGATGAGGGGGCCAAACAACAGGGGTGGGTGCTCGTCTGGTCCTGCCCTGGTTTTCAGGCCGACTGTAGGGCTTTTTATCTCGCAGCTGCCGCTGCAAGACGTGCCTCACACGAATTGGCCCGGATTGGGAGCGGGGCAAGATCCAGGGGGGTATGTATGGGGCTGTTTGTTTCCTGGATGACTGAGATTCCTGGGACAGCCTCAATGCCACCTGGCTGGTGGTACCAGCACTCTGGGCTGGACCATCCTCCAACATGCGGCGCTTTGCCAGTGGGCTCTTGGGTGCCTGAGGCTCCGTGTCTCCCCGTGGGTGGCCTCGCTTCAGGCCCTGCTTTCGGCAGGGCAAGCTGCTGCTGGTGACCAGCCCCACGGCCTGGGACTGCCCTGACACTGCCTGAGGGGCGGTGCTGGGGCTGCTGGTCTCAGCACGCAGCAGTGGCACGCGGTTGAGCCGGATGCGTTTTCCTTTCTGGCTGCCCGAGTCTTGTGCTTGCTGTCTCCATGAACGGCGACGAGCCTGGTCCGGCCTGGCATGTCCGGAGAGGCAGCTGCCGCTCTCTGCGTCTGCCTCTGCCCGGTGACACGGTGTGCATTGGGGAGAGAGAGAGGGGGCAGGGGGAGTGAGCACCTTGTAGAGCTCAGGAAATGTCCCTGCAGCATTGTCCCCAAGGCCCTGCTGGCTGGCTAAAGGGCAGGGGAAGTGCCGGTGCCCACAGCCCAGCCTGGCTCCTCTGGCCCATGAGAGGAGGGCCTCTACTCTGGGGTGATTCTGTGGATCTCCTGTTTCCCCTTTCTGCTGCTCTTGGCCGCTCCCCCTCTGCCATCTGTGGGGAGGGAGACTTGGCTCTCACCTCGCTCCTTGCCAGGGGGACGCTTCTTAGCAGCGTTCTGCTGCACCATTGTGGGTATGGAGGAATGCCTGGATGGTCTGTGCCACAGCACTGCCGGCCTTTCTCCTCCTGACAAAGCCTTCCAATCCTTCCTTGAGTGAAGAGAGATGCCTCAGAGACACCAAAACTCGCTCAGCAGCCTTGGGCAAGCTCCCTCTCGGGATCCTGTCCTCAGCTCTGAGTGCGATGTTGATGTACAGCAACGGTTATACCTCAGGCCTCCCTGGAGATGTGCCCGTGACCTCACAATTGGTGAGTTCTGCGTGCCCCACTCCCCTCACTTGGGGACGGTGTCCTTGTGGGTGCTGGCTGGGACTTTGTCCATGTCAGGCATGGCTGTGGTGGGAAGAGGAGAAATGGGAACAGGTCCATCAACAGGTTTATGGGCTTGAGTAGGCTCAGGTCTTACTACAGGTCATCAGTGATGATTGTTCCCCCCACCACAGCACCCAGGGGACCTTGTAAAATCTGAAGACTTTGCTTATTTTTAGGCCTCTCATGTTAAAAGAATTCCATGCTGGGCCTGTGTTACATAATTTTCTCAAAAAAAATTGTCCAATTAGACCAAGCTGAAAAGTAGTTCTTTTACTGTGGTAGGTTTAGGAAGGAACACAGATGTCGACTAAAAATCAGTCATTCCTAAGAAAGCGTAACTGTCATTATCAAAGAATTGTGGATGTTGAATAGCTTAAATGTACAAAATAACATGAAACTAAAGTTGAAGCAGGTTATTACTTACAGTCTAATTCAGAGCCCCTTGAAGTATGTCAAAAAGAAGCTTTGACTTCAGTGCTCTTTGCATCTGACTTAATTCCACAAATTGGAAACAATGTTTTGGTCAAGCTTTTTTTAATTTTTTTTAACAATTTAATATGTGTCAAAAACTCCTAAGGTTCACTACATTTGCCTATGGAGTATTTTTGATTTCCAGTGTTTTCTTATTCCCATGTTGGGTTGTTGCTGGGTTTTTTGCCTTTTTTTAAATTTTATTTTCCAGTCTAAAATAAAAATCTGCTGTATTTAAGTTTTTGATCCTGTATGATAATGAAGACTAAACTATCCCATTTCAGTTACTTTTCAAAATAAATATGTGGATGAAAGTAGGTAAAATCTACTTAACAATATGATTATATTCACATGAGGGTCTGAAAAAAATAAGTACTTTTTTCTTATCTGTTAGCTCACATAATTAGTTGTTAGAGCACTCTTGGAAAAAGAGCTATGGGAGTAAAAGCAGTGGAGCTAAAAAAGTGCAGCTAATGTAAGGCAATGGTTGTAGTGCAAAGATGCCAGAGAATATAATAAAAAATATCTGTTGTGATCTAAATTTAGCATTATTAGAGTCTGGGGAAAACTATGGCTGAGAAGTCATTAGGGCAAGAACAAAGGTTAGTGCTGCAGAGAAGAGAGCTGATGCCAAGCTGAAGACACTGTTATTTACAGATGATTCAGATCTGCCTATCAGTTCAGAAAATTGCCCTCTAAAAATGGAAACCATCATCATATTAAACTTCACATGGAAACAAGAACCACAGCATGTGGACTGGCCTTTCTCCTCGTGTTGTCTATGTATAAATATCTATTTAGCAGTGGGCAACTGGGCTGCCTCTGTGTGGTGGGGATGATGGGGTAGTAGTTTGTGGAAGGTAGCTGGGACAAACTTTAGGAGAGGTAAAGGACAAGTACCCACAGCCAAAGAATATGGTCAATGAAACACTTGTGGTTTTGTCATGAAGAGTAAATTTTAAGGAATTAAACACTTGTGGTTTTACCATGAAGAGTAAATTTTCTTAGTGTAAAGTCATCTTTTTATCATAGACTGTTGAATTTTAAGCAGTGTATGTGGCTGTAATGCAGCTCTCAACGTCAAAATTTTGGAAAATTTCAGAGTATGGTATGTCTTTAGGTCCATGGTTTTCATGTGCCTTCACTTGCTATGAGGGGTTTATCCAAACCCCAGGTTCAGATAGTATCCAGCTTGTTCCAGATGTCCTGCACTTTTGTTTCATGGGCACATAGATAATAAAAAAGTTATCAGTTTCTTTATGCCTTTTAACTGTTGTTGTTAGCCAAGGACATGGTGTACATTTTTGTGAAAGCATTTTAAAACCAGATGAAATTGTTTTTAATTCAGAGGTTTTTCAGAAATATTTTCAATGATACACATTATAGCATACAATCAGTGCACTGGAATTTGGATTAACTTAAATAAGATCAAGTGAATATATCAGCAATCTTCCACAAAATAATTAAGAAGTAACTGTGTACTGCATATGACTTTTAAATATCTTTAAATATCTGATGACTATTGCAATTGTGTTGTGGTGCAGGGTTCATTTGGTTTCTTCCGTTTCCCCCTAAAGTTATAACGGTTCGGTCCTAGGGTTGCCCCCCCCCCACCCCCCCTGGCAACCCCTCCTTTTGAGAGTGTCAGTTTTTTGTCTCCACCCCTGTTCCCCTGGTTACCCTCTGTCAATCCCTCCCTGAGTTCCTGTCCATCAGCCACTGTCCCCTTCCCTATTTCCAGAAAGTTCTCCCCTCCTCGGTGGGTGACTGGATCGGGAACAAGGGTCCCTCCCTGTCGCATTCCCTATTGGCGAGCCGGCATATTTGTCACGAGTTTGTTCCCTCCCAAGTTCTCTCTCATTGGTTGAAATGTTCTATGTTCCGTCCCTTTCTAATCGGCTGTACCCCTGCCTCGTGGTCCCGACTCGGCTGGCGTTCCCTGGAGACATTAAAGCACTCTGGACTTTGCCCTGATTCGGGTCCCTCTTTTCTACTTCGCCTTCTTGCTGATCACTGCTGCCTCCTGCTGAGGCGCTGCCCGGACGCCCCCGGCGCATCTGGGCAGTGCCCCCCCGGCTGTCAGTTGCTGTGCCACAGCTCGGCCGGTGCAGCCTCCTCCCCCGCCCGGGGGAGTAGAGAAAAAACCTCGGACAGCAACTCGGCACAATTGTACTTCAACTCGGATGAAACTTTGACAGATTTCAGTGCATGTTTTGCTTTTTTTTTTTATCTGGGCCAGAACTGTAGAGAAATGGAAGTCTGACCATGTGTGCACTTTGTGTGGAATGTATTGAGTGGTTGCAAACTTGTTTGAAGTCGTTGTTTTGGGGAACTAAATATATTTTTTTCCGTGTGTGTGAAAGTTACAGAAGAGTTACTGTCTAACACATAAAAATTCAAAGCTAGCCCTATAAATGGGTAAGAAATCACATGTCTCTCACAGCTTTCAAGAAGTGAACCTTTCTTTGGAAAAAGAGAACCAACAATAAGCTGTGCTTTTTATTAAAATTTCTTTTTATTTAATATCTCTCTCCATGTTTGTATACAATGTGTATAATTTAGTGGATTTTGTAGTCAAAACAATTGATATTGCCCCTATTTTCCTGCAGGTTTCTCTAAATATATATCCTCTTCAATGATTTTTTCCCTTTTAATAATCTTTATTTATGGTTCACATGAAAAACCAGCCACTGGGGAGTTGGGAACATGGTTTTTATTGTCTGGATGTTGTCAGTGATGGTGCACGGAAGCATAAAGGATCTTGAATTTTGTAAACCAAGGTAATTGTGCAGGAATCTTGATAACAAATTCTTGTTTTGACTAGTAAAGGATAGGTTATTAAATTCATCGTTGTAGTATCTAAAGCTTGCTCCAAAATGGGGTAATTTTTCATCTAAGGACCACTTTGAAGTACACTCTGCATGTTTTTTTTGAAGCATCCCTTAACAACAGAAAGTTACAGCTGGGATGATGTTTCACTGCTTTTTAAATAGATCCTCTATGCAAAACCTGAGGGCTGTAGTTGAGCTGAGCCCTGTTTTGCTTGGAACTTTTTTGCCCCCACAATTTCCCACAAAGTGAAGGTGGAGAAATTACTAACTTTTACTAAGAAAGATAATAGGTCTAATGGGCTCTTGTATATTATGGATTGATCAGTATACTCAAGCTGTAAAATTTTTGTATGAAAAATTAACAAGCACAGAACCTGTAGTCTGGACTCTGGAGGATACCGAACGGTTCCAAGACTTAAAGGCTCGATTGACGAAAACCCCAGTTTTGAGTCTGCCTAATTGAAGAAAACCATTTGATCTGTTTGTTAATGTTAATGAATGGATAGCATATGGAGTGATAACCCAAGGCTGGGGGGGAAGCAGGAAGCTGGTGGCTTATCTGTCAAAATTATTGGATGTGGTTGCAAGAGGGTGGCCAGCCTCTATTCAAGCTGTGGCAGCCACAGCTACCTTATTAGAAGACACTCCAAATCCTACATTAAATGGAAGGATTTCAGTACACACATCCCATTATTTGAGGACAGTGTTAAGCCAAAAACTCCCCAGTGGCTAACACACAGCTGAATCCTGAGGTATGAAATAACCCTGATGAATGTCAAGAATCTAGAGACTGTCACCTCAAAAGGTTGAAACCCTGCTCAATTCTTAACCGGGGAACCAAAAATGGAAAATTTAGATCATAATTGTATAGAGCTAATTGAGATGCAAACAAATGTAAGAGAAGAGCTAGAAGAAGACCCCTTACCATATGGAAGGATCCAGTATATAGATGGATCCTCCCAAACAGTAATGGGAAAATGGGCATCAGGATACGCCATTATTGAAGCAGAGGAAAACAAAGAAAAAGGGAAATTACCCTCAAATTGCTCTGCACAAACTGCGAGGTATATGCCCTAAAGAGAGGTTTTGATTTATTAGATGATATAGGGACAATCTCCATGGATTCTCAATATGCCTTTGGGATAGCTCATACCTTTGGAAAAATCTGGCCAGAGAGGGCATACCTTAACTCAAAGGGGAAAAATCTGGCACATGAAAGTCTGATAGGCAAGCACTTGAATCCCTCAGAGGACCAAAAGAAATTGCCACAGTCCATATTAAAGGCTACTAAAAAGGGGATACCCCTGAAATCCAAGGAAACAAATTAGCAGACCGGGCAGCCAAAAAAGCAGCCTTTGAAATGCTGGACTCAGTCATAGTCCTACGGGTAAAAAAAGACCAGGGGAAAATAAAGGAAGAGGGGGTTCCAGTTTTCAAGGACAAGGAGCTAAAAGAAATAGAGCAAATGGGAGCAGTAAAAACAGGGGATGGAAAGTGCTGGACCCCAGATGGATGATAAATATTCAGCTGAATAATAACCAGGAAAGTGATGGAAGAGATATACCAATTAACTCACTGGGGAACACAATGAATATATGATCATTTCCTGAAATATTGCATGGGGACAGGAATATATGAAATGGCCAGATCCATCACAGGAGAATGTCTAACCTGCCAAAAAGTCAACAAAAAGGTAATGTGAAAAACAACTCCAGGAGGGAGGAAATTAGCCATAAGACCTTTCCAGAGTATTCAGGTTGATTTTACTGAATTAACTCCAGCCCCAGGGTAGCAACACCTATTGGTCATAGTTAACCACCTAACCCACTGGGTTGAAGTGTTCCCCACAAGAAACTCAAACTGTGACAAAAGTTCTCTTGGAAGAAATTCTTCTGAGATATGGGCTAGTAAATCTTATTGATTTGGACTGTGGCCCCCACTTTACATCCAGTGTTCTGCAACAAGTCATCAGGGCCCTGGGAATAAAGTGGGAGTTACACACCCCTTGGCACTCTCAGAGTTCTGGGAAGGGCGAGAGGGTGAATCAAACCTTAAAGCATATCTTAACAAAATTGGTCTTAGAAACCCAATAGAACTGGGTCAAATGTTTACATCTAGCCCTATTACAAATAAGAACAAGAGCCAGAACAGATCTAGGGGTCTCTCCTTATGAAATGCTGCTTGGGCTGCCTTTCTTGCTTACCCTGTACAGTACCAGGGAACATCTAGAAGGGGGCATGACAATGCAAAAATACTTAGAAACAGTAACAGCAACCCTGGAAGAACAAAGGGAAAAGGGACACCTTCCCCAAACTTCCCCACTGAACTGTAAAATACGTAGTATTAACCCAGGAGACCGGGTATTGATTAAATCATGGAAAACCTCTCCACTCACTGCTCGCTTTGAGGGCCCCTTCCAGGTGCTGCTTACAACAAACACCGCAGGAAGAGCAAAGGAGCGGGGGTGGACATGCAAGTCCAGTGAAGGGTCCAGTACAACCCCCAAATGAGGCAAGCAAATGGACTATAGGCAGCAGAGACAATAAAGACTTGAAATTGGTCCTGAGGAAAACAGCAAAAGAAGCGCAACCCTGAACACAACCCCCCACAGGAAGCATCTACATTGTTATCCTTAAATCCTTAAAGCTTGTTAATGTTTGTTATAGTACAAGGTCAAGTTTTGTTCAGCTAAGAATGACAATCAAAATAAGATCTCAGTTTCTGGTACTGTTCCATAGAGCACTCTCCTTGCAACCCTAATTGGGACCAAATTGAAGAAAGGGAGTCGGTACAATAAAGGTCATGGCAGAATGTCTCCAGAAGAAGGGAAAACCAGAAGTGGGAGGCAAGACTGGATTGGGAACTACCTCCAGGAAATACTCTCTGGGCACCGAGAAAACCCCTGTGGTTCGAGAGGTGAGGAGGCCAGCCCGTACCAGACTCCCACTCGTAGCAATGCTACTACTCACCCACTTTGGAGGAAGTGGAGGAAACACTTGTGAGAAGTGTTACTGTCCCTTGTATAGAGGAGATACAGTACGTGTACTCATCAGAGTACACACAGACATGAATCCCAAATGCATCGATCACTCCCAGTTAACAACCTGTAAAGAAGAAAATAAACTATATGGGCTGGCTAAAAATATTGCAAACCCAAGCCAGAGGATGTCAGGAGAGTGCCCTGTGAAAGAAAGATGGGTATGCTTTGAACAAGGAAGTGAAACCACAAGGAAAGTGATACATTCAAAGAGAAAGAAGTGCAATTGAAAAGACAAAGGGATAGAGAGGGACAAATATACAGAAAGAATCTTTTTTATCAATATGGTACAAAAGAATTTAATTTGACTCATTGTTGAGTGTGCAGGGGGACACACTTAAGTGAAATTTGGCCATGGGACAGTATCAGTTTAGGTCCCCTAGACATTTTTAAATGGATTACATCAAGAAAAAGCACAGTGGTACCCAAAAGAAGGGAAGGTGAGTGGAAGCTTAAATCAACAACAACAGGGGAAGAGTTCAATAACATTAAAAAGTGTGTGCTGGATTGGCACGGCTAACAAATCAGCCATGGCATTGCCTTCTGCTAAAAAATCTGGAAGAGAAGAATGTGAGCGAATGTGCATTACAAAGTAAAGTTCTTGTTGAATGGAAAGAAGTAGGATTAACTTTTTAAGCAAACCGTATAACTGATCATCAGAAACTTCTTTCAGCAGAGATCCTTCTGCTCTTTCCACCACACCTGCAACCACCACCACCACACCTGTAAATTGAATCCGTTACTAAATTAAAAGGAAATGTGAATTTTGAAAAGACCCGTACAACTGCTGCTAACTCTGTAATCTGTGCAGAACCATCTACTTCCTCGGTATCTGATTCCCATTTTTTTGTCTCTGAACTTTCCCAAGCAATCACAGACCTTTTAGACTTCCCAGAACCGTCTGTAAAAAATGTGATTGCCTCGAGGGGTGCATTATTTCTTAAAGGCTTATGAATTAATTTTAAAGATGAACTTAATAGCTCATGTTTGGGACAATTGACTGAAATTTTTCCTGCAAAATTTTCCAAAGCAAATTGCATGACTTCTGAATTTTGAATTAACCATTCTAAATAGATGGATGTGACAGGCAGAAAGATTTCTGCAAAATCTTTTCCTGCAAGTGAAAGCATTCGAGATCTAGCCTTGATAATCAATTGTGAAATAATTTCAGGGCAAGTTGTTATAGTTTTACCCAATTGACGAGACAGGAAAACCCACTCTAAGATTATCAGATGGTCCTTCTTCTCTAGATCCCACTGGAATATCAAACCATGAAGCTGTGGACTCTCTCCTAAAACTGCAAACAAAAAAGACAGGTTAGGATTATACCGATGAGCCTGACGTGACTGGATGGCTCTCATCACTTTGTCCAAAGCATTTTGAGTTTCTTTGTTGAATTCTCACAGTGAGTTTAAGGCTGTGTCTCCTCTCAACAAGTCTGCCAGAGGAGCCAAGTCCTGATTTGAAAGGCCTAGTAGTGGACGAAGCCAGTTCAGAGTCCCCACCAGCTGCTGCACTTCATTCAATGTCTTTGGATTTGTCCTTACCTGGAGTGGCTGCGGGGTTACCGTTTGTTCTGTCATCCTGTATCCTAAATATTTCCAGGGAGGAAGTGTCTGTATTTTTTCCTTTGCTACAGCGAGTCCTGCTTTCTCCTCTGCTGAGATGACCTGATCTGTTGTCTCTTGCATTGATGCTTGGTCCTTGGCTGCTACTAAAATATCTTCCATGTAATGTAATATGAGAGAATTTGGATATTGTGCACGAACTGAGGAAAGTATTTTTGCAACATACCACTGGCATATACTCGGGGAATTTCTCATTCCTTCTGGTAGAGAAAGCCAATGATATCTTTTCAAGGGTGCTTGCTGATTTATGGATGGGATGGAAAATGCAAATCTTGGTGCATCATCTGGATGCAAAGGAATATTGAAAAAACAGTCTTTTAAATCAATAACAGACAACTTCCAATCTTTTGGAATCATAACAGGAGAGGGTAAACCTGGTTGTAAAGAACCCATTTCTTGAATCACTTCATTAACTTTTCTGAGATCCTGCAACAACCTCCACTTCCCACTGTTTGGCTTTTTGATTACAAAACCTGGGGTGTTCCAGGGACTAGTAGTTGGAGTTAAGTGACCTTTGTTTAACTGTTCCTGTACCAACTGCTCTAAAGCAGCAAGTTTCTCTTCGGGTAAGGGCCACTGGCTGACCCAGACGGGTGTATTAGATGTCCATGTCAGTTTTAAAGTGTTATGTCCATCAACAGCTTTTGTTAAAATCCAGTTTCTAACCTCAGACCCCATTGCGACAAAATGCCCCGGCCCCAAAGAACAAAATCAGCTCCTACAACGAATGGTCTTGTGGTGGCAACACGACCTGCAGGCCCCTCAAATGTGCCTGAGTGGGAGCTTCGAGAGCTCTCACAGTGACCACCAATAGCTGCCAGCTGAGCCAGCGCAGGCACCGTGGCCCAGCCCTGTGGCCATTCCGGTGCCAGATGCCGTCTGCTCCGGGATCTGTCAGGCCACTGAGGGTGATGGCTGCCCGAGGGGCTGCAGCACACAGGTGAGCTGAGGCCGCCCGCGGCTGATGTGCCTGGTCCAGGCCATGGCAGCTGTGCTGTTCTGGGACTCTGGTAGGAGGAAAGCTTGTGCTGTGGTCAGTCCTTTGGGTAAAAAGCATGGAGGGTCTGGACACAAAGCCAACACTGTAATTTCCTGTGAACAGGTGACAGACAGCACAGCTGGAATGACATAAAAACCTTCTGCATGGGATCTGCTCACTCCCACGATGAGGAACTGACGTGGTTGTGGTTCAGGCCCCAGCTGTCCTGTGGGCACTGTGTGAGCAATGGCATTGGTCAGCACCACTGGCTGGGCTGGGGACAGCTCCAGTCTGGCACCTGGGGACATTGTGGTCGGCAGTCCTGCACAGACGTGATGCAGCTCTGACCGTGGTGGCCTGTGGTGCTCTCTGCCCCTGGTGCAGGGTTCCTGTGTCATGGCAGCCACTGCCCCGTGCCAGGCTGCACGTTTCCCAGCAGATGGCACGGACAGCCCTGTGCTGGGTGACAGCTGTTAGCACGTGACAGAAACCTCTGCATCCACTGTTTCTGGGCAGTGGCCTTCTGCGGGCCCCAGGACATCCCCTTTGAAATGACCTCTCTGGCCACACGAATGGCACGTGTCCCTTGGAGTCTGCTGGTTTTCAATTGCACCTCTGAATGCTCTTAGAGCCTCTGCTAGGGCTTGTGTTTGCATTTCTGCTGCTTTTTCCTGCTGCTTTGGGGTGTTTTCCTGAGCTGCTGTGATGGCACTGGCCAGCACCTCTGCCTGCATGGCTGCTGCAGGCTCAGGGGTGCCCAGGCGGTTCAAGCATCCACGAGCTGGGTCAGGCTGGGCTCAGGATCCTGTGGCAATGCACCTAACACTTTTTTGCAGCTCGGGTTTGCATTAGAAATTGCGAGCCATTTTAATAACTCTTGTCTGGCTCCGTCTATTGGAATCTGCTTTTCTAATGCTATTTTCAAACGGCCCAAAAACTTAATATAAGGCTCATCTATTCTGTGTTTTATTTCTGTGAAATCTAGTTCTGGTTTGTTGCCATCAGGAACCTGTAACAAAGCTGTTTTTGCTGCTTCTTTGATATCCTGTAATACTTGTTTATTGAGAGTTCGGGCTTGTGTTTGAGGATCTGTATGAGCTCCCCCACCTGAGAGCTGATCTATAGTCAAATTTGCAGTGGCTGGAGTTCCTGCATAACCTCCTAAAAGGTCATTTAACAAACATTTCCATGCCAGTTCCCACTGAGAAAATGCCGTTGGGGACAGCAGGGATGTACAAAGCTGCTTTAAATCGTGTGGAGTAAATACATTTGCTGTAAAGGTGGCTTGTAAAAGACTTCTGAAATATGCAGAATCGCTACCATACAAACGAGAGGCTTTGCAAATCTCTTTTAACTCAGCAAAACTGATCTGCTGCCAGGTCCCTCTCGGTGCAGGACCTGCTGTGCACCTCACAGGAAAAACTTTTAACTTTGATGCAATTCCCCACTCTCCTTCCTGAACTGCATCCTTTCTTATCATCTGCCAGGTATCTGTGACAACTTCTGTGTTAAACTCTTCCTTAGATTATTTGGAATTACAATGTGGAGCATAAGAATAATTTATTTTTTGTTCCGGCAAGGTGTCTGACATGGGCGCCGCCATCTTGGACAGGGGCGCCACATCCGGTGGCATCACATCCGGTTCCCACGCTCGGCAGGGAGGGGGCGTGCCCTCCCGGGCTGTGGGCGGGGAGCAGGGGCGGGGACACTGCCTGGGCTCTGCCCACAAAGGGGGCGTGTCCCTGCTCTGATGGGCAGGAGCTCAGGGAGGAGCCACCCAGGGACTGCTGGGAGCCCGGGGAGGAGGGCGAGCCACGCCCACGAAGGGCGGGGCTGGGCCGGGGCCATCATGGCGTCTGCCATGAGCTCCACTGTCCTCAGAGTGGGCACAATCGGCTCGGCTTTTTTCCATTGTACTGCCAAAATTCACCGATTTTGAGCACCAAAGGGAGCTTTTCAGAGGGAATACAGAGGACTTAGGTATGGCAGGGATTGTGAAAGATGTGGTTTGCAGAGGAGCCTGGCCAGGGCTGGTCTGCTCCCCTCTCTCCCGGGACGGGGGTGGGGAAGGGGGAGGGCGGCTGGCCTGGCCACCTCCCAGCCACTCCTCTGGGGTTTCTGGTTCTCGACTGGGATAAGGGAAGGCTTCTGGGTCCCCTCAGAACTCCTCTTTCTCCTCTCCTCCCGGTCCTGCTGTTGCTGCCTGCATTCTGCCCTGTCCCTGATCTTTGCTTGCTTGTGTGCATTCTTTGCTTGCTTTGCACTTTCCATTGTTACAAATTTTAACACCGTCCTGAATATTGGACGCAGCTTTAAGTTGGACTTCTTATTCTTTTCCATGTTATGTAATTTCAGTCCGACCGAATCCCGGAATTCTGGATCGAGTTTCTGAGACATGTCTGAGTTTGGGAACTCTGTTAAGACCCATTTTACAAGCTTTTTAAACTGTTTGTTGTCAAACTGAATATCTTGAATTTCTAACTTATAATTGAAATATGAAAAAAAATCCTGCTCAGCTAAAGACAACCGATTTCCCATGGTGGCACTCACCAGAGTTTTCCAGTTGTCCTTCTTGGTATGAAATTCTTCCCAGGTCCTGGGTCACAACAGTGACAAATCAGCTGAGCTGAGCGGCAGAGTCCTCTGAGGCTGCGGTGCTGCTCCAGTCCTGTCTCTGATTACAGCCTCCTCTTCACCAGTATGAGGCTTTGATTCGAGATTCCCTCTCAATCTCAAATCCCTTCTTCTGGGTTTTCTATTTTAAAGGGACAAAAAACTCAGGTGCAGGCCTGCTCCCTCAAAAACACAAATACCAAGGAAAAATGTCCTATTTTGATTGAGGTAATCAAAAAATCCCTAGACCATCTTCCTCAATATGAGAAATACTGTCCGGGCGCCACGTGCTGGGTTCTTTTTTCTGGGGCCAGGTGTTATAAACCTTCAAAAAGGGAACCCAGCACACCCAAGGATAGCTTAGCTATTACCTTTGGCAAATAATGAGCAGGATGGCTTCTGCTGCAGTGTTAGAAACAAAAAGGTTTAATAAAAGGCAAAATAACAAACAGAAAAATCCGATGCAGGTACAGCAGTCTGCCACTGGTATAAACACCTTCACAAAAGCCCTTTGGTTCTTTTGTCCTCCCCTTTTCTACCTGATGGGTCAGGCGGGACTTTTTGGCTTCTATCCAGTTAGGTGACCCAGAGTTTTTACTGAAGCCTCTGGGGTCCTTTGAGGTGGCTGTCACCTGATCGTTGGGAGAAACTTCTGGGCTTCTTTCCTTTTTTGGGGGATAAAGGTTAGCTTTGCCACTCTGTAATTAGGGGGCACTCTCCTACATTCCTACATCCAAGGATGTTTCACAGGGCCTGAAAAGAGTCTGGAGTGTGACCAGGAGCCAGCCCAGAGCTCCCCAGGCTGCTGTGCAGCTTTGGCCTTATCCATTCACATCCGACCCTCACAAACTTACCTGAGCCCCTTGCAGTGCCCAGTTCCCTGAGGCAGAAGGGGACTCCAGCACACCATGGAAATGGGTCTGATCTCTGCTCCCTTCTAGATGAGGTGTCTGGGAAGGCTTCTCCATTAGCTTGGCTGCATAAAGTGTTGGTCCTATCTGAGCCACCGTCAGGTATGTTCTCAGTGTGCCACCAAGGAATAATTGTTGTGAACCTGGCAGGAATCAGGTGACAGAAGCTTCTGTGGCTCTTGTGTTCCAGGTGTATCTGCAGGGAGGACTTGTCTAGCTGCTTTGCTGATTCCTACACAAAAGCCCAGCTCCCATGGCAGGGGTGAGTAGTGTGTCCCTGATGACCCCACAGGCTGAGCCCTGCTTTTGTAGGATCCATTCCTGGGAAATGGAACTCTGTTGCTCGAAGGTCCTCTGAGGGGAAAGAACAAAGCTACAGGACACCAGAAACCCCATGAGCCATCCAAAAACATGAGGCAAATGCTGAAAGAATTGCTGCAGGGAGGAGGACAAGGTGGGTGCATTTCCCTCATGCTTCCCCTGGGAGTCAGCAGCCGGGGCCTTTGGCTGCACATCTGGACACGCCGTGCCTGGCACAGCAGGAAGGGATCCATGGCAGCCTCGCTGCCCCGCTGCTGCTTTCACGCCCTGCAGGGCTGTTTGCCAGCCTGGCCTGGCTGCAGCTTCTGCCCAGCCTCTGCAGGAAGGCATTTGGCATAAGCTGACAGGCCATGCCCAAACTGTAAGACACCCTGAGATCCCCCACAATATCCAGCCCTGCAGATTAGGAAAAGGGTGGCTGTTTGGAGGTGGAAGTGCTCTCATCATGCCACTGTAACCTGGCCATTTTCCTGCTCCATAAATTTCATAAATATTACCTCTGATGCCACCACCCAAAGGGGAAACAGCTCCATCTGATGCAGCTGTCTCCCTTCCTTTGTCAAGAGATGGACATAGTGCTTCAGTGGAAGGTGGTATTTCTTGAACGAAGCACTCCATCTTCGGTGCCAGCCCCTGCTGCAGGAAGGAAGGCAAAGCCAGACACGGGCACAGGCACAGCAGGTAATTGCTGTGCCGGGCTCAGGCCTGGCCGGGGCTGTGTGGCAGCAGCTCTTCCCCCAGGGCCTGCCCTTGCCCGGCCCGGCAGCAGCCAAAGCTGGAGGCGCCTCGGCTTCCAGGCCTCTGGAGCTGGTTCAGAGCCCCGGGGAAACGGGACTGGTGCAGCAACGTCCCTGGCGCTGCAGCTGCTGCGGAGCTGGCCCTGAGTGCCCAGAGGCCCAAGGCACAGGAGCAGCCCCGAGTGGGAGCCCTGCCGCCAGCCCAGGGCCAGAGCCAGCCCTGGCACACAATGGAAACAGTTCTCATCTTGGTTTGCTTCCAGACTGGGATGCTGGGAAGGATTCTCCATTAGCCTGGCGCTCTGAAGTTGTGAAGCCCTCTGAGCATTCTGCAGGTATGTTCTCACTGTCCCACCAAGGCGTAATGTTTGACTGACTGGTAAGAACCAGGTGACAGAAGCTTCTGTGGCTGTTGTGTTACAGGCGTGTCTGCAGGGACGACCTCACCAACTCCTACCTTGGATGCTGCACAAAAGGCCAGCTCCCATGGCAGGGGTGAGTAGTGTGTCCCTGCTGACCCCTCAGGCTGAGCCCTGCTTTTGTGGGGTCCATTGCTGGGAAATGGAACAACTTTCTCTTAAGGTCCTCTGACAGGAGAGATCAAAGACATGGCAGGCAGGAAATTCCAGGACCTATTAGAAATCATGTGGCAAATGCTGAAGGAATGTCTGCAGAGAAGACAAGGTGGGTGCATTTCCCTCATGCTGCTCCTGGGACTCAGCAGCCGGGGGCTTTGGCTGCACATCTGGACACGTCGTGCCCGGCACAGCAGGAAGGGATCCATGGCAGCCTCGCTGCCCCGCTGCTGCTTTCACGCCCTGCAGGGCTGTTTCCCAGCCTGGCCTGGCTGTAGCTTCTCCCCAGCCTCTGCAGGAAGGCATTTGGCATCAGCTGGCAGACAGCCCCAAATGCACCACAGGCCATGCCCACCCTCAGATGCCCTGCAATTTCCTGATGTCCAGGCAGATCAGATGTTGGGGCTGTTTGGGGAAGGAAGCAGCCTTGGGTTGTCCCAAAATCCTGGGTGTTTTCTGATCCTTATGCATTCCTTTCACAAGTGATGCCTCCTGAAATTGTCCCCTTCCCCATTCCCAGTCAGGAATGTTTTCATCTGATCCAGCTGTCTCTTTTCCATTCTCCAGAAATGAAAGGAGAGCCTGCGGAGAAAGAAGCATTTCCCGGAGGAAGCAGTGGTTGCATGCCAGCCTCAGCTCCAGGAAGGGAGGCCAGGCCAGGCACAGGCCCAGGAGGTAATTGCTGTGCCTCTGGGCCTGAGCCCTGCTGAGGCTTCAGCTGCCCTCTCTGCTGCTTGGCAGTGCGAGCACAGCCTGGACTAGAGCGGCACAGCCCAGGGGAATTATCCCGAGCAGGCTCAGGGCATTCGGGTCCTGAGCAGTCCTGCTGGGGTCCCTCCATGGGAGACATGTCCTGAAACCTGGGAGCGACTGCACAGGGTGCCCACGGTGGGGAAAGGACAGAGGGGGAGAGGAAGCCTCCAGTGTGTCCTGAGAGGGCCTGGCTGTTTGCCCTTGGGATCTGGGAGCTGTCGCCGCAGAAGGAGGGCAAGAGGGACAGAGGGAGGGAGGGATGGATAGCTGTGGCACTGCCTGCTGCAGTTTTCCCCGGGGTTTTAGAGAGGATTTCCTCTGTGTCTGAGGGAGAGAACCCCGGGGCCCTGCGTTGCTCCAGCCACCCCTCCCAGGGATGTTGCTGAGGGCAGGGAAAGAGTGTGGAGAGTGACCAGGAGCCAGCCCAGAGCTCCCCAGGCCCCTGTGCACCTTTGGCCATGTCTATTCACATCTGGGTCCCACGGCCTTAGCCGACCCCTTGGCAGTGCCCAGTTCCCTGTGGCAGAAAGAGATCCCAGCACACACTGGAAAATGTTCTCATCTGTGCTCCATTCCAGATGAGGTTGCTGGGAAGGCTTCTCCATCAGCTTGGATGAATAAAGTTTTGAAGCCCTTGGAGCCTCCTGCAGGTATGTTCTCAGTGTGCCACCAAGGAAGAATTGTAGACAAGCGGGCAGGCACCAGGTGACAGAAGCTTCTGTGGCTGTTGTGTTACAGATGTGTCTACAAGGAGGACTTCTCCAGCTCCTACCTTGGATGTTGCACTCAAGCCCAGCACCCATCACAGGGGTGAGTAGTGTGTCCCTGCTGACCCCACAGACTGAGCCTTGCTTTTGTAGGATCCATTCCTGGGAAATGGAAATATTTTTCTCTAAGGTACTCCAACAGGGAAAATCCAAGATACAACAGATAAGATATCCCTGGAACCATCCAAACAGATGAGGCAAGAGCTGAAGGAACCCCTGCAGACAAGAGAAGGTGGGTGCATTTCCCTCATGCTTCCCCTGGGAGTCAGCAGCCGGGGTCTTTGGCTGCACATGTGGACACGCCGTGCCCGGCACAGTGGGAAGGGATCCATGGCAGCTTTGCTGCCCCGCTGCTGCTTTCACGCCCTGCAGGGCTGTTTGCCAGCCTGGCCTGGCTGCAGCTTGTGCCCAGCCTCTGCCAGAAGGCATTTGGCATCAGCTGACAGGCCATGCCCAAACTGTAACACACCCTGAGATCCCCCACTATATCCAGCCCTGCAGATTAGGAAAAGGGTGGCTGTTTGGTGGTGGAAGAGCTCTCATCATGCCACTGTAACCTGGCCATTTTCCTGCTCCATAAATTTCACAAATATTACCTCTGATGCCACCACCCAAGTGGGGAACAGCCCCATCTGATGCAGCTGTCTCCCTTCCTTTGTCAAGAGATGGACATAGTGCTTCAGTGGAAGGTGGCATTTCTTGAAGGAAGCACTCCATCTTCGGTGCGAGCCCCTGCTGCAGGAAGGAAGGCAAAGCCAGACACGGGCACAGGCACAGCAGGTAATTGCTGTGCCGGGCTCAGCCCTGGCCAGGGCTGTGTGGCAGCAGCTCTTCCCCCAGGGCCTGCCCTTGCCCGGCCCGGCAGCAGCCAAAGCTGGAGGCACCTCGGCTTCCAGGCCTCTGGAGCTGGTTCAGAGCCCCGGGGAAACGGGACTGGTGCAGCAACGTCCCTGGCGCTGCAGCTGCTGCGGAGCTGGCCCTGAGTGCCCAGAGGCCCAAGGCACAGGAGCAGCCCCGAGCGGGAGCCCTGCCGCCAGCCCAGGGCCAGAGCCAGCCCTAGCACACAATGGAAACAGTTCTTATCTTGGTTTGCTTCCAGACTGGGATGCTGGGAAGGATTCTGCATTAGCCTGGCGCTCTGAAGTTGTGAAGCCCTCTGAGCATTCTACAGGTATGTTCTCACTGTCCCACCAAGGCGTAATGTTTGACTGACTGGTAAGAAGCAGGTGACAGAAGCTTCTGTGGCTGTTGTGTTACAGGCGTGTCTGCAGGGACGACGTCACCAACTCCTACCTTGGTTGCTGCACAGAAGCCCAGCTCCCATGGCAGTGGTGAGCAGTGTGTCCCTGCTGACCCCACAGGCTGAGCCCTGCTTTCTTGGGATCCATTCCTGGGAAATGGAACTACTTTCTCTTAAGGTCCTCCGACAGGAGAGACCAAAGACATGGCAGACAAGAAATTCCAGGACCCATTAGAAATCATGTGGCAAATGCTGAAGGAATGTCTGCAGAGAAGACCAGGTGGGTGTATTGGTGCATTTCCCTCGTGCTTCCCCTGGGACTCAGCAGCCGGGGGCTTTGGCTGCACATCTGGACACGCCGTGCCCGGCACAGCAGGAAGGGATCCATGGCAGCCTCGCTGCCCTGCTGCTGCTTTCACGCCCTGCAGGGCTGTTTCCCAACCTGGCCTGGCTGCAGCTTCTGCCCAGCCTCTGCAGGAAGGCATTTGGCATCAGCTGACAGGCAGCCCCAATTGTACCACAGTCCATGCCCACCCTCAGATCCCCTGCAAATTCCTGATGTCCAGGCAGATCAGATGTTGGGGCTGTTTGGGGAAGGAAGCAGCCTTGGGTTGTCCCAAAATCCTGGGTGTTTTCTGATCCTTATGCATTCCTTTCACAAGTGATGCCTCCTGAAATTGTCCCCTTCCCCATTCCCAGTCAGGAATGTTTCCATCCGATCCATGTGTTTCTTTTCCATTCTCCAGAAATGAAAGGAGAGCCTGTGCAGATGGAAGCATTTCCCGGAGGAAGCAGTGGTTCCGTGCCAGCCTCTGCTGCAGGAAGGGAGGCCAGGCCAGGCACAGGCCCAGGAGGTAATTGCTGTGCCTCTGGGCCTGAGCCCTGCTGAGGCTTGAGCTGCCCTCTCTGCTGCTTGGCAGTGCGGGCACAGCCTGGACTAGAGCGGCACAGCCCAGGGGAATTATCCCGAGCAGGCTCAGGGCACTCGGGTACTGAGCAGTCCTGCTGGGGTCCCTCCATGGGAGACATGTCCTGAAACCTGGGAGTGACTGCACGGGGTGCCCACGGTGGGGAAAGGACAGAGGGGGAGAGCAAGGCTGCAGTGTGTCCTGAGAGGGCCTGGCTGTTTGCCCTTGGGATCTGGGGGAGGTGTCCCATCAGAAGGAGGGCAGGAGGGGAGAAGGAAGGGAGGGAGGGATAGCTGTGGCACTGCCTGCTGCAGTTTGCCCCCGTGCTTTAGGGAGGATTTCCTCTGTGTGTGAGGGAGAGAGTCCCAGGGCCCTGCGCTGCTGCAGCCACCCCTCTCAAGGGTGTTGCTGAGGGCAGGGACAGAGTGTGGGGAGTGACCAGGAGCCAGCCCAGAGCTCCCCAGGCCCCTGGGCAGCTTTGGCCATGTCTATTCCCATCTTGCTCCCACGGCTTTACCCGACCCCCTTGCAGTGCCCAGTTCTCTGTGGCAGAAGGGGATCCCAGAATGCCACTGATATCGTTCTGTTCTCTGCTCCCTTCTAGACTGGAATCATGACTTTGATTTTTTGGAAGCCCTGCTGGAAAATGGCTTGAAATTCTTGGAGGATGCTGGAGGCTATTCCTCCGTGTGCCTTTCTTGACAGAATAATCAGGATCAATGCGACAAGAGCTCACTCATAAGCCATTTCCCTTAACATTATGTAAGGGCTGAAGGATTCTGAAAATCTTGCCCTGCTCCCTTCTGGAGCCCTGAGGGATCCCACAGGATCGCTGTCATTGGGAGGAAGGAGCATTTAGCTTTCAGTCTTCCTCCCGTGTGCAATGCCAGTGTGTCCTACCATGTGCTCTGTGCAGTCAAAGAGAAGAGCAGAGAGGGAAGGGGCCGGGCTGGGCCCAGGGCTGTGCCCCGGGGCTGAGCCTTGTGGGCAGCCTGAGGATCTCCTGCAGTGTCACAGGAGCTCTTCTGTCCTGCCTTTCTTTGCAGCTGAACCTGCCGGTGAAGGTCCCACATCCAGGACTGAGGCTCTGGGAGATGCTGAGGGTAGGTCAAGGCCTTTCCCCTGGGAGAGCTGCCAGCTCAGAGCCCAAAGCTCGGCCAGGGAGGCAGCGCTGCAGGTGCCAACACAGAACCAGGCACGTGTGTGCCCGCACCCTGCACGATCCCCTCACCGCTGCTGCGGCTCAGTGGTGCCCGTGCAGATCAGCAGAGATGGCAGAAGCTTCTGTGGCTGTTGAGTTACAGGTGTGTCTGCAGGGAGGAGATTCATACGTACTTTGGTGGTTATTGCCAACAAGGCCAGCCCCCATGGCAGGGGTGAGTAGTGTGTCCCTGCTGACCCCACAAGTTGAGCACTGCTTTTGTGGGATGCATTCCTGGGAAATGGAAATATTTTTCTCTAAGTTCATCTGAAGAGGAAGATGCAAGACACAACAGAGAAGATATCCCTGGAACCATCCAAACAGACGAGGCAAGTGCTGAAGAAAATGCTGCAGGGAGGACAAGGTGGGTGCATTTGCCTCATGCTTCCCCTGGGAGTCAGCAGCCGGGGGCTTTGGCTGCACATCTGAACGCATGGTTCCCGGCACAGCGGGATGGCATCCATGGCCCATTCCCAGTGAGGAATGTTTCCATCTGATCCAGCTGTCTCTTTTTCATTCTCCAGAAATGAAAGGAGAGCCTGTGCAGAAGGAAGTATTTCCCGGAGGAAGCAGTGGTTCTGTGCCAGCCTCGGCTGCAGGAAGGGAGGTGATGCCAGGCACAGGCACAGGAGGTAATTGCTGTGCCTCTGGGCCTGAGCCCTGCTGAGGCTTGAGCTGCCCTCTCTGCTGCTTGGCAGTGCGGGCACAGCCTGGACTAGAGCAGCACAGCCCAGGGGAATTATCCCGAGCAGGCTCAGGGCATTCGGGTCCTGAGCAGTCCTGCTGGGGTCCCTCCATGGGAGACATGTCCTGAAACCTGGGAGCGACTGCACAGGGTGCCCACGGTGGGGAAAGGACAGAGGGGGAGAGGAAGCCTCCAGTGTGTCCTGAGAGGGCCTGGCTGTTTGCCCTTGGGATCTGGGAGCTGTCCCAGCAGAAGGAGGGCAAGAGGGACAGAGGGAGGGAGGGATGGATAGCTGTGGCACTGCCTGCTGCAGTTTTCCCCGGGGTTTTAGAGAGGATTTCCTCTGTGTCTGAGGGAGAGAACCCCGGGGCCCTGCGTTGCTCCAGCCACCCCTCCCAGGGATGTTGCTGAGGGCAGGGAAAGAGTGTGGAAAGTGACCAGGAGCCAGCCCAGAGCTCCCCAGGCCCCTGTGCACCTTTGGCCATGTCTATTCACATCTGGCTCCCACGGCCTTAGCCGACCCCCTGGCAGTGCCCAGTTCCCTGTGGCAGAAAGAGATCCCAGCACACACTGGAAAATGTTCTCATCTGTGCTCCATTCCAGATGAGGTTGCTGGGAAGGCTTCTCCATCAGCTTGGATGAATAAAGTTTTGAAGCCCTTGGAGCCTCCTGCAGTTATGTTCTCAGTGTGCCACCAAGGAAGAATTGTAGACAAGCGGGCAGGCACCAGGTGACAGAAGCTTCTGTGGCTGTTGTGTTACAGATGTGTCTACAAGGAGGACTTCTCCAGCTCCTACCTTGGATGTTGCACTCAAGCCCAGCACCCATCACAGGGGTGAGTAGTGTGTCCCTGCTGACCCCACAGACTGAGCCTTGCTTTTCTGGGATCCATTCCTGGGAAATGGAAATATTTTTCTCTAAGGTACTCCAACAGGGAAAATCCAAGATACAACAGATAAGATATCCCTGGAACCATCCAAACAGATGAGGCAAGAGCTGAAGGAACCCCTGCAGACAAGAGAAGGTGGGTGCATTTCCCTCATGCTTCCCCTGGGAGTCAGCAGCCGGGGTCTTTGGCTGCACATGTGGACACGCCGTGCCCGGCACAGTGGGAAGGGATCCATGGCAGCCTTCCTGCCCCACTGCTGCTTTCACGCCCTGCAGGGCTGTTTGCCAGCCTGGCCTGGCTGCAGCTTGTGCCCAGCCTCTGCCAGAAGGCATTTGGCATCAGCTGACAGGCCATGCCCAAACTGTAACACACCCTGAGATCCCCCACTATATCCAGCCCTGCAGATTAGGAAAAGGGTGGCTGTTTGGTGGTGGAAGAGCTCTCATCATGCCACTGTAACCTGGCCATTTTCCTGCTCCATAAATTTCACAAATATTACCTCTGATGCCACCACCCAAGTGGGGAACAGCCCCATCTGATGCAGCTGTCTCCCTTCCTTTGTCAAGAGATGGACATAGTGCTTCAGTGGAAGGTGGCATTTCTTGAAGGAAGCACTCCATCTTCGGTGCGAGCCCCAGCTGCAGGAAGGAAGGCAAAGCCAGACACGGGCACAGGCACAGCAGGTAATTGCCGGGCTCAGCCCTGGCCGGGGCTGTGTGGCAGCAGCTCTTCCCCCAGGGCCTGCCCTTGCCCGGCCCGGCAGCAGCCAAAGCTGGAGGCGCCTCGACTTCCAGGCCTCTGGAGCTGGTTCAGAGCCCCGGGGAAACGGGACTGGTGCAGCAACGTCCCTGGCGCTGCAGCTGCTGCGGAGCTGGCCCTGAGTGCCCAGAGGCCCAAGGCACAGGAGCAGCCCCGAGCGGGAGCCCTGCCGCCAGCCCAGGGCCAGAGCCAGCCCTAGCACACAATGGAAACAGTTCTTATCTTGGTTTGCTTCCAGACTGGGATGCTGGGAAGGATTCTGCATTAGCCTGGCGCTCTGAAGTTGTGAAGCCCTCTGAGCATTCTACAGGTATGTTCTCACTGTCCCACCAAGGCGTAATGTTTGACTGACTGGTAAGAAGCAGGTGACAGAAGCTTCTGTGGCTGTTGTGTTACAGATGTGTCTGCAGGGACGATTTCACCAACTCCTACCTTGGTTGCTGCACAGAAGCCCAGCTCCCATGGCAGTGGTGAGCAGTGTGTCCCTGCTGACCCCACAGGCTGAGCCCTGCTTTCTTGGGATCCATTCCTGGGAAATGGAACTACTTTCTCTTAAGGTCCTCCGACAGGAGAGACCAAAGACATGGCAGACAAGAAATTCCAGGACCCATTAGAAATCATGTGGCAAATGCTGAAGGAATGTCTGCAGAGAAGACCAGGTGGGTGTATTGGTGCATTTCCCTCGTGCTTCCCCTGGGACTCAGCAGCCAGGGGCTTTGGCTGCACATCTGGACACGCCGTGCCCGGCACAGCAGGAAGGGATCCATGGCAGCCTCGCTGCCCTGCTGCTGCTTTCACGCCCTGCAGGGCTGTTTCCCAACCTGGCCTGGCTGCAGCTTCTGCCCAGCCTCTGCAGGAAGGCATTTGGCATCAGCTGACAGGCAGCCCCAATTGTACCACAGTCCATGCCCACCCTCAGATCCCCTGCAAATTCCTGATGTCCAGGCAGATCAGATGTTGGGGCTGTTTGGGGAAGGAAGCAGCCTTGGGTTGTCCCAAAATCCTGGGTGTTTTCTGATCCTTATGCATTCCTTTCACAAGTGATGCCTCCTGAAATTGTCCCCTTCCCCATTCCCAGTCAGGAATGTTTTCATCTGATCCAGCTGTCTCTTTTCCATTCTCCAGAAATGAAAGGAGAGCCTGTGCAGATGGAAGCATTTCCCGGAGGAAGCAGTGGTTCCGTGCCAGCCTCTGCTGCAGGAAGGGAGGCCAGGCCAGGCACAGGCCCAGGAGGTAATTGCTGTGCCTCTGGGCCTGAGCCCTGCTGAGGCTTGAGCTGCCCTCTCTGCTGCTTGGCAGTGCGGGCACAGCCTGGACTAGAGCGGCACAGCCCAGGGGAATTATCCCGAGCAGGCTCAGGGCACTCGGGTACTGAGCAGTCCTGCTGGGGTCCCTCCATGGGAGACATGTCCTGAAACCTGGGAGTGACTGCACGGGGTGCCCACGGTGGGGAAAGGACAGAGGGGGAGAGCAAGGCTGCAGTGTGTCCTGAGAGGGCCTGGCTGTTTGCCCTTGGGATCTGGGGGAGGTGTCCCATCAGAAGGAGGGCAGGAGGGGAGAAGGAAGGGAGGGAGGGATAGCTGTGGCACTGCCTGCTGCAGTTTGCCCCCGTGCTTTAGGGAGGATTTCCTCTGTGTGTGAGGGAGAGAGTCCCAGGGCCCTGCGCTGCTGCAGCCACCCCTCTCAAGGGTGTTG
This sequence comes from Passer domesticus, assembly GCF_036417665.1. Classification (NCBI taxonomy): domain Eukaryota; kingdom Metazoa; phylum Chordata; class Aves; order Passeriformes; family Passeridae; genus Passer; species Passer domesticus. Next base: position 2,857,384 of record NC_087482.1, on the reverse strand, counting down.
CTGAGGGCAGGGACAGAGTGTGGGGAGTGACCAGGAGCCAGCCCAGAGCTCCCCAGGCCCCTGGGCAGCTTTGGCCATGTCTATTCCCATCTTGCTCCCACGGCTTTACCCGACCCCCTTGCAGTGCCCAGTTCTCTGTGGCAGAAGGGGATCCCAGAATGCCACTGATATCGTTCTGTTCTCTGCTCCCTTCTAGACTGGAATCATGACTTTGATTTTTTGGAAGCCCTGCTGGAAAATGGCTTGAAATTCTTGGAGGATGCTGGAGGCTATTCCTCCGTGTGCCTTTCTTGACAGAATAATCAGGATCAATGCGACAAGAGCTCACTCATAAGCCATTTCCCTTAACATTATGTAAGGGCTGAAGGATTCTGAAAATCTTGCCCTGCTCCCTTCTGGAGCCCTGAGGGATCCCACAGGATCGCTGTCATTGGGAGGAAGGAGCATTTAGCTTTCAGTCTTCCTCCCGTGTGCAATGCCAGTGTGTCCTACCATGTGCTCTGTGCAGTCAAAGAGAAGAGCAGAGAGGGAAGGGGCCGGGCTGGGCCCAGGGCTGTGCCCCGGGGCTGAGCCTTGTGGGCAGCCTGAGGATCTCCTGCAGTGTCACAGGAGCTCTTCTGTCCTGCCTTTCTTTGCAGCTGAACCTGCCGGTGAAGGTCCCACATCCAGGACTGAGGCTCTGGGAGATGCTGAGGGTAGGTCAAGGCCTTTCCCCTGGGAGAGCTGCCAGCTCAGAGCCCAAAGCTCGGCCAGGGAGGCAGCGCTGCAGGTGCCAACACAGAACCAGGCACGTGTGTGCCCTCGCCCTGCACGATCCCCTCACCGCTGCTGCGGCTCAGTGGTGCCCGTGCAGATCAGCAGAGATGGCAGAAGCTTCTGTGGCTGTTGAGTTACAGGTGTGTCTGCAGGGAGGAGATTCATACGTACTTTGGTGGTTATTGCCAACAAGGCCAGCCCCCATGGCAGGGGTGAGTAGTGTGTCCCTGCTGACCCCACAAGTTGAGCACTGCTTTTGTGGGATGCATTCCTGGGAAATGGAAATATTTTTCTCTAAGTTCATCTGAAGAGGAAGATGCAAGACACAACAGAGAAGATATCCCTGGAACCATCCAAACAGACGAGGCAAGTGCTGAAGAAAATGCTGCAGGGAGGACAAGGTGGGTGCATTTGCCTCATGCTTCCCCTGGGAGTCAGCAGCCGGGGGCTTTGGCTGCACATCTGAACGCATGGTTCCCGGCACAGCGGGATGGCATCCATGGCCCATTCCCAGTGAGGAATGTTTCCATCTGATCCAGCTGTCTCTTTTTCATTCTCCAGAAATGAAAGGAGAGCCTGTGCAGAAGGAAGTATTTCCCGGAGGAAGCAGTGGTTCTGTGCCAGCCTCGGCTGCAGGAAGGGAGGTGATGCCAGGCACAGGCACAGGAGGTAATTGCTGTGCCTCTGGGCCGGAGCCCTGCTGAGGCTTGAGCTGCCCTCTCTGCTGCTTGGCAGTGCGGGCACAGCCTGGACTAGAGCAGCACAGCCCAGGGGAATTATCCCGAGCAGGCTCAGGGCATTCGGGTCCTGAGCAGTCCTGCTGGGGTCCCTCCATGGGAGACATGTCCTGAAACCTGGGAGCGACTGCACGGGGTGCCCACGGTGGGGAAAGGACAGAGGGGGAGAGGAAGCCTCCAGTGTGTCCTGAGAGGGCCTGGCTGTTTGCCCTTGGGATCTGGGAGCTGTCCCAGCAGAAGGAGGGCAAGAGGGACAGAGGGAGGGAGGGATGGATAGCTGTGGCACTGCCTGCTGCAGTTTTCCCCGGGGTTTTAGAGAGGATTTCCTCTGTGTCTGAGGGAGAGAACCCCGGGGCCCTGCGTTGCTCCAGCCACCCCTCCCAGGGATGTTGCTGAGGGCAGGGAAAGAGTGTGGAAAGTGACCAGGAGCCAGCCCAGAGCTCCCCAGGCCCCTGTGCACCTTTGGCCATGTCTATTCACATCTGGCTCCCACGGCCTTAGCCGACCCCCTGGCAGTGCCCAGTTCCCTGTGGCAGAAAGAGATCCCAGCACACACTGGAAAATGTTCTCATCTGTGCTCCATTCCAGATGAGGTTGCTGGGAAGGCTTCTCCATCAGCTTGGATGAATAAAGTTTTGAAGCCCTTGGAGCCTCCTGCAGTTATGTTCTCAGTGTGCCACCAAGGAAGAATTGTAGACAAGCGGGCAGGCACCAGGTGACAGAAGCTTCTGTGGCTGTTGTGTTACAGATGTGTCTACAAGGAGGACTTCTCCAGCTCCTACCTTGGATGTTGCACTCAAGCCCAGCACCCATCACAGGGGTGAGTAGTGTGTCCCTGCTGACCCCACAGACTGAGCCTTGCTTTTCTGGGATCCATTCCTGGGAAATGGAAATATTTTTCTCTAAGGTACTCCAACAGGGAAAATCCAAGATACAACAGATAAGATATCCCTGGAACCATCCAAACAGATGAGGCAAGAGCTGAAGGAACCCCTGCAGACAAGAGAAGGTGGGTGCATTTCCCTCATGCTTCCCCTGGGAGTCAGCAGCCGGGGTCTTTGGCTGCACATGTGGACACGCCGTGCCCGGCACAGTGGGAAGGGATCCATGGCAGCCTTCCTGCCCCGCTGCTGCTTTCACACCCTGCAGGGCTGTTTGCCAGCCTGGCCTTGCTGCAGCTTGTGCCCAGCCTCTGCCAGAAGGCATTTGGCATCAGCTGACAGGCCATGCCCAAACTGTAACACACCCTGAGATCCCCCACTATATCCAGCCCTGCAGATTAGGAAAAGGGTGGCTGTTTGGTGGTGGAAGAGCTCTCATCATGCCACTGTAACCTGGCCATTTTCCTGCTCCATAAATTTCACAAATATTACCTCTGATGCCACCACCCAAGTGGGGAACAGCCCCATCTGATGCAGCTGTCTCCCTTCCTTTGTCAAGAGATGGACATAGTGCTTCAGTGGAAGGTGGCATTTCTTGAAGGAAGCACTCCATCTTCGGTGCGAGCCCCTGCTGCAGGAAGGAAGGCAAAGCCAGACACGGGCACAGGCACAGCAGGTAATTGCTGTGCCGGGCTCAGCCCTGGCCAGGGCTGTGTGGCAGCAGCTCTTCCCCCAGGGCCTGCCCTTGCCCGGCCCGGCAGCAGCCAAAGCTGGAGGCGCCTCGACTTCCAGGCCTCTGGAGCTGGTTCAGAGCCCCGGGGAAACAGGACTGGTGCAGCAACGTCCCTGGCGCTGCAGCTGCTGCGGAGCTGGCCCTGAGTGCCCAGAGGCCCAAGGCACAGGAGCAGCCCCGAGCGGGAGCCCTGCCGCCAGCCCAGGGCCAGAGCCAGCCCTAGCACACAATGGAAACAGTTCTTATCTTGGTTTGCTTCCAGACTGGGATGCTGGGAAGGATTCTGCATTAGCCTGGCGCTCTGAAGTTGTGAAGCCCTCTGAGCATTCTACAGGTATGTTCTCACTGTCCCACCAAGGCGTAATGTTTGACTGACTGGTAAGAAGCAGGTGACAGAAGCTTCTGTGGCTGTTGTGTTACAGATGTGTCTGCAGGGACGATTTCACCAACTCCTACCTTGGTTGCTGCACAGAAGCCCAGCTCCCATGGCAGTGGTGAGCAGTGTGTCCCTGCTGACCCCACAGGCTGAGCCCTGCTTTCTTGGGATCCATTCCTGGGAAATGGAACTACTTTCTCTTAAGGTCCTCCGACAGGAGAGACCAAAGACATGGCAGACAAGAAATTCCAGGACCCATTAGAAATCATGTGGCAAATGCTGAAGGAATGTCTGCAGAGAAGACCAGGTGGGTGTATTGGTGCATTTCCCTCGTGCTTCCCCTGGGACTCAGCAGCCAGGGGCTTTGGCTGCACATCTGGACACGCCGTGCCCGGCACAGCAGGAAGGGATCCATGGCAGCCTCGCTGCCCCGCTGCTGCTTTCACGCCCTGCAGGGCTGTTTCCCAACCTGGCCTGGCTGCAGCTTCTGCCCAGCCTCTGCAGGAAGGCATTTGGCATCAGCTGACAGGCAGCCCCAATTGTACCACAGTCCATGCCCACCCTCAGATCCCCTGCAAATTCCTGATGTCCAGGCAGATCAGATGTTGGGGCTGTTTGGGGAAGGAAGCAGCCTTGGGTTGTCCCAAAATCCTGGGTGTTTTCTGATCCTTATGCATTCCTTTCACAAGTGATGCCTCCTGAAATTGTCCCCTTCCCCATTCCCAGTCAGGAATGTTTCCATCCGATCCATGTGTTTCTTTTCCATTCTCCAGAAATGAAAGGAGAGCCTGTGCAGATGGAAGCATTTCCCGGAGGAAGCAGTGGTTCCGTGCCAGCCTCTGCTGCAGGAAGGGAGGCCAGGCCAGGCACAGGCCCAGGAGGTAATTGCTGTGCCTCTGGGCCTGAGCCCTGCTGAGGCTTCAGCTGCCCTCTCTGCTGCTTGGCAGTGCGGGCACAGCCTGGACTAGAGCGGCACAGCCCAGGGGAATTATCCCGAGCAGGCTCAGGGCACTCGGGTACTGAGCAGTCCTGCTGGGGTCCCTCCATGGGAGACATGTCCTGAAACCTGGGAGTGACTGCACGGGGTGCCCACGGTGGGGAAAGGACAGAGGGGGAGAGCAAGGCTGCAGTGTGTCCTGAGAGGGCCTGGCTGTTTGCCCTTGGGATCTGGGGGAGGTGTCCCATCAGAAGGAGGGCAGGAGGGGAGAAGGAAGGGAGGGAGGGATAGCTGTGGCACTGCCTGCTGCAGTTTGCCCCCGTGCTTTAGGGAGGATTTCCTCTGTGTGTGAGGGAGAGAGTCCCAGGGCCCTGCGCTGCTGCAGCCACCCCTCTCAAGGGTGTTGCTGAGGGCAGGGACAGAGTGTGGGGAGTGACCAGGAGCCAGCCCAGAGCTCCCCAGGCCCCTGGGCAGCTTTGGCCATGTCTATTCCCATCTTGCTCCCACGGCTTTACCCGACCCCCTTGCAGTGCCCAGTTCTCTGTGGCAGAAGGGGATCCCAGAATGCCACTGATATCGTTCTGTTCTCTGCTCCCTTCTAGACTGGAATCATGACTTTGATTTTTTGGAAGCCCTGCTGGAAAATGGCTTGAAATTCTTGGAGGATGCTGGAGGCTATTCCTCCGTGTGCCTTTCTTGACAGAATAATCAGGATCAATGCGACAAGAGCTCACTCATAAGCCATTTCCCTTAACATTATGTAAGGGCTGAAGGATTCTGAAAATCTTGCCCTGCTCCCTTCTGGAGCCCTGAGGGATCCCACAGGATCGCTGTCATTGGGAGGAAGGAGCATTTAGCTTTCAGTCTTCCTCCCGTGTGCAATGCCAGTGTGTCCTACCATGTGCTCTGTGCAGTCAAAGAGAAGAGCAGAGAGGGAAGGGGCCGGGCTGGGCCCAGGGCTGTGCCCCGGGGCTGAGCCTTGTGGGCAGCCTGAGGATCTCCTGCAGTGTCACAGGAGCTCTTCTGTCCTGCCTTTCTTTGCAGCTGAACCTGCCGGTGAAGGTCCCACATCCAGGACTGAGGCTCTGGGAGATGCTGAGGGTAGGTCAAGGCCTTTCCCCTGGGAGAGCTGCCAGCTCAGAGCCCAAAGCTGGGCCAGGGAGGCAGCGCTGCAGGTGCCAACACAGAACCAGGCACGTGTGTGCCCTCGCCCTGCACGATCCCCTCACCGCTGCTGCGGCTCAGTGGTGCCCGTGCAGATCAGCAGAGATGGCAGAAGCTTCTGTGGCTGTTGAGTTACAGGTGTGTCTGCAGGGAGGAGATTCATACGTACTTTGGTGGTTATTGCCAACAAGGCCAGCCCCCATGGCAGGGGTGAGTAGTGTGTCCCTGCTGACCCCACAAGTTGAGCACTGCTTTTGTGGGATGCATTCCTGGGAAATGGAAATATTTTTCTCTAAGTTCATCTGAAGAGGAAGATGCAAGACACAACAGAGAAGATATCCCTGGAACCATCCAAACAGACGAGGCAAGTGCTGAAGAAAATGCTGCAGGGAGGACAAGGTGGGTGCATTTGCCTCATGCTTCCCCTGGGAGTCAGCAGCCGGGGGCTTTGGCTGCACATCTGAACGCATGGTTCCCGGCACAGCGGGATGGCATCCATGGCCCATTCCCAGTGAGGAATGTTTCCATCTGATCCAGCTGTCTCTTTTTCATTCTCCAGAAATGAAAGGAGAGCCTGTGCAGAAGGAAGTATTTCCCGGAGGAAGCAGTGGTTCTGTGCCAGCCTCGGCTGCAGGAAGGGAGGTGATGCCAGGCACAGGCACAGGAGGTAATTGCTGTGCCTCTGGGCCTGAGCCCTGCTGAGGCTTGAGCTGCCCTCTCTGCTGCTTGGCAGTGCGGGCACAGCCTGGACTAGAGCAGCACAGCCCAGGGGAATTATCCCGAGCAGGCTCAGGGCACTGAGCAGTCCTGCTGGGGTCCCTCCATGGGAGACATGTCCTGAAACCTGGGAGCGACTGCACAGGGTGCCCACGGTGGGGAAAGGACAGAGGGGGAGAGGAAGCCTCCAGTGTGTCCTGAGAGGGCCTGGCTGTTTGCCCTTGGGATCTGGGAGCTGTCGCCGCAGAAGGAGGGCAAGAGGGACAGAGGGAGGGAGGGATGGATAGCTGTGGCACTGCCTGCTGCAGTTTTCCCCGGGGTTTTAGAGAGGATTTCCTCTGTGTCTGAGGGAGAGAACCCCGGGGCCCTGCGTTGCTCCAGCCACCCCTCCCAGGGATGTTGCTGAGGGCAGGGAAAGAGTGTGGAAAGTGACCAGGAGCCAGCCCAGAGCTCCCCAGGCCCCTGTGCACCTTTGGCCATGTCTATTCACATCTGGCTCCCACGGCCTTAGCCGACCCCCTGGCAGTGCCCAGTTCCCTGTGGCAGAAAGAGATCCCAGCACACACTGGAAAATGTTCTCATCTGTGCTCCATTCCAGATGAGGTTGCTGGGAAGGCTTCTCCATCAGCTTGGATGAATAAAGTTTTGAAGCCCTTGGAGCCTCCTGCAGTTATGTTCTCAGTGTGCCACCAAGGAAGAATTGTAGACAAGCGGGCAGGCACCAGGTGACAGAAGCTTCTGTGGCTGTTGTGTTACAGATGTGTCTACAAGGAGGACTTCTCCAGCTCCTACCTTGGATGTTGCACTCAAGCCCAGCACCCATCACAGGGGTGAGTAGAGTGTCCCTGCTGACCCCACAGACTGAGCCTTGCTTTTCTGGGATCCATTCCTGGGAAATGGAAATATTTTTCTCTAAGGTACTCCAACAGGGAAAATCCAAGATACAACAGATAAGATATCCCTGGAACCATCCAAACAGATGAGGCAAGAGCTGAAGGAACCCCTGCAGACAAGAGAAGGTGGGTGCATTTCCCTCATGCTTCCCCTGGGAGTCAGCAGCCGGGGTCTTTGGCTGCACATGTGGACACGCCGTGCCCGGCACAGTGGGAAGGGATCCATGGCAGCCTCGCTGCCCCACTGCTGCTTTCACGCCCTGCAGGGCTGTTTGCCAGCCTGGCCTGGCTGCAGCTTGTGCCCAGCCTCTGCCAGAAGGCATTTGGCATCAGCTGACAGGCCATGCCCAAACTGTAACACACCCTGAGATCCCCCACTATATCCAGCCCTGCAGATTAGGAAAAGGGTGGCTGTTTGGTGGTGGAAGAGCTCTCATCATGCCACTGTAACCTGGCCATTTTCCTGCTCCATAAATTTCACAAATATTACCTCTGATGCCACCACCCAAGTGGGGAACAGCCCCATCTGATGCAGCTGTCTCCCTTCCTTTGTCAAGAGATGGACATAGTGCTTCAGTGGAAGGTGGCATTTCTTGAAGGAAGCACTCCATCTTCGGTGCGAGCCCCAGCTGCAGGAAGGAAGGCAAAGCCAGACACGGGCACAGGCACAGCAGGTAATTGCTGTGCCGGGCTCAGCCCTGGCCAGGGCTGTGTGGCAGCAGCTCTTCCCCCAGGGCCTGCCCTTGCCCGGCCCGGCAGCAGCCAAAGCTGGAGGCGCCTGGGCTTCCAGGCCTCTGGAGCTGGTTCAGAGCCCCGGGGAAACGGGACTGGTGCAGCAACGTCCCTGGCGCTGCAGCTGCTGCGGAGCTGGCCCTGAGTGCCCAGAGGCCCAAGGCACAGGAGCAGCCCCGAGCGGGAGCCCTGCCGCCAGCCCAGGGCCAGAGCCAGCCCTGGCACACAATGGAAACAGTTCTTATCTTGGTTTGCTTCCAGACTGGGATGCTGGGAAGGATTCTGCATTAGCCTGGCGCTCTGAAGTTGTGAAGCCCTCTGAGCATTCTACAGGTATGTTCTCACTGTCCCACCAAGGCGTAATGTTTGACTGACTGGTAAGAAGCAGGTGACAGAAGCTTCTGTGGCTGTTGTGTTACAGATGTGTCTGCAGGGACGATTTCACCAACTCCTACCTTGGTTGCTGCACAGAAGCCCAGCTCCCATGGCAGTGGTGAGCAGTGTGTCCCTGCTGACCCCACAGGCTGAGCCCTGCTTTCTTGGGATCCATTCCTGGGAAATGGAACTACTTTCTCTTAAGGTCCTCTGACAGGAGAGACCAAAGACATGGCAGACAAGAAATTCCAGGACCCATTAGAAATCATGTGGCAAATGCTGAAGGAATGTCTGCAGAGAAGACCAGGTGGGTGTATTGGTGCATTTCCCTCGTGCTTCCCCTGGGACTCAGCAGCCGGGGGCTTTGGCTGCACATCTGGACACGCCGTGCCCGGCACAGCAGGAAGGGATCCATGGCAGCCTCGCTGCCCTGCTGCTGCTTTCACGCCCTGCAAGGCTGTTTCCCAACCTGGCCTGGCTGCAGCTTCTGCCCAGCCTCTGCAGGAAGGCATTTGGCATCAGCTGACAGACAGCCCCAATTGCACCACAGGCCATGCCCACCCTCAGATCCCCTGCAAATTCCTGATGTCCAGGCAGATCAGATGTTGGGGCTGTTTGGGGAAGGAAGCAGCCTTGGGTTGTCCCAAAATCCTGGGTGTTTTCTGATCCTTATGCATTCCTTTCACAAGTGATGCCTCCTGAAATTGTCCCCTTCCCCATTCCCAGTCAGGAATGTTTCCATCCGATCCATGTGTTTCTTTTCCATTCTCCAGAAATGAAAGGAGAGCCTGTGCAGATGGAAGCATTTCCCGGAGGAAGCAGTGGTTCCGTGCCAGCCTCTGCTGCAGGAAGGGAGGCCAGGCCAGGCACAGGCCCAGGAGGTAATTGCTGTGCCTCTGGGCCTGAGCCCTGCTGAGGCTTGAGCTGCCCTCTCTGCTGCTTGGCAGTGCGGGCACAGCCTGGACTAGAGCGGCACAGCCCAGGGGAATTATCCCGAGCAGGCTCAGGGCACTGAGCAGTCCTGCTGGGGTCCCTCCATGGGAGACATGTCCTGAAACCTGGGAGTGACTGCACGGGGTGCCCACGGTGGGGAAAGGACAGAGGGGGAGAGCAAGGCTGCAGTGTGTCCTGAGAGGGCCTGGCTGTTTGCCCTTGGGATCTGGGGGAGGTGTCCCATCAGAAGGAGGGCAGGAGGGGAGAAGGAAGGGAGGGAGGGATAGCTGTGGCACTGCCTGCTGCAGTTTGCCCCCGTGCTTTAGGGAGGATTTCCTCTGTGTGTGAGGGAGAGAGTCCCAGGGCCCTGCGCTGCTGCAGCCACCCCTCTCAAGGGTGTTGCTGAGGGCAGGGACAGAGTGTGGGGAGTGACCAGGAGCCAGCCCAGAGCTCCCCAGGCCCCTGGGCAGCTTTGGCCATGTCTATTCCCATCTTGCTCCCACGGCTTTACCCGACCCCCTTGCAGTGCCCAGTTCTCTGTGGCAGAAGGGGATCCCAGAATGCCACTGATATCGTTCTGTTCTCTGCTCCCTTCTAGACTGGAATCATGACTTTGATTTTTTGGAAGCCCTGCTGGAAAATGGCTTGAAATTCTTGGAGGATGCTGGAGGCTATTCCTCCGTGTGCCTTTCTTGACAGAATAATCAGGATCAATGCGACAAGAGCTCACTCATAAGCCATTTCCCTTAACATTATGTAAGGGCTGAAGGATTCTGAAAATCTTGCCCTGCTCCCTTCTGGAGCCCTGAGGGATCCCACAGGATCGCTGTCATTGGGAGGAAGGAGCATTTAGCTTTCAGTCTTCCTCCCGTGTGCAATGCCAGTGTGTCCTACCATGTGCTCTGTGCAGTCAAAGAGAAGAGCAGAGAGGGAAGGGGCCGGGCTGGGCCCAGGGCTGTGCCCCGGGGCTGAGCCTTGTGGGCAGCCTGAGGATCTCCTGCAGTGTCACAGGAGCTCTTCTGTCCTGCCTTTCTTTGCAGCTGAACCTGCCGGTGAAGGTCCCACATCCAGGACTGAGGCTCTGGGAGATGCTGAGGGTAGGTCAAGGCCTTTCCCCTGGGAGAGCTGCCAGCTCAGAGCCCAAAGCTGGGCCAGGGAGGCAGCGCTGCAGGTGCCAACACAGAACCAGGCACGTGTGTGCCCTCGCCCTGCACGATCCCCTCACCGCTGCTGCGGCTCAGTGGTGCCCGTGCAGATCAGCAGAGATGGCAGAAGCTTCTGTGGCTGTTGAGTTACAGGTGTGTCTGCAGGGAGGAGATTCATACGTACTTTGGTGGTTATTGCCAACAAGGCCAGCCCCCATGGCAGGGGTGAGTAGTGTGTCCCTGCTGACCCCACAAGTTGAGCACTGCTTTTGTGGGATGCATTCCTGGGAAATGGAAATATTTTTCTCTAAGTTCATCTGAAGAGGAAGATGCAAGACACAACAGAGAAGATATCCCTGGAACCATCCAAACAGACGAGGCAAGTGCTGAAGAAAATGCTGCAGGGAGGACAAGGTGGGTGCATTTGCCTCATGCTTCCCCTGGGAGTCAGCAGCCGGGGGCTTTGGCTGCACATCTGAACGCATGGTTCCCGGCACAGCGGGATGGCATCCATGGCCCATTCCCAGTGAGGAATGTTTCCATCTGATCCAGCTGTCTCTTTTTCATTCTCCAGAAATGAAAGGAGAGCCTGTGCAGAAGGAAGTATTTCCCGGAGGAAGCAGTGGTTCTGTGCCAGCCTCGGCTGCAGGAAGGGAGGTGATGCCAGGCACAGGCACAGGAGGTAATTGCTGTGCCTCTGGGCCTGAGCCCTGCTGAGGCTTGAGCTGCCCTCTCTGCTGCTTGGCAGTGCGGGCACAGCCTGGACTAGAGCAGCACAGCCCAGGGGAATTATCCCGAGCAGGCTCAGGGCACTGAGCAGTCCTGCTGGGGTCCCTCCATGGGAGACATGTCCTGAAACCTGGGAGCGACTGCACAGGGTGCCCACGGTGGGGAAAGGACAGAGGGGGAGAGGAAGCCTCCAGTGTGTCCTGAGAGGGCCTGGCTGTTTGCCCTTGGGATCTGGGAGCTGTCCCAGCAGAAGGAGGGCAAGAGGGACAGAGGGAGGGAGGGATGGATAGCTGTGGCACTGCCTGCTGCAGTTTTCCCCGGGGTTTTAGAGAGGATTTCCTCTGTGTCTGAGGGAGAGAACCCCGGGGCCCTGCGTTGCTCCAGCCACCCCTCCCAGGGATGTTGCTGAGGGCAGGGAAAGAGTGTGGAAAGTGACCAGGAGCCAGCCCAGAGCTCCCCAGGCCCCTGTGCACCTTTGGCCATGTCTATTCACATCTGGCTCCCACGGCCTTAGCCGACCCCCTGGCAGTGCCCAGTTCCCTGTGGCAGAAAGAGATCCCAGCACACACTGGAAAATGTTCTCATCTGTGCTCCATTCCAGATGAGGTTGCTGGGAAGGCTTCTCCATCAGCTTGGATGAATAAAGTTTTGAAGCCCTTGGAGCCTCCTGCAGTTATGTTCTCAGTGTGCCACCAAGGAAGAATTGTAGACAAGCGGGCAGGCACCAGGTGACAGAAGCTTCTGTGGCTGTTGTGTTACAGATGTGTCTACAAGGAGGACTTCTCCAGCTCCTACCTTGGATGTTGCACTCAAGCCCAGCACCCATCACAGGGGTGAGTAGTGTGTCCCTGCTGACCCCACAGACTGAGCCTTGCTTTTCTGGGATCCATTCCTGGGAAATGGAAATATTTTTCTCTAAGGTACTCCAACAGGGAAAATCCAAGATACAACAGATAAGATATCCCTGGAACCATCCAAACAGATGAGGCAAGAGCTGAAGGAACCCCTGCAGACAAGAGAAGGTGGGTGCATTTCCCTCATGCTTCCCCTGGGAGTCAGCAGCCGGGGTCTTTGGCTGCACATGTGGACACGCCGTGCCCGGCACAGTGGGAAGGGATCCATGGCAGCCTTCCTGCCCCGCTGCTGCTTTCACGCCCTGCAGGGCTGTTTGCCAGCCTGGCCTGGCTGCAGCTTGTGCCCAGCCTCTGCCAGAAGGCATTTGGCATCAGCTGACAGGCCATGCCCAAACTGTAACACACCCTGAGATCCCCCACTATATCCAGCCCTGCAGATTAGGAAAAGGGTGGCTGTTTGGTGGTGGAAGAGCTCTCATCATGCCACTGTAACCTGGCCATTTTCCTGCTCCATAAATTTCACAAATATTACCTCTGATGCCACCACCCAAGTGGGGAACAGCCCCATCTGATGCAGCTGTCTCCCTTCCTTTGTCAAGAGATGGACATAGTGCTTCAGTGGAAGGTGGTATTTCTTGAAGGAAGCACTCCATCTTCGGTGCGAGCCCCAGCTGCAGGAAGGAAGGCAAAGCCAGACACGGGCACAGGCACAGCAGGTAATTGCTGTGCCGGGCTCAGCCCTGGCCAGGGCTGTGTGGCAGCAGCTCTTCCCCCAGGGCCTGCCCTTGCCCGGCCCGGCAGCAGCCAAAGCTGGAGGCGCCTCGACTTCCAGGCCTCTGGAGCTGGTTCAGAGCCCCGGGGAAACGGGACTGGTGCAGCAACGTCCCTGGCGCTGCAGCTGCTGCGGAGCTGGCCCTGAGTGCCCAGAGGCCCAAGGCACAGGAGCAGCCCCGAGCGGGAGCCCTGCCGCCAGCCCAGAGCCAGAGCCAGCCCTAGCACACAATGGAAACAGTTCTTATCTTGGTTTGCTTCCAGACTGGGATGCTGGGAAGGATTCTGCATTAGCCTGGCGCTCTGAAGTTGTGAAGCCCTCTGAGCATTCTGCAGGTATGTTCTCACTGTCCCACCAAGGCGTAATGTTTGACTGACTGGTAAGAAGCAGGTGACAGAAGCTTCTGTGGCTGTTGTGTTACAGATGTGTCTGCAGGGACGATTTCACCAACTCCTACCTTGGTTGCTGCACAGAAGCCCAGCTCCCATGGCAGTGGTGAGCAGTGTGTCCCTGCTGACCCCACAGGCTGAGCCCTGCTTTCTTGGGATCCATTCCTGGGAAATGGAACTACTTTCTCTTAAGGTCCTCCGACAGGAGAGACCAAAGACATGGCAGACAAGAAATTCCAGGACCCATTAGAAATCATGTGGCAAATGCTGAAGGAATGTCTGCAGAGAAGACCAGGTGGGTGTATTGGTGCATTTCCCTCGTGCTTCCCCTGGGACTCAGCAGCCGGGGGCTTTGGCTGCACATCTGGACACGCCGTGCCCGGCACAGCAGGAAGGGATCCATGGCAGCCTCGCTGCCCTGCTGCTGCTTTCACGCCCTGCAAGGCTGTTTCCCAACCTGGCCTGGCTGCAGCTTCTGCCCAGCCTCTGCAGGAAGGCATTTGGCATCAGCTGACAGACAGCCCCAATTGCACCACAGGCCATGCCCACCCTCAGATCCCCTGCAAATTCCTGATGTCCAGGCAGATCAGATGTTGGGGCTGTTTGGGGAAGGAAGCAGCCTTGGGTTGTCCCAAAATCCTGGGTGTTTTCTGATCCTTATGCATTCCTTTCACAAGTGATGCCTCCTGAAATTGTCCCCTTCCCCATTCCCAGTCAGGAATGTTTCCATCCGATCCATGTGTTTCTTTTCCATTCTCCAGAAATGAAAGGAGAGCCTGTGCAGATGGAAGCATTTCCCGGAGGAAGCAGTGGTTCCGTGCCAGCCTCTGCTGCAGGAAGGGAGGCCAGGCCAGGCACAGGCCCAGGAGGTAATTGCTGTGCCTCTGGGCCTGAGCCCTGCTGAGGCTTCAGCTGCCCTCTCTGCTGCTTGGCAGTGCGGGCACAGCCTGGACTAGAGCGGCACAGCCCAGGGGAATTATCCCGAGCAGGCTCAGGGCACTCGGGTACTGAGCAGTCCTGCTGGGGTCCCTCCATGGGAGACATGTCCTGAAACCTGGGAGTGACTGCACGGGGTGCCCACGGTGGGGAAAGGACAGAGGGGGAGAGCAAGGCTGCAGTGTGTCCTGAGAGGGCCTGGCTGTTTGCCCTTGGGATCTGGGGGAGGTGTCCCATCAGAAGGAGGGCAGGAGGGGAGAAGGAAGGGAGGGAGGGATAGCTGTGGCACTGCCTGCTGCAGTTTGCCCCCGTGCTTTAGGGAGGATTTCCTCTGTGTGTGAGGGAGAGAGTCCCAGGGCCCTGCGCTGCTGCAGCCACCCCTCTCAAGGGTGTTGCTGAGGGCAGGGACAGAGTGTGGGGAGTGACCAGGAGCCAGCCCAGAGCTCCCCAGGCCCCTGGGCAGCTTTGGCCATGTCTATTCCCATCTTGCTCCCACGGCTTTACCCGACCCCCTTGCAGTGCCCAGTTCTCTGTGGCAGAAGGGGATCCCAGAATGCCACTGATATCGTTCTGTTCTCTGCTCCCTTCTAGACTGGAATCATGACTTTGATTTTTTGGAAGCCCTGCTGGAAAATGGCTTGAAATTCTTGGAGGATGCTGGAGGCTATTCCTCCGTGTGCCTTTCTTGACAGAATAATCAGGATCAATGCGACAAGAGCTCACTCATAAGCCATTTCCCTTAACATTATGTAAGGGCTGAAGGATTCTGAAAATCTTGCCCTGCTCCCTTCTGGAGCCCTGAGGGATCCCACAGGATCGCTGTCATTGGGAGGAAGGAGCATTTAGCTTTCAGTCTTCCTCCCGTGTGCAATGCCAGTGTGTCCTACCATGTGCTCTGTGCAGTCAAAGAGAAGAGCAGAGAGGGAAGGGGCCGGGCTGGGCCCAGGGCTGTGCCCCGGGGCTGAGCCTTGTGGGCAGCCTGAGGATCTCCTGCAGTGTCACAGGAGCTCTTCTGTCCTGCCTTTCTTTGCAGCTGAACCTGCCGGTGAAGGTCCCACATCCAGGACTGAGGCTCTGGGAGATGCTGAGGGTAGGTCAAGGCCTTTCCCCTGGGAGAGCTGCCAGCTCAGAGCCCAAAGCTCGGCCAGGGAGGCAGCGCTGCAGGTGCCAGCACAGAACCAGGCACGTGTGTGCCCTCGCCCTGCACGATCCCCTCACCGCTGCTGCGGCTCAGTGGTGCCCGTGCAGATCAGCAGAGATGGCAGAAGCTTCTGTGGCTGTTGAGTTACAGGTGTGTCTGCAGGGAGGAGATTCATACATACTTTGGTGGTTATTGCCAACAAGGCCAGCCCCCATGGCAGGGGTGAGTAGTGTGTCCCTGCTGACCCCACAAGTTGAGCACTGCTTTTGTGGGATGCATTCCTGGGAAATGGAAATATTTTTCTCTAAGTTCATCTGAAGAGGAAGATGCAAGACACAACAGAGAAGATATCCCTGGAACCATCCAAACAGACGAGGCAAGTGCTGAAGAAAATGCTGCAGGGAGGACAAGGTGGGTGCATTTGCCTCATGCTTCCCCTGGGAGTCAGCAGCCGGGGGCTTTGGCTGCACATCTGAACGCATGGTTCCCGGCACAGCGGGATGGCATCCATGGCCCATTCCCAGTGAGGAATGTTTCCATCTGATCCAGCTGTCTCTTTTTCATTCTCCAGAAATGAAAGGAGAGCCTGTGCAGAAGGAAGTATTTCCCGGAGGAAGCAGTGGTTCTGTGCCAGCCTCGGCTGCAGGAAGGGAGGTGATGCCAGGCACAGGCACAGGAGGTAATTGCTGTGCCTCTGGGCCTGAGCCCTGCTGAGGCTTGAGCTGCCCTCTCTGCTGCTTGGCAGTGCGGGCACAGCCTGGACTAGAGCAGCACAGCCCAGGGGAATTATCCCGAGCAGGCTCAGGGCACTGAGCAGTCCTGCTGGGGTCCCTCCATGGGAGACATGTCCTGAAACCTGGGAGCGACTGCACAGGGTGCCCACGGTGGGGAAAGGACAGAGGGGGAGAGGAAGCCTCCAGTGTGTCCTGAGAGGGCCTGGCTGTTTGCCCTTGGGATCTGGGAGCTGTCCCAGCAGAAGGAGGGCAAGAGGGACAGAGGGAGGGAGGGATGGATAGCTGTGGCACTGTCTGCTGCAGTTTTCCCCGGGGTTTTAGAGAGGATTTCCTCTGTGTCTGAGGGAGAGAACCCCGGGGCCCTGCGTTGCTCCAGCCACCCCTCCCAGGGATGTTGCTGAGGGCAGGGAAAGAGTGTGGAAAGTGACCAGGAGCCAGCCCAGAGCTCCCCAGGCCCCTGTGCACCTTTGGCCATGTCTATTCACATCTGGCTCCCACGGCCTTAGCCGACCCCCTGGCAGTGCCCAGTTCCCTGTGGCAGAAAGAGATCCCAGCACACACTGGAAAATGTTCTCATCTGTGCTCCATTCCAGATGAGGTTGCTGGGAAGGCTTCTCCATCAGCTTGGATGAATAAAGTTTTGAAGCCCTTGGAGCCTCCTGCAGTTACGTTCTCAGTGTGCCACCAAGGAAGAATTGTAGACAAGCGGGCAGGCACCAGGTGACAGAAGCTTCTGTGGCTGTTGTGTTACAGATGTGTCTACAAGGAGGACTTCTCCAGCTCCTACCTTGGATGTTGCACTCAAGCCCAGCACCCATCACAGGGGTGAGTAGTGTGTCCCTGCTGACCCCACAGACTGAGCCTTGCTTTTCTGGGATCCATTCCTGGGAAATGGAAATATTTTTCTCTAAGGTACTCCAACAGGGAAAATCCAAGATACAACAGATAAGATATCCCTGGAACCATCCAAACAGATGAGGCAAGAGCTGAAGGAACCCCTGCAGACAAGAGAAGGTGGGTGCATTTCCCTCATGCTTCCCCTGGGAGTCAGCAGCCGGGGTCTTTGGCTGCACATGTGGACACGCCGTGCCCGGCACAGTGGGAAGGGATCCATGGCAGCCTTCCTGCCCCGCTGCTGCTTTCACGCCCTGCAGGGCTGTTTGCCAGCCTGGCCTGGCTGCAGCTTGTGCCCAGCCTCTGCCAGAAGGCATTTGGCATCAGCTGACAGGCCATGCCCAAACTGTAACACACCCTGAGATCCCCCACTATATCCAGCCCTGCAGATTAGGAAAAGGGTGGCTGTTTGGTGGTGGAAGAGCTCTCATCATGCCACTGTAACCTGGCCATTTTCCTGCTCCATAAATTTCACAAATATTACCTCTGATGCCACCACCCAAGTGGGGAACAGCCCCATCTGATGCAGCTGTCTCCCTTCCTTTGTCAAGAGATGGACATAGTGCTTCAGTGGAAGGTGGCATTTCTTGAAGGAAGCACTCCATCTTCGGTGCGAGCCCCAGCTGCAGGAAGGAAGGCAAAGCCAGACACGGGCACAGGCACAGCAGGTAATTGCTGTGCCGGGCTCAGCCCTGGCAGGGCTGTGTGGCAGCAGCTCTTCCCCCAGGGCCTGCCCTTGCCCGGCCCGGCAGCAGCCAAAGCTGGAGGCGCCTCGGCTTCCAGGCCTCTGGAGCTGGTTCAGAGCCCCGGGGAAACGGGACTGGTGCAGCAACGTCCCTGGCGCTGCAGCTGCTGCGGAGCTGGCCCTGAGTGCCCAGAGGCCCAAGGCACAGGAGCAGCCCCGAGCGGGAGCCCTGCCGCCAGCCCAGGGCCAGAGCCAGCCCTGGCACACAATGGAAACAGTTCTTATCTTGGTTTGCTTCCAGACTGGGATGCTGGGAAGGATTCTGCATTAGCCTGGCGCTCTGAAGTTGTGAAGCCCTCTGAGCATTCTACAGGTATGTTCTCACTGTCCCACCAAGGCGTAATGTTTGACTGACTGGTAAGAAGCAGGTGACAGAAGCTTCTGTGGCTGTTGTGTTACAGATGTGTCTGCAGGGACGATTTCACCAACTCCTACCTTGGTTGCTGCACAGAAGCCCAGCTCCCATGGCAGTGGTGAGCAGTGTGTCCCTGCTGACCCCACAGGCTGAGCCCTGCTTTCTTGGGATCCATTCCTGGGAAATGGAACTACTTTCTCTTAAGGTCCTCTGACAGGAGAGACCAAAGACATGGCAGACAAGAAATTCCAGGACCCATTAGAAATCATGTGGCAAATGCTGAAGGAATGTCTGCAGAGAAGACCAGGTGGGTGTATTGGTGCATTTCCCTCGTGCTTCCCCTGGGACTCAGCAGCCGGGGGCTTTGGCTGCACATCTGGACACGCCGTGCCCGGCACAGCAGGAAGGGATCCATGGCAGCCTCGCTGCCCTGCTGCTGCTTTCACGCCCTGCAGGGCTGTTTCCCAACCTGGCCTGGCTGCAGCTTCTGCCCAGCCTCTGCAGGAAGGCATTTGGCATCAGCTGACAGACAGCCCCAATTGCACCACAGGCCATGCCCACCCTCAGATCCCCTGCAAATTCCTGATGTCCAGGCAGATCAGATGTTGGGGCTGTTTGGGGAAGGAAGCAGCCTTGGGTTGTCCCAAAATCCTGGGTCTTTTCTGATCCTTATGCATTCCTTTCACAAGTGATGCCTCCTGAAATTGTCCCCTTCCCCATTCCCAGTCAGGAATGTTTCCATCCGATCCATGTGTTTCTTTTCCATTCTCCAGAAATGAAAGGAGAGCCTGTGCAGATGGAAGCATTTCCCGGAGGAAGCAGTGGTTCCGTGCCAGCCTCTGCTGCAGGAAGGGAGGCCAGGCCAGGCACAGGCCCAGGAGGTAATTGCTGTGCCTCTGGGCCTGAGCCCTGCTGAGGCTTCAGCTGCCCTCTCTGCTGCTTGGCAGTGCGGGCACAGCCTGGACTAGAGCGGCACAGCCCAGGGGAATTATCCCGAGCAGGCTCAGGGCACTCGGGTACTGAGCAGTCCTGCTGGGGTCCCTCCATGGGAGACATGTCCTGAAACCTGGGAGTGACTGCACGGGGTGCCCACGGTGGGGAAAGGACAGAGGGGGAGAGCAAGGCTGCAGTGTGTCCTGAGAGGGCCTGGCTGTTTGCCCTTGGGATCTGGGGGAGGTGTCCCATCAGAAGGAGGGCAGGAGGGGAGAAGGAAGGGAGGGAGGGATAGCTGTGGCACTGCCTGCTGCAGTTTGCCCCCGTGCTTTAGGGAGGATTTCCTCTGTGTGTGAGGGAGAGAGTCCCAGGGCCCTGCGCTGCTGCAGCCACCCCTCTCAAGGGTGTTGCTGAGGGCAGGGACAGAGTGTGGGGAGTGACCAGGAGCCAGCCCAGAGCTCCCCAGGCCCCTGGGCAGCTTTGGCCATGTCTATTCCCATCTTGCTCCCACGGCTTTACCCGACCCCCTTGCAGTGCCCAGTTCTCTGTGGCAGAAGGGGATCCCAGAATGCCACTGATATCGTTCTGTTCTCTGCTCCCTTCTAGACTGGAATCATGACTTTGATTTTTTGGAAGCCCTGCTGGAAAATGGCTTGAAATTCTTGGAGGATGCTGGAGGCTATTCCTCCGTGTGCCTTTCTTGACAGAATAATCAGGATCAATGCGACAAGAGCTCACTCATAAGCCATTTCCCTTAACATTATGTAAGGGCTGAAGGATTCTGAAAATCTTGCCCTGCTCCCTTCTGGAGCCCTGAGGGATCCCACAGGATCGCTGTCATTGGGAGGAAGGAGCATTTAGCTTTCAGTCTTCCTCCCGTGTGCAATGCCAGTGTGTCCTACCATGTGCTCTGTGCAGTCAAAGAGAAGAGCAGAGAGGGAAGGGGCCGGGCTGGGCCCAGGGCTGTGCCCCGGGGCTGAGCCTTGTGGGCAGCCTGAGGATCTCCTGCAGTGTCACAGGAGCTCTTCTGTCCTGCCTTTCTTTGCAGCTGAACCTGCCGGTGAAGGTCCCACATCCAGGACTGAGGCTCTGGGAGATGCTGAGGGTAGGTCAAGGCCTTTCCCCTGGGAGAGCTGCCAGCTCAGAGCCCAAAGCTGGGCCAGGGAGGCAGCGCTGCAGGTGCCAACACAGAACCAGGCACGTGTGTGCCCTCGCCCTGCACGATCCCCTCACCGCTGCTGCGGCTCAGTGGTGCCCGTGCAGATCAGCAGAGATGGCAGAAGCTTCTGTGGCTGTTGAGTTACAGGTGTGTCTGCAGGGAGGAGATTCATACGTACTTTGGTGGTTATTGCCAACAAGACCAGCCCCCATGGCAGGGGTGAGTAGTGTGTCCCTGCTGACCCCACAAGTTGAGCACTGCTTTTGTGGGATGCATTCCTGGGAAATGGAAATATTTTTCTCTAAGTTCATCTGAAGAGGAAGATGCAAGACACAACAGAGAAGATATCCCTGGAACCATCCAAACAGACGAGGCAAGTGCTGAAGAAAATGCTGCAGGGAGGACAAGGTGGGTGCATTTGCCTCATGCTTCCCCTGGGAGTCAGCAGCCGGGGGCTTTGGCTGCACATCTGAACGCATGGTTCCCGGCACAGCGGGATGGCATCCATGGCCCATTCCCAGTGAGGAATGTTTCCATCTGATCCAGCTGTCTCTTTTTCATTCTCCAGAAATGAAAGGAGAGCCTGTGCAGAAGGAAGTATTTCCCGGAGGAAGCAGTGGTTCTGTGCCAGCCTCGGCTGCAGGAAGGGAGGTGATGCCAGGCACAGGCACAGGAGGTAATTGCTGTGCCTCTGGGCCTGAGCCCTGCTGAGGCTTGAGCTGCCCTCTCTGCTGCTTGGCAGTGCGGGCACAGCCTGGACTAGAGCAGCACAGCCCAGGGGAATTATCCCGAGCAGGCTCAGGGCATTCGGGTCCTGAGCAGTCCTGCTGGGGTCCCTCCATGGGAGACATGTCCTGAAACCTGGGAGCGACTGCACAGGGTGCCCACGGTGGGGAAAGGACAGAGGGGGAGAGGAAGCCTCCAGTGTGTCCTGAGAGGGCCTGGCTGTTTGCCCTTGGGATCTGGGAGCTGTCCCAGCAGAAGGAGGGCAAGAGGGACAGAGGGAGGGAGGGATGGATAGCTGTGGCACTGCCTGCTGCAGTTTTCCCCGGGGTTTTAGAGAGGATTTCCTCTGTGTCTGAGGGAGAGAACCCCGGGGCCCTGCGTTGCTCCAGCCACCCCTCCCAGGGATGTTGCTGAGGGCAGGGAAAGAGTGTGGAAAGTGACCAGGAGCCAGCCCAGAGCTCCCCAGGCCCCTGTGCACCTTTGGCCATGTCTATTCACATCTGGCTCCCACGGCCTTAGCCGACCCCCTGGCAGTGCCCAGTTCCCTGTGGCAGAAAGAGATCCCAGCACACACTGGAAAATGTTCTCATCTGTGCTCCATTCCAGATGAGGTTGCTGGGAAGGCTTCTCCATCAGCTTGGATGAATAAAGTTTTGAAGCCCTTGGAGCCTCCTGCAGTTATGTTCTCAGTGTGCCACCAAGGAAGAATTGTAGACAAGCGGGCAGGCACCAGGTGACAGAAGCTTCTGTGGCTGTTGTGTTACAGATGTGTCTACAAGGAGGACTTCTCCAGCTCCTACCTTGGATGTTGCACTCAAGCCCAGCACCCATCACAGGGGTGAGTAGTGTGTCCCTGCTGACCCCACAGACTGAGCCTTGCTTTTCTGGGATCCATTCCTGGGAAATGGAAATATTTTTCTCTAAGGTACTCCAACAGGGAAAATCCAAGATACAACAGATAAGATATCCCTGGAACCATCCAAACAGATGAGGCAAGAGCTGAAGGAACCCCTGCAGACAAGAGAAGGTGGGTGCATTTCCCTCATGCTTCCCCTGGGAGTCAGCAGCCGGGGTCTTTGGCTGCACATGTGGACACGCCGTGCCCGGCACAGTGGGAAGGGATCCATGGCAGCCTTCCTGCCCCGCTGCTGCTTTCACGCCCTGCAGGGCTGTTTGCCAGCCTGGCCTGGCTGCAGCTTGTGCCCAGCCTCTGCCAGAAGGCATTTGGCATCAGCTGACAGGCCATGCCCAAACTGTAACACACCCTGAGATCCCCCACTATATCCAGCCCTGCAGATTAGGAAAAGGGTGGCTGTTTGGTGGTGGAAGTGCTCTCATCATGCCACTGTAACCTGGCCATTTTCCTGCTCCATAAATTTCACAAATATTACCTCTGATGCCACCACCCAAGTGGGGAACAGCCCCATCTGATGCAGCTGTCTCCCTTCCTTTGTCAAGAGATGGACATAGTGCTTCAGTGGAAGGTGGCATTTCTTGAAGGAAGCACTCCATCTTCGGTGCCAGCCCCTGCTGCAGGAAGGAAGGCAAAGCCAGACACGGGCACAGGCACAGCAGGTAATTGCTGTGCCGGGCTCAGCCCTGGCCAGGGCTGTGTGGCAGCAGCTCTTCCCCCAGGGCCTGCCCTTGCCCGGCCCGGCAGCAGCCAAAGCTGGAGGCGCCTGGGCTTCCAGGCCTCTGGAGCTGGTTCAGAGCCCCGGGGAAACGGGACTGGTGCAGCAACGTCCCTGGCGCTGCAGCTGCTGCGGAGCTGGCCCTGAGTGCCCAGAGGCCCAAGGCACAGGAGCAGCCCCGAGCGGGAGCCCTGCCGCCAGCCCAGGGCCAGAGCCAGCCCTGGCACACAATGGAAACAGTTCTTATCTTGGTTTGCTTCCAGACTGGGATGCTGGGAAGGATTCTGCATTAGCCTGGCGCTCTGAAGTTGTGAAGCCCTCTGAGCATTCTACAGGTATGTTCTCACTGTCCCACCAAGGCGTAATGTTTGACTGACTGGTAAGAAGCAGGTGACAGAAGCTTCTGTGGCTGTTGTGTTACAGATGTGTCTGCAGGGACGATTTCACCAACTCCTACCTTGGTTGCTGCACAGAAGCCCAGCTCCCATGGCAGTGGTGAGCAGTGTGTCCCTGCTGACCCCACAGGCTGAGCCCTGCTTTCTTGGGATCCATTCCTGGGAAATGGAACTACTTTCTCTTAAGGTCCTCCGACAGGAGAGACCAAAGACATGGCAGACAAGAAATTCCAGGACCCATTAGAAATCATGTGGCAAATGCTGAAGGAATGTCTGCAGAGAAGACCAGGTGGGTGTATTGGTGCATTTCCCTCGTGCTTCCCCTGGGACTCAGCAGCCGGGGGCTTTGGCTGCACATCTGGACACGCCGTGCCCGGCACAGCAGGAAGGGATCCATGGCAGCCTCGCTGCCCTGCTGCTGCTTTCACGCCCTGCAGGGCTGTTTCCCAACCTGGCCTGGCTGCAGCTTCTGCCCAGCCTCTGCAGGAAGGCATTTGGCATCAGCTGACAGGCCATGCCCCAATTGTACCACAGTCCATGCCCACCCTCAGATCCCCTGCAAATTCCTGATGTCCAGGCAGATCAGATGTTGGGGCTGTTTGGGGAAGGAAGCAGCCTTGGGTTGTCCCAAAATCCTGGGTCTTTTCTGATCCTTATGCATTCCTTTCACAAGTGATGCCTCCTGAAATTGTCCC
Source organism: Passer domesticus (assembly GCF_036417665.1). Taxonomy (NCBI): domain Eukaryota; kingdom Metazoa; phylum Chordata; class Aves; order Passeriformes; family Passeridae; genus Passer; species Passer domesticus. The sequence goes on along the minus strand of NC_087482.1, from coordinate 2,833,917 downwards.
CTTCCCCATTCCCAGTCAGGAATGTTTCCATCCGATCCATGTGTTTCTTTTCCATTCTCCAGAAATGAAAGGAGAGCCTGTGCAGATGGAAGCATTTCCCGGAGGAAGCAGTGGTTCCGTGCCAGCCTCTGCTGCAGGAAGGGAGGCCAGGCCAGGCACAGGCCCAGGAGGTAATTGCTGTGCCTCTGGGCCTGAGCCCTGCTGAGGCTTGAGCTGCCCTCTCTGCTGCTTGGCAGTGCGGGCACAGCCTGGACTAGAGCGGCACAGCCCAGGGGAATTATCCCGAGCAGGCTCAGGGCACTCGGGTACTGAGCAGTCCTGCTGGGGTCCCTCCATGGGAGACATGTCCTGAAACCTGGGAGTGACTGCACGGGGTGCCCACGGTGGGGAAAGGACAGAGGGGGAGAGCAAGGCTGCAGTGTGTCCTGAGAGGGCCTGGCTGTTTGCCCTTGGGATCTGGGGGAGGTGTCCCATCAGAAGGAGGGCAGGAGGGGAGAAGGAAGGGAGGGAGGGATAGCTGTGGCACTGCCTGCTGCAGTTTGCCCCCGTGCTTTAGGGAGGATTTCCTCTGTGTGTGAGGGAGAGAGTCCCAGGGCCCTGCGCTGCTGCAGCCACCCCTCTCAAGGGTGTTGCTGAGGGCAGGGACAGAGTGTGGGGAGTGACCAGGAGCCAGCCCAGAGCTCCCCAGGCCCCTGGGCAGCTTTGGCCATGTCTATTCCCATCTTGCTCCCACGGCTTTACCCGACCCCCTTGCAGTGCCCAGTTCTCTGTGGCAGAAGGGGATCCCAGAATGCCACTGATATCGTTCTGTTCTCTGCTCCCTTCTAGACTGGAATCATGACTTTGATTTTTTGGAAGCCCTGCTGGAAAATGGCTTGAAATTCTTGGAGGATGCTGGAGGCTATTCCTCCGTGTGCCTTTCTTGACAGAATAATCAGGATCAATGCGACAAGAGCTCACTCATAAGCCATTTCCCTTAACATTATGTAAGGGCTGAAGGATTCTGAAAATCTTGCCCTGCTCCCTTCTGGAGCCCTGAGGGATCCCACAGGATCGCTGTCATTGGGAGGAAGGAGCATTTAGCTTTCAGTCTTCCTCCCGTGTGCAATGCCAGTGTGTCCTACCATGTGCTCTGTGCAGTCAAAGAGAAGAGCAGAGAGGGAAGGGGCCGGGCTGGGCCCAGGGCTGTGCCCCGGGGCTGAGCCTTGTGGGCAGCCTGAGGATCTCCTGCAGTGTCACAGGAGCTCTTCTGTCCTGCCTTTCTTTGCAGCTGAACCTGCCGGTGAAGGTCCCACATCCAGGACTGAGGCTCTGGGAGATGCTGAGGGTAGGTCAAGGCCTTTCCCCTGGGAGAGCTGCCAGCTCAGAGCCCAAAGCTGGGCCAGGGAGGCAGCGCTGCAGGTGCCAACACAGAACCAGGCACGTGTGTGCCCTCGCCCTGCACGATCCCCTCACCGCTGCTGCGGCTCAGTGGTGCCCGTGCAGATCAGCAGAGATGGCAGAAGCTTCTGTGGCTGTTGAGTTACAGGTGTGTCTGCAGGGAGGAGATTCATACGTACTTTGGTGGTTATTGCCAACAAGGCCAGCCCCCATGGCAGGGGTGAGTAGTGTGTCCCTGCTGACCCCACAAGTTGAGCACTGCTTTTGTGGGATGCATTCCTGGGAAATGGAAATATTTTTCTCTAAGTTCATCTGAAGAGGAAGATGCAAGACACAACAGAGAAGATATCCCTGGAACCATCCAAACAGACGAGGCAAGTGCTGAAGAAAATGCTGCAGGGAGGACAAGGTGGGTGCATTTGCCTCATGCTTCCCCTGGGAGTCAGCAGCCGGGGGCTTTGGCTGCACATCTGAACGCATGGTTCCCGGCACAGCGGGATGGCATCCATGGCCCATTCCCAGTGAGGAATGTTTCCATCTGATCCAGCTGTCTCTTTTTCATTCTCCAGAAATGAAAGGAGAGCCTGTGCAGAAGGAAGTATTTCCCGGAGGAAGCAGTGGTTCTGTGCCAGCCTCGGCTGCAGGAAGGGAGGTGATGCCAGGCACAGGCACAGGAGGTAATTGCTGTGCCTCTGGGCCTGAGCCCTGCTGAGGCTTGAGCTGCCCTCTCTGCTGCTTGGCAGTGCGGGCACAGCCTGGACTAGAGCAGCACAGCCCAGGGGAATTATCCCGAGCAGGCTCAGGGCATTCGGGTCCTGAGCAGTCCTGCTGGGGTCCCTCCATGGGAGACATGTCCTGAAACCTGGGAGCGACTGCACAGGGTGCCCACGGTGGGGAAAGGACAGAGGGGGAGAGGAAGCCTCCAGTGTGTCCTGAGAGGGCCTGGCTGTTTGCCCTTGGGATCTGGGAGCTGTCCCAGCAGAAGGAGGGCAAGAGGGACAGAGGGAGGGAGGGATGGATAGCTGTGGCACTGCCTGCTGCAGTTTTCCCCGGGGTTTTAGAGAGGATTTCCTCTGTGTCTGAGGGAGAGAACCCCGGGGCCCTGCGTTGCTCCAGCCACCCCTCCCAGGGATGTTGCTGAGGGCAGGGAAAGAGTGTGGAAAGTGACCAGGAGCCAGCCCAGAGCTCCCCAGGCCCCTGTGCACCTTTGGCCATGTCTATTCACATCTGGCTCCCACGGCCTTAGCCGACCCCCTGGCAGTGCCCAGTTCCCTGTGGCAGAAAGAGATCCCAGCACACACTGGAAAATGTTCTCATCTGTGCTCCATTCCAGATGAGGTTGCTGGGAAGGCTTCTCCATCAGCTTGGATGAATAAAGTTTTGAAGCCCTTGGAGCCTCCTGCAGTTATGTTCTCAGTGTGCCACCAAGGAAGAATTGTAGACAAGCGGGCAGGCACCAGGTGACAGAAGCTTCTGTGGCTGTTGTGTTACAGATGTGTCTACAAGGAGGACTTCTCCAGCTCCTACCTTGGATGTTGCACTCAAGCCCAGCACCCATCACAGGGGTGAGTAGTGTGTCCCTGCTGACCCCACAGACTGAGCCTTGCTTTTCTGGGATCCATTCCTGGGAAATGGAAATATTTTTCTCTAAGGTACTCCAACAGGGAAAATCCAAGATACAACAGATAAGATATCCCTGGAACCATCCAAACAGATGAGGCAAGAGCTGAAGGAACCCCTGCAGACAAGAGAAGGTGGGTGCATTTCCCTCATGCTTCCCCTGGGAGTCAGCAGCCGGGGTCTTTGGCTGCACATGTGGACACGCCGTGCCCGGCACAGTGGGAAGGGATCCATGGCAGCCTTCCTGCCCCGCTGCTGCTTTCACGCCCTGCAGGGCTGTTTGCCAGCCTGGCCTGGCTGCAGCTTGTGCCCAGCCTCTGCCAGAAGGCATTTGGCATCAGCTGACAGGCCATGCCCAAACTGTAACACACCCTGAGATCCCCCACTATATCCAGCCCTGCAGATTAGGAAAAGGGTGGCTGTTTGGTGGTGGAAGAGCTCTCATCATGCCACTGTAACCTGGCCATTTTCCTGCTCCATAAATTTCACAAATATTACCTCTGATGCCACCACCCAAGTGGGGAACAGCCCCATCTGATGCAGCTGTCTCCCTTCCTTTGTCAAGAGATGGACATAGTGCTTCAGTGGAAGGTGGTATTTCTTGAAGGAAGCACTCCATCTTCGGTGCGAGCCCCAGCTGCAGGAAGGAAGGCAAAGCCAGACACGGGCACAGGCACAGCAGGTAATTGCTGTGCCGGGCTCAGCCCTGGCCAGGGCTGTGTGGCAGCAGCTCTTCCCCCAGGGCCTGCCCTTGCCCGGCCCGGCAGCAGCCAAAGCTGGAGGCGCCTCGACTTCCAGGCCTCTGGAGCTGGTTCAGAGCCCCGGGGAAACGGGACTGGTGCAGCAACGTCCCTGGCGCTGCAGCTGCTGCGGAGCTGGCCCTGAGTGCCCAGAGGCCCAAGGCACAGGAGCAGCCCCGAGCGGGAGCCCTGCCGCCAGCCCAGAGCCAGAGCCAGCCCTAGCACACAATGGAAACAGTTCTTATCTTGGTTTGCTTCCAGACTGGGATGCTGGGAAGGATTCTGCATTAGCCTGGCGCTCTGAAGTTGTGAAGCCCTCTGAGCATTCTACAGGTATGTTCTCACTGTCCCACCAAGGCGTAATGTTTGACTGACTGGTAAGAAGCAGGTGACAGAAGCTTCTGTGGCTGTTGTGTTACAGATGTGTCTGCAGGGACGATTTCACCAACTCCTACCTTGGTTGCTGCACAGAAGCCCAGCTCCCATGGCAGTGGTGAGCAGTGTGTCCCTGCTGACCCCACAGGCTGAGCCCTGCTTTCTTGGGATCCATTCCTGGGAAATGGAACTACTTTCTCTTAAGGTCCTCCGACAGGAGAGACCAAAGACATGGCAGACAAGAAATTCCAGGACCCATTAGAAATCATGTGGCAAATGCTGAAGGAATGTCTGCAGAGAAGACCAGGTGGGTGTATTGGTGCATTTCCCTCGTGCTTCCCCTGGGACTCAGCAGCCGGGGGCTTTGGCTGCACATCTGGACACGCCGTGCCCGGCACAGCAGGAAGGGATCCATGGCAGCCTCGCTGCCCTGCTGCTGCTTTCACGCCCTGCAGGGCTGTTTCCCAACCTGGCCTGGCTGCAGCTTCTGCCCAGCCTCTGCAGGAAGGCATTTGGCATCAGCTGACAGGCAGCCCCAATTGTACCACAGTCCATGCCCACCCTCAGATCCCCTGCAAATTCCTGATGTCCAGGCAGATCAGATGTTGGGGCTGTTTGGGGAAGGAAGCAGCCTTGGGTTGTCCCAAAATCCTGGGTCTTTTCTGATCCTTATGCATTCCTTTCACAAGTGATGCCTCCTGAAATTGTCCCCTTCCCCATTCCCAGTCAGGAATGTTTCCATCCGATCCATGTGTTTCTTTTCCATTCTCCAGAAATGAAAGGAGAGCCTGTGCAGATGGAAGCATTTCCCGGAGGAAGCAGTGGTTCCGTGCCAGCCTCTGCTGCAGGAAGGGAGGCCAGGCCAGGCACAGGCCCAGGAGGTAATTGCTGTGCCTCTGGGCCTGAGCCCTGCTGAGGCTTCAGCTGCCCTCTCTGCTGCTTGGCAGTGCGGGCACAGCCTGGACTAGAGCGGCACAGCCCAGGGGAATTATCCCGAGCAGGCTCAGGGCACTCGGGTACTGAGCAGTCCTGCTGGGGTCCCTCCATGGGAGACATGTCCTGAAACCTGGGAGTGACTGCACGGGGTGCCCACGGTGGGGAAAGGACAGAGGGGGAGAGGAAGCCTCCAGTGTGTCCTGAGAGGGCCTGGCTGTTTGCCCTTGGGATCTGGGGGAGGTGTCCCATCAGAAGGAGGGCAGGAGGGGAGAAGGAAGGGAGGGAGGGATAGCTGTGGCACTGCCTGCTGCAGTTTGCCCCCGTGCTTTAGGGAGGATTTCCTCTGTGTGTGAGGGAGAGAGTCCCAGGGCCCTGCGCTGCTGCAGCCACCCCTCTCAAGGGTGTTGCTGAGGGCAGGGACAGAGTGTGGGGAGTGACCAGGAGCCAGCCCAGAGCTCCCCAGGCCCCTGGGCAGCTTTGGCCATGTCTATTCCCATCTTGCTCCCACGGCTTTACCCGACCCCCTTGCAGTGCCCAGTTCTCTGTGGCAGAAGGGGATCCCAGAATGCCACTGATATCGTTCTGTTCTCTGCTCCCTTCTAGACTGGAATCATGACTTTGATTTCTTGGAAGCCCTGCTGGAAAATGGCTTGAAATTCTTGGAGGATGCTGGAGGCTATTCCTCCGTGTGCCTTTCTTGACAGAATAATCAGGATCAATGCGACAAGAGCTCACTCATAAGCCATTTCCCTTAACATTATGTAAGGGCTGAAGGATTCTGAAAATCTTGCCCTGCTCCCTTCTGGAGCCCTGAGGGATCCCACAGGATCGCTGTCATTGGGAGGAAGGAGCATTTAGCTTTCAGTCTTCCTCCCGTGTGCAATGCCAGTGTGTCCTACCATGTGCTCTGTGCAGTCAAAGAGAAGAGCAGAGAGGGAAGGGGCCGGGCTGGGCCCAGGGCTGTGCCCCGGGGCTGAGCCTTGTGGGCAGCCTGAGGATCTCCTGCAGTGTCACAGGAGCTCTTCTGTCCTGCCTTTCTTTGCAGCTGAACCTGCCGGTGAAGGTCCCACATCCAGGACTGAGGCTCTGGGAGATGCTGAGGGTAGGTCAAGGCCTTTCCCCTGGGAGAGCTGCCAGCTCAGAGCCCAAAGCTGGGCCAGGGAGGCAGCGCTGCAGGTGCCAACACAGAACCAGGCACGTGTGTGCCCTCGCCCTGCACGATCCCCTCACCGCTGCTGCGGCTCAGCGGTGCCCGTGCAGATCAGCAGAGATGGCAGAAGCTTCTGTGGCTGTTGAGTTACAGGTGTGTCTGCAGGGAGGAGATTCATACATACTTTGGTGGTTATTGCCAACAAGGCCAGCCCCCATGGCAGGGGTGAGTAGTGTGTCCCTGCTGACCCCACAAGTTGAGCACTGCTTTTGTGGGATGCATTCCTGGGAAATGGAAATATTTTTCTCTAAGTTCATCTGAAGAGGAAGATGCAAGACACAACAGAGAAGATATCCCTGGAACCATCCAAACAGACGAGGCAAGTGCTGAAGAAAATGCTGCAGGGAGGACAAGGTGGGTGCATTTGCCTCATGCTTCCCCTGGGAGTCAGCAGCCGGGGGCTTTGGCTGCACATCTGAACGCATGGTTCCCGGCACAGCGGGATGGCATCCATGGCCCATTCCCAGTGAGGAATGTTTCCATCTGATCCAGCTGTCTCTTTTTCATTCTCCAGAAATGAAAGGAGAGCCTGTGCAGAAGGAAGTATTTCCCGGAGGAAGCAGTGGTTCTGTGCCAGCCTCGGCTGCAGGAAGGGAGGTGATGCCAGGCACAGGCACAGGAGGTAATTGCTGTGCCTCTGGGCCTGAGCCCTGCTGAGGCTTGAGCTGCCCTCTCTGCTGCTTGGCAGTGCGGGCACAGCCTGGACTAGAGCAGCACAGCCCAGGGGAATTATCCCGAGCAGGCTCAGGGCATTCGGGTCCTGAGCAGTCCTGCTGGGGTCCCTCCATGGGAGACATGTCCTGAAACCTGGGAGCGACTGCACAGGGTGCCCACGGTGGGGAAAGGACAGAGGGGAAGAGGAAGCCTCCAGTGTGTCCTGAGAGGGCCTGGCTGTTTGCCCTTGGGATCTGGGAGCTGTCCCAGCAGAAGGAGGGCAAGAGGGACAGAGGGAGGGAGGGATGGATAGCTGTGGCACTGCCTGCTGCAGTTTTCCCCGGGGTTTTAGAGAGGATTTCCTCTGTGTCTGAGGGAGAGAACCCCGGGGCCCTGCGTTGCTCCAGCCACCCCTCCCAGGGATGTTGCTGAGGGCAGGGAAAGAGTGTGGAAAGTGACCAGGAGCCAGCCCAGAGCTCCCCAGGCCCCTGTGCACCTTTGGCCATGTCTATTCACATCTGGCTCCCACGGCCTTAGCCGACCCCCTGGCAGTGCCCAGTTCCCTGTGGCAGAAAGAGATCCCAGCACACACTGGAAAATGTTCTCATCTGTGCTCCATTCCAGATGAGGTTGCTGGGAAGGCTTCTCCATCAGCTTGGATGAATAAAGTTTTGAAGCCCTTGGAGCCTCCTGCAGTTATGTTCTCAGTGTGCCACCAAGGAAGAATTGTAGACAAGCGGGCAGGCACCAGGTGACAGAAGCTTCTGTGGCTGTTGTGTTACAGATGTGTCTACAAGGAGGACTTCTCCAGCTCCTACCTTGGATGTTGCACTCAAGCCCAGCACCCATCACAGGGGTGAGTAGTGTGTCCCTGCTGACCCCACAGACTGAGCCTTGCTTTTCTGGGATCCATTCCTGGGAAATGGAAATATTTTTCTCTAAGGTACTCCAACAGGGAAAATCCAAGATACAACAGATAAGATATCCCTGGAACCATCCAAACAGATGAGGCAAGAGCTGAAGGAACCCCTGCAGACAAGAGAAGGTGGGTGCATTTCCCTCATGCTTCCCCTGGGAGTCAGCAGCCGGGGTCTTTGGCTGCACATGTGGACACGCCGTGCCCGGCACAGTGGGAAGGGATCCATGGCAGCCTTCCTGCCCCGCTGCTGCTTTCACGCCCTGCAGGGCTGTTTGCCAGCCTGGCCTGGCTGCAGCTTGTGCCCAGCCTCTGCCAGAAGGCATTTGGCATCAGCTGACAGGCCATGCCCAAACTGTAACACACCCTGAGATCCCCCACTATATCCAGCCCTGCAGATTAGGAAAAGGGTGGCTGTTTGGTGGTGGAAGAGCTCTCATCATGCCACTGTAACCTGGCCATTTTCCTGCTCCATAAATTTCACAAATATTACCTCTGATGCCACCACCCAAGTGGGGAACAGCCCCATCTGATGCAGCTGTCTCCCTTCCTTTGTCAAGAGATGGACATAGTGCTTCAGTGGAAGGTGGTATTTCTTGAAGGAAGCACTCCATCTTCGGTGCGAGCCCCAGCTGCAGGAAGGAAGGCAAAGCCAGACACGGGCACAGGCACAGCAGGTAATTGCTGTGCCGGGCTCAGCCCTGGCCAGGGCTGTGTGGCAGCAGCTCTTCCCCCAGGGCCTGCCCTTGCCCGGCCCGGCAGCAGCCAAAGCTGGAGGCGCCTCGACTTCCAGGCCTCTGGAGCTGGTTCAGAGCCCCGGGGAAACGGGACTGGTGCAGCAACGTCCCTGGCGCTGCAGCTGCTGCGGAGCTGGCCCTGAGTGCCCAGAGGCCCAAGGCACAGGAGCAGCCCCGAGCGGGAGCCCTGCCGCCAGCCCAGAGCCAGAGCCAGCCCTAGCACACAATGGAAACAGTTCTTATCTTGGTTTGCTTCCAGACTGGGATGCTGGGAAGGATTCTGCATTAGCCTGGCGCTCTGAAGTTGTGAAGCCCTCTGAGCATTCTGCAGGTATGTTCTCACTGTCCCACCAAGGCGTAATGTTTGACTGACTGGTAAGAAGCAGGTGACAGAAGCTTCTGTGGCTGTTGTGTTACAGATGTGTCTGCAGGGACGATTTCACCAACTCCTACCTTGGTTGCTGCACAGAAGCCCAGCTCCCATGGCAGTGGTGAGCAGTGTGTCCCTGCTGACCCCACAGGCTGAGCCCTGCTTTCTTGGGATCCATTCCTGGGAAATGGAACTACTTTCTCTTAAGGTCCTCCGACAGGAGAGACCAAAGACATGGCAGACAAGAAATTCCAGGACCCATTAGAAATCATGTGGCAAATGCTGAAGGAATGTCTGCAGAGAAGACCAGGTGGGTGTATTGGTGCATTTCCCTCGTGCTTCCCCTGGGACTCAGCAGCCGGGGGCTTTGGCTGCACATCTGGACACGCCGTGCCCGGCACAGCAGGAAGGGATCCATGGCAGCCTCGCTGCCCTGCTGCTGCTTTCACGCCCTGCAGGGCTGTTTCCCAACCTGGCCTGGCTGCAGCTTCTGCCCAGCCTCTGCAGGAAGGCATTTGGCATCAGCTGACAGGCAGCCCCAATTGTACCACAGTCCATGCCCACCCTCAGATCCCCTGCAAATTCCTGATGTCCAGGCAGATCAGATGTTGGGGCTGTTTGGGGAAGGAAGCAGCCTTGGGTTGTCCCAAAATCCTGGGTCTTTTCTGATCCTTATGCATTCCTTTCACAAGTGATGCCTCCTGAAATTGTCCCCTTCCCCATTCCCAGTCAGGAATGTTTCCATCCGATCCATGTGTTTCTTTTCCATTCTCCAGAAATGAAAGGAGAGCCTGTGCAGATGGAAGCATTTCCCGGAGGAAGCAGTGGTTCCGTGCCAGCCTCTGCTGCAGGAAGGGAGGCCAGGCCAGGCACAGGCCCAGGAGGTAATTGCTGTGCCTCTGGGCCTGAGCCCTGCTGAGGCTTCAGCTGCCCTCTCTGCTGCTTGGCAGTGCGGGCACAGCCTGGACTAGAGCGGCACAGCCCAGGGGAATTATCCCGAGCAGGCTCAGGGCACTCGGGTACTGAGCAGTCCTGCTGGGGTCCCTCCATGGGAGACATGTCCTGAAACCTGGGAGTGACTGCACGGGGTGCCCACGGTGGGGAAAGGACAGAGGGGGAGAGGAAGCCTCCAGTGTGTCCTGAGAGGGCCTGGCTGTTTGCCCTTGGGATCTGGGGGAGGTGTCCCATCAGAAGGAGGGCAGGAGGGGAGAAGGAAGGGAGGGAGGGATAGCTGTGGCACTGCCTGCTGCAGTTTGCCCCCGTGCTTTAGGGAGGATTTCCTCTGTGTGTGAGGGAGAGAGTCCCAGGGCCCTGCACTGCTGCAGCCACCCCTCCCAGGGATGTTGCTGAGGGCAGGGAAAGAGTGTGGGGAGTGACCAGGAGCCAGCCCAGAGCTCCCCAGGCCCCTGGGCAGCTTTGGCCATGTCTATTCCCATCTTGCTCCCACGGCTTTACCCGACCCCCTTGCAGTGCCCAGTTCTCTGTGGCAGAAGGGGATCCCAGAATGCCACTGATATCGTTCTGTTCTCTGCTCCCTTCTAGACTGGAATCATGACTTTGATTTTTTGGAAGCCCTGCTGGAAAATGGCTTGAAATTCTTGGAGGATGCTGGAGGCTATTCCTCCGTGTGCCTTTCTTGACAGAATAATCAGGATCAATGCGACAAGAGCTCACTCATAAGCCATTTCCCTTAACATTATGTAAGGGCTGAAGGATTCTGAAAATCTTGCCCTGCTCCCTTCTGGAGCCCTGAGGGATCCCACAGGATCGCTGTCATTGGGAGGAAGGAGCATTTAGCTTTCAGTCTTCCTCCCGTGTGCAATGCCAGTGTGTCCTACCATGTGCTCTGTGCAGTCAAAGAGAAGAGCAGAGAGGGAAGGGGCCGGGCTGGGCCCAGGGCTGTGCCCCGGGGCTGAGCCTTGTGGGCAGCCTGAGGATCTCCTGCAGTGTCACAGGAGCTCTTCTGTCCTGCCTTTCTTTGCAGCTGAACCTGCCGGTGAAGGTCCCACATCCAGGACTGAGGCTCTGGGAGATGCTGAGGGTAGGTCAAGGCCTTTCCCCTGGGAGAGCTGCCAGCTCAGAGCCCAAAGCTGGGCCAGGGAGGCAGCGCTGCAGGTGCCAACACAGAACCAGGCACGTGTGTGCCCTCGCCCTGCACGATCCCCTCACCGCTGCTGCGGCTCAGTGGTGCCCGTGCAGATCAGCAGAGATGGCAGAAGCTTCTGTGGCTGTTGAGTTACAGGTGTGTCTGCAGGGAGGAGATTCATACGTACTTTGGTGGTTATTGCCAACAAGGCCAGCCCCCATGGCAGGGGTGAGTAGTGTGTCCCTGCTGACCCCACAAGTTGAGCACTGCTTTTGTGGGATGCATTCCTGGGAAATGGAAATATTTTTCTCTAAGTTCATCTGAAGAGGAAGATGCAAGACACAACAGAGAAGATATCCCTGGAACCATCCAAACAGACGAGGCAAGTGCTGAAGAAAATGCTGCAGGGAGGACAAGGTGGGTGCATTTGCCTCATGCTTCCCCTGGGAGTCAGCAGCCGGGGGCTTTGGCTGCACATCTGAACGCATGGTTCCCGGCACAGCGGGATGGCATCCATGGCCCATTCCCAGTGAGGAATGTTTCCATCTGATCCAGCTGTCTCTTTTTCATTCTCCAGAAATGAAAGGAGAGCCTGTGCAGAAGGAAGTATTTCCCGGAGGAAGCAGTGGTTCTGTGCCAGCCTCGGCTGCAGGAAGGGAGGTGATGCCAGGCACAGGCACAGGAGGTAATTGCTGTGCCTCTGGGCCTGAGCCCTGCTGAGGCTTGAGCTGCCCTCTCTGCTGCTTGGCAGTGCGGGCACAGCCTGGACTAGAGCAGCACAGCCCAGGGGAATTATCCCGAGCAGGCTCAGGGCATTCGGGTCCTGAGCAGTCCTGCTGGGGTCCCTCCATGGGAGACATGTCCTGAAACCTGGGAGCGACTGCACAGGGTGCCCACGGTGGGGAAAGGACAGAGGGGGAGAGGAAGCCTCCAGTGTGTCCTGAGAGGGCCTGGCTGTTTGCCCTTGGGATCTGGGAGCTGTCCCAGCAGAAGGAGGGCAAGAGGGACAGAGGGAGGGAGGGATGGATAGCTGTGGCACTGCCTGCTGCAGTTTTCCCCGGGGTTTTAGAGAGGATTTCCTCTGTGTCTGAGGGAGAGAACCCCGGGGCCCTGCGTTGCTCCAGCCACCCCTCCCAGGGATGTTGCTGAGGGCAGGGAAAGAGTGTGGAAAGTGACCAGGAGCCAGCCCAGAGCTCCCCAGGCCCCTGTGCACCTTTGGCCATGTCTATTCACATCTGGCTCCCACGGCCTTAGCCGACCCCCTGGCAGTGCCCAGTTCCCTGTGGCAGAAAGAGATCCCAGCACACACTGGAAAATGTTCTCATCTGTGCTCCATTCCAGATGAGGTTGCTGGGAAGGCTTCTCCATCAGCTTGGATGAATAAAGTTTTGAAGCCCTTGGAGCCTCCTGCAGTTATGTTCTCAGTGTGCCACCAAGGAAGAATTGTAGACAAGCGGGCAGGCACCAGGTGACAGAAGCTTCTGTGGCTGTTGTGTTACAGATGTGTCTACAAGGAGGACTTCTCCAGCTCCTACCTTGGATGTTGCACTCATGCCCAGCACCCATCACAGGGGTGAGTAGTGTGTCCCTGCTGACCCCACAGACTGAGCCTTGCTTTTCTGGGATCCATTCCTGGGAAATGGAAATATTTTTCTCTAAGGTACTCCAACAGGGAAAATCCAAGATACAACAGATAAGATATCCCTGGAACCATCCAAACAGATGAGGCAAGAGCTGAAGGAACCCCTGCAGACAAGAGAAGGTGGGTGCATTTCCCTCATGCTTCCCCTGGGAGTCAGCAGCCGGGGTCTTTGGCTGCACATGTGGACACGCCGTGCCCGGCACAGTGGGAAGGGATCCATGGCAGCCTTCCTGCCCCGCTGCTGCTTTCACGCCCTGCAGGGCTGTTTGCCAGCCTGGCCTGGCTGCAGCTTGTGCCCAGCCTCTGCCAGAAGGCATTTGGCATCAGCTGACAGGCCATGCCCAAACTGTAACACACCCTGAGATCCCCCACTATATCCAGCCCTGCAGATTAGGAAAAGGGTGGCTGTTTGGTGGTGGAAGAGCTCTCATCATGCCACTGTAACCTGGCCATTTTCCTGCTCCATAAATTTCACAAATATTACCTCTGATGCCACCACCCAAGTGGGGAACAGCCCCATCTGATGCAGCTGTCTCCCTTCCTTTGTCAAGAGATGGACATAGTGCTTCAGTGGAAGGTGGCATTTCTTGAAGGAAGCACTCCATCTTCGGTGCGAGCCCCAGCTGCAGGAAGGAAGGCAAAGCCAGACACGGGCACAGGCACAGCAGGTAATTGCTGTGCCGGGCTCAGCCCTGGCCAGGGCTGTGTGGCAGCAGCTCTTCCCCCAGGACCTGCCCTTGCCCGGCCCAGCAGCAGCCAAAGCTGGAGGCGCCTGGGCTTCCAGGCCTCTGGAGCTGGTTCAGAGCCCCGGGGAAACGGGACTGGTGCAGCAACGTCCCTGGCGCTGCAGCTGCTGCGGAGCTGGCCCTGAGTGCCCAGAGGCCCAAGGCACAGGAGCAGCCCCGAGCGGGAGCCCTGCCGCCAGCCCAGGGCCAGAGCCAGCCCTGGCACACAATGGAAACAGTTCTTATCTTGGTTTGCTTCCAGACTGGGATGCTGGGAAGGATTCTGCATTAGCCTGGCGCTCTGAAGTTGTGAAGCCCTCTGAGCATTCTGCAGGTATGTTCTCACTGTCCCACCAAGGCGTAATGTTTGACTGACTGGTAAGAAGCAGGTGACAGAAGCTTCTGTGGCTGTTGTGTTACAGATGTGTCTGCAGGGACGATTTCACCAACTCCTACCTTGGTTGCTGCACAGAAGCCCAGCTCCCATGGCAGTGGTGAGCAGTGTGTCCCTGCTGACCCCACAGGCTGAGCCCTGCTTTCTTGGGATCCATTCCTGGGAAATGGAACTACTTTCTCTTAAGGTCCTCCGACAGGAGAGACCAAAGACATGGCAGACAAGAAATTCCAGGACCCATTAGAAATCATGTGGCAAATGCTGAAGGAATGTCTGCAGAGAAGACCAGGTGGGTGTATTGGTGCATTTCCCTCGTGCTTCCCCTGGGACTCAGCAGCCGGGGGCTTTGGCTGCACATCTGGACACGCCGTGCCCGGCACAGCAGGAAGGGATCCATGGCAGCCTCGCTGCCCTGCTGCTGCTTTCACGCCCTGCAGGGCTGTTTCCCAACCTGGCCTGGCTGCAGCTTCTGCCCAGCCTCTGCAGGAAGGCATTTGGCATCAGCTGACAGGCAGCCCCAATTGTACCACAGTCCATGCCCACCCTCAGATCCCCTGCAAATTCCTGATGTCCAGGCAGATCAGATGTTGGGGCTGTTTGGGGAAGGAAGCAGCCTTGGGTTGTCCCAAAATCCTGGGTCTTTTCTGATCCTTATGCATTCCTTTCACAAGTGATGCCTCCTGAAATTGTCCCCTTCCCCATTCCCAGTCAGGAATGTTTCCATCCGATCCATGTGTTTCTTTTCCATTCTCCAGAAATGAAAGGAGAGCCTGTGCAGATGGAAGCATTTCCCGGAGGAAGCAGTGGTTCCGTGCCAGCCTCTGCTGCAGGAAGGGAGGCCAGGCCAGGCACAGGCCCAGGAGGTAATTGCTGTGCCTCTGGGCCTGAGCCCTGCTGAGGCTTCAGCTGCCCTCTCTGCTGCTTGGCAGTGCGGGCACAGCCTGGACTAGAGCGGCACAGCCCAGGGGAATTATCCCGAGCAGGCTCAGGGCACTCGGGTACTGAGCAGTCCTGCTGGGGTCCCTCCATGGGAGACATGTCCTGAAACCTGGCAGCGACTGCACGGGGTGCCCACGGTGGGGAAAGGACAGAGGGGGAGAGGAAGCCTCCAGTGTGTCCTGAGAGGGCCTGGCTGTTTGCCCTTGGGATCTGGGGGAGGTGTCCCATCAGAAGGAGGGCAGGAGGGGAGAAGGAAGGGAGGGAGGGATAGCTGTGGCACTGCCTGCTGCAGTTTGCCCCCGTGCTTTAGGGAGGATTTCCTCTGTGTGTGAGGGAGAGAGTCCCAGGGCCCTGCACTGCTGCAGCCACCCCTCCCAGGGATGTTGCTGAGGGCAGGGAAAGAGTGTGGGGAGTGACCAGGAGCCAGCCCAGAGCTCCCCAGGCCCCTGGGCAGCTTTGGCCATGTCTATTCCCATCTTGCTCCCACGGCTTTACCCGACCCCCTTGCAGTGCCCAGTTCTCTGTGGCAGAAGGGGATCCCAGAATGCCACTGATATCGTTCTGTTCTCTGCTCCCTTCTAGACTGGAATCATGACTTTGATTTTTTGGAAGCCCTGCTGGAAAATGGCTTGAAATTCTTGGAGGATGCTGGAGGCTATTCCTCCGTGTGCCTTTCTTGACAGAATAATCAGGATCAATGCGACAAGAGCTCACTCATAAGCCATTTCCCTTAACATTATGTAAGGGCTGAAGGATTCTGAAAATCTTGCCCTGCTCCCTTCTGGAGCCCTGAGGGATCCCACAGGATCGCTGTCATTGGGAGGAAGGAGCATTTAGCTTTCAGTCTTCCTCCCGTGTGCAATGCCAGTGTGTCCTACCATGTGCTCTGTGCAGTCAAAGAGAAGAGCAGAGAGGGAAGGGGCCGGGCTGGGCCCAGGGCTGTGCCCCGGGGCTGAGCCTTGTGGGCAGCCTGAGGATCTCCTGCAGTGCCACAGGAGCTCTTCTGTCCTGCCTTTCTTTGCAGCTGAACCTGCCGGTGAAGGTCCCACATCCAGGACTGAGGCTCTGGGAGATGCTGAGGGTAGGTCAAGGCCTTTCCCCTGGGAGAGCTGCCAGCTCAGAGCCCAAAGCTCGGCCAGGGAGGCAGCGCTGCAGGTGCCAACACAGAACCAGGCACGTGTGTGCCCTCGCCCTGCACGATCCCCTCACCGCTGCTGCGGCTCAGTGGTGCCCGTGCAGATCAGCAGAGATGGCAGAAGCTTCTGTGGCTGTTGAGTTACAGGTGTGTCTGCAGGGAGGAGATTCATACGTACTTTGGTGGTTATTGCCAACAAGGCCAGCCCCCATGGCAGGGGTGAGTAGTGTGTCCCTGCTGACCCCACAAGTTGAGCACTGCTTTTGTGGGATGCATTCCTGGGAAATGGAAATATTTTTCTCTAAGTTCATCTGAAGAGGAAGATGCAAGACACAACAGAGAAGATATCCCTGGAACCATCCAAACAGACGAGGCAAGTGCTGAAGAAAATGCTGCAGGGAGGACAAGGTGGGTGCATTTGCCTCATGCTTCCCCTGGGAGTCAGCAGCCGGGGGCTTTGGCTGCACATCTGAACGCATGGTTCCCGGCACAGCGGGATGGCATCCATGGCCCATTCCCAGTGAGGAATGTTTCCATCTGATCCAGCTGTCTCTTTTTCATTCTCCAGAAATGAAAGGAGAGCCTGTGCAGAAGGAAGTATTTCCCGGAGGAAGCAGTGGTTCTGTGCCAGCCTCGGCTGCAGGAAGGGAGGTGATGCCAGGCACAGGCACAGGAGGTAATTGCTGTGCCTCTGGGCCTGAGCCCTGCTGAGGCTTGAGCTGCCCTCTCTGCTGTTTGGCAGTGCGGGCACAGCCTGGACTAGAGCAGCACAGCCCAGGGGAATTATCCCGAGCAGGCTCAGGGCATTCGGGTCCTGAGCAGTCCTGCTGGGGTCCCTCCATGGGAGACATGTCCTGAAACCTGGGAGCGACTGCACAGGGTGCCCACGGTGGGGAAAGGACAGAGGGGGAGAGGAAGCCTCCAGTGTGTCCTGAGAGGGCCTGGCTGTTTGCCCTTGGGATCTGGGAGCTGTCCCAGCAGAAGGAGGGCAAGAGGGACAGAGGGAGGGAGGGATGGATAGCTGTGGCACTGCCTGCTGCAGTTTTCCCCGGGGTTTTAGAGAGGATTTCCTCTGTGTCTGAGGGAGAGAACCCCGGGGCCCTGCGTTGCTCCAGCCACCCCTCCCAGGGATGTTGCTGAGGGCAGGGAAAGAGTGTGGAAAGTGACCAGGAGCCAGCCCAGAGCTCCCCAGGCCCCTGTGCACCTTTGGCCATGTCTATTCACATCTGGCTCCCACGGCCTTAGCCGACCCCCTGGCAGTGCCCAGTTCCCTGTGGCAGAAAGAGATCCCAGCACACACTGGAAAATGTTCTCATCTGTGCTCCATTCCAGATGAGGTTGCTGGGAAGGCTTCTCCATCAGCTTGGATGAATAAAGTTTTGAAGCCCTTGGAGCCTCCTGCAGTTATGTTCTCAGTGTGCCACCAAGGAAGAATTGTAGACAAGCGGGCAGGCACCAGGTGACAGAAGCTTCTGTGGCTGTTGTGTTACAGATGTGTCTACAAGGAGGACTTCTCCAGCTCCTACCTTGGATGTTGCACTCATGCCCAGCACCCATCACAGGGGTGAGTAGTGTGTCCCTGCTGACCCCACAGACTGAGCCTTGCTTTTCTGGGATCCATTCCTGGGAAATGGAAATATTTTTCTCTAAGGTACTCCAACAGGGAAAATCCAAGATACAACAGATAAGATATCCCTGGAACCATCCAAACAGATGAGGCAAGAGCTGAAGGAACCCCTGCAGACAAGAGAAGGTGGGTGCATTTCCCTCATGCTTCCCCTGGGAGTCAGCAGCCGGGGTCTTTGGCTGCACATGTGGACACGCCGTGCCCGGCACAGTGGGAAGGGATCCATGGCAGCCTTCCTGCCCCGCTGCTGCTTTCACGCCCTGCAGGGCTGTTTGCCAGCCTGGCCTGGCTGCAGCTTGTGCCCAGCCTCTGCCAGAAGGCATTTGGCATCAGCTGACAGGCCATGCCCAAACTGTAACACACCCTGAGATCCCCCACTATATCCAGCCCTGCAGATTAGGAAAAGGGTGGCTGTTTGGTGGTGGAAGAGCTCTCATCATGCCACTGTAACCTGGCCATTTTCCTGCTCCATAAATTTCACAAATATTACCTCTGATGCCACCACCCAAGTGGGGAACAGCCCCATCTGATGCAGCTGTCTCCCTTCCTTTGTCAAGAGATGGACATAGTGCTTCAGTGGAAGGTGGCATTTCTTGAAGGAAGCACTCCATCTTCGGTGCGAGCCCCAGCTGCAGGAAGGAAGGCAAAGCCAGACACGGGCACAGGCACAGCAGGTAATTGCTGTGCCGGGCTCAGCCCTGGCCAGGGCTGTGTGGCAGCAGCTCTTCCCCCAGGACCTGCCCTTGCCCGGCCCAGCAGCAGCCAAAGCTGGAGGCGCCTGGGCTTCCAGGCCTCTGGAGCTGGTTCAGAGCCCCGGGGAAACGGGACTGGTGCAGCAACGTCCCTGGCGCTGCAGCTGCTGCGGAGCTGGCCCTGAGTGCCCAGAGGCCCAAGGCACAGGAGCAGCCCCGAGCGGGAGCCCTGCCGCCAGCCCAGGGCCAGAGCCAGCCCTGGCACACAATGGAAACAGTTCTTATCTTGGTTTGCTTCCAGACTGGGATGCTGGGAAGGATTCTGCATTAGCCTGGCGCTCTGAAGTTGTGAAGCCCTCTGAGCATTCTGCAGGTATGTTCTCACTGTCCCACCAAGGCGTAATGTTTGACTGACTGGTAAGAAGCAGGTGACAGAAGCTTCTGTGGCTGTTGTGTTACAGATGTGTCTGCAGGGACGATTTCACCAACTCCTACCTTGGTTGCTGCACAGAAGCCCAGCTCCCATGGCAGTGGTGAGCAGTGTGTCCCTGCTGACCCCACAGGCTGAGCCCTGCTTTCTTGGGATCCATTCCTGGGAAATGGAACTACTTTCTCTTAAGGTCCTCCGACAGGAGAGACCAAAGACATGGCAGACAAGAAATTCCAGGACCCATTAGAAATCATGTGGCAAATGCTGAAGGAATGTCTGCAGAGAAGACCAGGTGGGTGTATTGGTGCATTTCCCTCGTGCTTCCCCTGGGACTCAGCAGCCGGGGGCTTTGGCTGCACATCTGGACACGCCGTGCCCGGCACAGCAGGAAGGGATCCATGGCAGCCTCGCTGCCCTGCTGCTGCTTTCACGCCCTGCAGGGCTGTTTCCCAACCTGGCCTGGCTGCAGCTTCTGCCCAGCCTCTGCAGGAAGGCATTTGGCATCAGCTGACAGGCAGCCCCAATTGTACCACAGTCCATGCCCACCCTCAGATCCCCTGCAAATTCCTGATGTCCAGGCAGATCAGATGTTGGGGCTGTTTGGGGAAGGAAGCAGCCTTGGGTTGTCCCAAAATCCTGGGTCTTTTCTGATCCTTATGCATTCCTTTCACAAGTGATGCCTCCTGAAATTGTCCCCTTCCCCATTCCCAGTCAGGAATGTTTCCATCCGATCCATGTGTTTCTTTTCCATTCTCCAGAAATGAAAGGAGAGCCTGTGCAGATGGAAGCATTTCCCGGAGGAAGCAGTGGTTCCGTGCCAGCCTCTGCTGCAGGAAGGGAGGCCAGGCCAGGCACAGGCCCAGGAGGTAATTGCTGTGCCTCTGGGCCTGAGCCCTGCTGAGGCTTCAGCTGCCCTCTCTGCTGCTTGGCAGTGCGGGCACAGCCTGGACTAGAGCGGCACAGCCCAGGGGAATTATCCCGAGCAGGCTCAGGGCACTCGGGTACTGAGCAGTCCTGCTGGGGTCCCTCCATGGGAGACATGTCCTGAAACCTGGGAGTGACTGCACGGGGTGCCCACGGTGGGGAAAGGACAGAGGGGGAGAGGAAGCCTCCAGTGTGTCCTGAGAGGGCCTGGCTGTTTGCCCTTGGGATCTGGGGGAGGTGTCCCATCAGAAGGAGGGCAGGAGGGGAGAAGGAAGGGAGGGAGGGATAGCTGTGGCACTGCCTGCTGCAGTTTGCCCCCGTGCTTTAGGGAGGATTTCCTCTGTGTGTGAGGGAGAGAGTCCCAGGGCCCTGCGCTGCTGCAGCCACCCCTCTCAAGGGTGTTGCTGAGGGCAGGGACAGAGTGTGGGGAGTGACCAGGAGCCAGCCCAGAGCTCCCCAGGCCCCTGGGCAGCTTTGGCCATGTCTATTCACATCTTGCTCCCACGGCTTTACCCGACCCCCTTGCAGTGCCCAGTTCTCTGTGGCAGAAGGGGATCCCAGAATGCCACTGATATCGTTCTGTTCTCTGCTCCCTTCTAGACTGGAATCATGACTTTGATTTCTTGGAAGCCCTGCTGGAAAATGGCTTGAAATTCTTGGAGGATGCTGGAGGCTATTCCTCCGTGTGCCTTTCTTGACAGAATAATCAGGATCAATGCGACAAGAGCTCACTCATAAGCCATTTCCCTTAACATTATGTAAGGGCTGAAGGATTCTGAAAATCTTGCCCTGCTCCCTTCTGGAGCCCTGAGGGATCCCACAGGATCGCTGTCATTGGGAGGAAGGAGCATTTAGCTTTCAGTCTTCCTCCCGTGTGCAATGCCAGTGTGTCCTACCATGTGCTCTGTGCAGTCAAAGAGAAGAGCAGAGAGGGAAGGGGCCGGGCTGGGCCCAGGGCTGTGCCCCGGGGCTGAGCCTTGTGGGCAGCCTGAGGATCTCCTGCAGTGTCACAGGAGCTCTTCTGTCCTGCCTTTCTTTGCAGCTGAACCTGCCGGTGAAGGTCCCACATCCAGGACTGAGGCTCTGGGAGATGCTGAGGGTAGGTCAAGGCCTTTCCCCTGGGAGAGCTGCCAGCTCAGAGCCCAAAGCTCGGCCAGGGAGGCAGCGCTGCAGGTGCCAACACAGAACCAGGCACGTGTGTGCCCTCGCCCTGCACGATCCCCTCACCGCTGCTGCGGCTCAGCGGTGCCCGTGCAGATCAGCAGAGATGGCAGAAGCTTCTGTGGCTGTTGAGTTACAGGTGTGTCTGCAGGGAGGAGATTCATACATACTTTGGTGGTTATTGCCAACAAGGCCAGCCCCCATGGCAGGGGTGAGTAGTGTGTCCCTGCTGACCCCACAAGTTGAGCACTGCTTTTGTGGGATGCATTCCTGGGAAATGGAAATATTTTTCTCTAAGTTCATCTGAAGAGGAAGATGCAAGACACAACAGAGAAGATATCCCTGGAACCATCCAAACAGACGAGGCAAGTGCTGAAGAAAATGCTGCAGGGAGGACAAGGTGGGTGCATTTGCCTCATGCTTCCCCTGGGAGTCAGCAGCCGGGGGCTTTGGCTGCACATCTGAACGCATGGTTCCCGGCACAGCGGGATGGCATCCATGGCCCATTCCCAGTGAGGAATGTTTCCATCTGATCCAGCTGTCTCTTTTTCATTCTCCAGAAATGAAAGGAGAGCCTGTGCAGAAGGAAGTATTTCCCGGAGGAAGCAGTGGTTCTGTGCCAGCCTCGGCTGCAGGAAGGGAGGTGATGCCAGGCACAGGCACAGGAGGTAATTGCTGTGCCTCTGGGCCTGAGCCCTGCTGAGGCTTCAGCTGCCCTCTCTGCTGCTTGGCAGTGCGGGCACAGCCTGGACTAGAGCAGCACAGCCCAGGGGAATTATCCCGAGCAGGCTCAGGGCATTCGGGTCCTGAGCAGTCCTGCTGGGGTCCCTCCATGGGAGACATGTCCTGAAACCTGGGAGCGACTGCACAGGGTGCCCACGGTGGGGAAAGGACAGAGGGGGAGAGGAAGCCTCCAGTGTGTCCTGAGAGGGCCTGGCTGTTTGCCCTTGGGATCTGGGAGCTGTCCCAGCAGAAGGAGGGCAAGAGGGACAGAGGGAGGGAGGGATGGATAGCTGTGGCACTGCCTGCTGCAGTTTTCCCCGGGGTTTTAGAGAGGATTTCCTCTGTGTCTGAGGGAGAGAACCCCGGGGCCCTGCGTTGCTCCAGCCACCCCTCCCAGGGATGTTGCTGAGGGCAGGGAAAGAGTGTGGAAAGTGACCAGGAGCCAGCCCAGAGCTCCCCAGGCCCCTGTGCACCTTTGGCCATGTCTATTCACATCTGGCTCCCACGGCCTTAGCCGACCCCCTGGCAGTGCCCAGTTCCCTGTGGCAGAAAGAGATCCCAGCACACCCTGGAAAATGTTCTCATCTGTGCTGCATTGTAGATGAGGGTGCTGGGAAGGCTTCTCCATCAGCTTGGATGAATAAAGTTTTGAAGCCCTTGGAGCCTCCTGCAGTTATGTTCTCAGTGTGCCACCAAGGAAGAATTGTAGACAAGCGGGCAGGCACCAGGTGACAGAAGCTTCTGTGGCTGTTGTGTTACAGATGTGTCTACAGGGAGGACTTCTCCAGCTCCTACCTTGGATGTTGCACTCAAGCCCAGCACCCATCACAGGGGTGAGTAGTGTGTCCCTGCTGACCCCACAGACTGAGCCTTGCTTTTCTGGGATCCATTCCTGGGAAATGGAAATATTTTTCTCTAAGGTACTCCAACAGGGAAAATCCAAGATACAACAGATAAGATATCCCTGGAACCATCCAAACAGATGAGGCAAGAGCTGAAGGAACCCCTGCAGACAAGAGAAGGTGGGTGCATTTCCCTCATGCTTCCCCTGGGAGTCAGCAGCCGGGGTCTTTGGCTGCACATGTGGACACGCCGTGCCCGGCACAGTGGGAAGGGATCCATGGCAGCCTTCCTGCCCCGCTGCTGCTTTCACGCCCTGCAGGGCTGTTTGCCAGCCTGGCCTGGCTGCAGCTTGTGCCCAGCCTCTGCCAGAAGGCATTTGGCATCAGCTGACAGGCCATGCCCAAACTGTAACACACCCTGAGATCCCCCACTATATCCAGCCCTGCAGATTAGGAAAAGGGTGGCTGTTTGGTGGTGGAAGAGCTCTCATCATGCCACTGTAACCTGGCCATTTTCCTGCTCCATAAATTTCACAAATATTACCTCTGATGCCACCACCCAAGTGGGGAACAGCCCCATCTGATGCAGCTGTCTCCCTTCCTTTGTCAAGAGATGGACATAGTGCTTCAGTGGAAGGTGGCATTTCTTGAAGGAAGCACTCCATCTTCGGTGCGAGCCCCAGCTGCAGGAAGGAAGGCAAAGCCAGACACGGGCACAGGCACAGCAGGTAATTGCTGTGCCGGGCTCAGCCCTGGCCAGGGCTGTGTGGCAGCAGCTCTTCCCCCAGGACCTGCCCTTGCCCGGCCCAGCAGCAGCCAAAGCTGGAGGCGCCTGGGCTTCCAGGCCTCTGGAGCTGGTTCAGAGCCCCGGGGAAACGGGACTGGTGCAGCAACGTCCCTGGCGCTGCAGCTGCTGCGGAGCTGGCCCTGAGTGCCCAGAGGCCCAAGGCACAGGAGCAGCCCCGAGCGGGAGCCCTGCCGCCAGCCCAGAGCCAGAGCCAGCCCTAGCACACAATGGAAACAGTTCTCATCTTGGTTTGCTTCCAGACTGGGATGCTGGGAAGGATTCTGCATTAGCCTGGCGCTCTGAAGTTGTGAAGCCCTCTGAGCATTCTGCAGGTATGTTCTCACTGTCCCACCAAGGCGTAATGTTTGACTGACTGGTAAGAAGCAGGTGACAGAAGCTTCTGTGGCTGTTGTGTTACAGATGTGTCTGCAGGGACGATTTCACCAACTCCTACCTTGGTTGCTGCACAGAAGCCCAGCTCCCATGGCAGTGGTGAGCAGTGTGTCCCTGCTGACCCCACAGGCTGAGCCCTGCTTTCTTGGGATCCATTCCTGGGAAATGGAACTACTTTCTCTTAAGGTCCTCCGACAGGAGAGACCAAAGACATGGCAGACAAGAAATTCCAGGACCCATTAGAAATCATGTGGCAAATGCTGAAGGAATGTCTGCAGAGAAGACCAGGTGGGTGTATTGGTGCATTTCCCTCGTGCTTCCCCTGGGACTCAGCAGCCGGGGGCTTTGGCTGCACATCTGGACACGCCGTGCCCGGCACAGCAGGAAGGGATCCATGGCAGCCTCGCTGCCCTGCTGCTGCTTTCACGCCCTGCAGGGCTGTTTCCCAACCTGGCCTGGCTGCAGCTTCTGCCCAGCCTCTGCAGGAAGGCATTTGGCATCAGCTGACAGGCAGCCCCAATTGTACCACAGTCCATGCCCACCCTCAGATCCCCTGCAAATTCCTGATGTCCAGGCAGATCAGATGTTGGGGCTGTTTGGGGAAGGAAGCAGCCTTGGGTTGTCCCAAAATCCTGGGTCTTTTCTGATCCTTATGCATTCCTTTCACAAGTGATGCCTCCTGAAATTGTCCCCTTCCCCATTCCCAGTCAGGAATGTTTCCATCCGATCCATGTGTTTCTTTTCCATTCTCCAGAAATGAAAGGAGAGCCTGTGCAGATGGAAGCATTTCCCGGAGGAAGCAGTGGTTCCGTGCCAGCCTCTGCTGCAGGAAGGGAGGCCAGGCCAGGCACAGGCCCAGGAGGTAATTGCTGTGCCTCTGGGCCTGAGCCCTGCTGAGGCTTCAGCTGCCCTCTCTGCTGCTTGGCAGTGCGGGCACAGCCTGGACTAGAGCGGCACAGCCCAGGGGAATTATCCCGAGCAGGCTCAGGGCACTCGGGTACTGAGCAGTCCTGCTGGGGTCCCTCCATGGGAGACATGTCCTGAAACCTGGGAGTGACTGCACGGGGTGCCCACGGTGGGGAAAGGACAGAGGGGGAGAGGAAGCCTCCAGTGTGTCCTGAGAGGGCCTGGCTGTTTGCCCTTGGGATCTGGGGGAGGTGTCCCATCAGAAGGAGGGCAGGAGGGGAGAAGGAAGGGAGGGAGGGATAGCTGTGGCACTGCCTGCTGCAGTTTGCCCCCGTGCTTTAGGGAGGATTTCCTCTGTGTGTGAGGGAGAGAGTCCCAGGGCCCTGCGCTGCTGCAGCCACCCCTCTCAAGGGTGTTGCTGAGGGCAGGGACAGAGTGTGGGGAGTGACCAGGAGCCAGCCCAGAGCTCCCCAGGCCCCTGGGCAGCTTTGGCCATGTCTATTCCCATCTTGCTCCCACGGCTTTACCCGACCCCCTTGCAGTGCCCAGTTCTCTGTGGCAGAAGGGGATCCCAGAATGCCACTGATATCGTTCTGTTCTCTGCTCCCTTCTAGACTGGAATCATGACTTTGATTTTTTGGAAGCCCTGCTGGAAAATGGCTTGAAATTCTTGGAGGATGCTGGAGGCTATTCCTCCGTGTGCCTTTCTTGACAGAATAATCAGGATCAATGCGACAAGAGCTCACTCATAAGCCATTTCCCTTAACATTATGTAAGGGCTGAAGGATTCTGAAAATCTTGCCCTGCTCCCTTCTGGAGCCCTGAGGGATCCCACAGGATCGCTGTCATTGGGAGGAAGGAGCATTTAGCTTTCAGTCTTCCTCCCGTGTGCAATGCCAGTGTGTCCTACCATGTGCTCTGTGCAGTCAAAGAGAAGAGCAGAGAGGGAAGGGGCCGGGCTGGGCCCAGGGCTGTGCCCCGGGGCTGAGCCTTGTGGGCAGCCTGAGGATCTCCTGCAGTGTCACAGGAGCTCTTCTGTCCTGCCTTTCTTTGCAGCTGAACCTGCCGGTGAAGGTCCCACATCCAGGACTGAGGCTCTGGGAGATGCTGAGGGTAGGTCAAGGCCTTTCCCCTGGGAGAGCTGCCAGCTCAGAGCCCAAAGCTCGGCCAGGGAGGCAGCGCTGCAGGTGCCAGCACAGAACCAGGCACGTGTGTGCCCTCGCCCTGCACGATCCCCTCACCGCTGCTGCGGCTCAGTGGTGCCCGTGCAGATCAGCAGAGATGGCAGAAGCTTCTGTGGCTGTTGAGTTACAGGTGTGTCTGCAGGGAGGAGATTCATACATACTTTGGTGGTTATTGCCAACAAGGCCAGCCCCCATGGCAGGGGTGAGTAGTGTGTCCCTGCTGACCCCACAAGTTGAGCACTGCTTTTGTGGGATGCATTCCTGGGAAATGGAAATATTTTTCTCTAAGTTCATCTGAAGAGGAAGATGCAAGACACAACAGAGAAGATATCCCTGGAACCATCCAAACAGACGAGGCAAGTGCTGAAGAAAATGCTGCAGGGAGGACAAGGTGGGTGCATTTGCCTCATGCTTCCCCTGGGAGTCAGCAGCCGGGGGCTTTGGCTGCACATCTGAACGCATGGTTCCCGGCACAGCGGGATGGCATCCATGGCCCATTCCCAGTGAGGAATGTTTCCATCTGATCCAGCTGTCTCTTTTTCATTCTCCAGAAATGAAAGGAGAGCCTGTGCAGAAGGAAGTATTTCCCGGAGGAAGCAGTGGTTCTGTGCCAGCCTCGGCTGCAGGAAGGGAGGTGATGCCAGGCACAGGCACAGGAGGTAATTGCTGTGCCTCTGGGCCTGAGCCCTGCTGAGGCTTGAGCTGCCCTCTCTGCTGCTTGGCAGTGCGGGCACAGCCTGGACTAGAGCAGCACAGCCCAGGGGAATTATCCCGAGCAGGCTCAGGGCATTCGGGTCCTGAGCAGTCCTGCTGGGGTCCCTCCATGGGAGACATGTCCTGAAACCTGGGAGCGACTGCACAGGGTGCCCACGGTGGGGAAAGGACAGAGGGGGAGAGGAAGCCTCCAGTGTGTCCTGAGAGGGCCTGGCTGTTTGCCCTTGGGATCTGGGAGCTGTCCCAGCAGAAGGAGGGCAAGAGGGACAGAGGGAGGGAGGGATGGATAGCTGTGGCACTGCCTGCTGCAGTTTTCCCCGGGGTTTTAGAGAGGATTTCCTCTGTGTCTGAGGGAGAGAACCCCGGGGCCCTGCGTTGCTCCAGCCACCCCTCCCAGGGATGTTGCTGAGGGCAGGGAAAGAGTGTGGAAAGTGACCAGGAGCCAGCCCAGAGCTCCCCAGGCCCCTGTGCACCTTTGGCCATGTCTATTCACATCTGGCTCCCACGGCCTTAGCCGACCCCCTGGCAGTGCCCAGTTCCCTGTGGCAGAAAGAGATCCCAGCACACCCTGGAAAATGTTCTCATCTGTGCTGCATTGTAGATGAGGGTGCTGGGAAGGCTTCTCCATCAGCTTGGATGAATAAAGTTTTGAAGCCCTTGGAGCCTCCTGCAGTTATGTTCTCAGTGTGCCACCAAGGAAGAATTGTAGACAAGCGGGCAGGCACCAGGTGACAGAAGCTTCTGTGGCTGTTGTGTTACAGATGTGTCTACAGGGAGGACTTCTCCAGCTCCTACCTTGGATGTTGCACTCAAGCCCAGCACCCATCACAGGGGTGAGTAGTGTGTCCCTGCTGACCCCACAGACTGAGCCTTGCTTTTCTGGGATCCATTCCTGGGAAATGGAAATATTTTTCTCTAAGGTACTCCAACAGGGAAAATCCAAGATACAACAGATAAGATATCCCTGGAACCATCCAAACAGATGAGGCAAGAGCTGAAGGAACCCCTGCAGACAAGAGAAGGTGGGTGCATTTCCCTCATGCTTCCCCTGGGAGTCAGCAGCCGGGGTCTTTGGCTGCACATGTGGACACGCCGTGCCCAGCACAGTGGGAAGGGATCCATGGCAGCCTTCCTGCCCCGCTGCTGCTTTCACGCCCTGCAGGGCTGTTTGCCAGCCTGGCCTGGCTGCAGCTTGTGCCCAGCCTCTGCCAGAAGGCATTTGGCATCAGCTGACAGGCCATGCCCAAACTGTAACACACCCTGAGATCCCCCACTATATCCAGCCCTGCAGATTAGGAAAAGGGTGGCTGTTTGGTGGTGGAAGAGCTCTCATCATGCCACTGTAACCTGGCCATTTTCCTGCTCCATAAATTTCACAAATATTACCTCTGATGCCACCACCCAAGTGGGGAACAGCCCCATCTGATGCAGCTGTCTCCCTTCCTTTGTCAAGAGATGGACATAGTGCTTCAGTGGAAGGTGGCATTTCTTGAAGGAAGCACTCCATCTTCGGTGCGAGCCCCAGCTGCAGGAAGGAAGGCAAAGCCAGACACGGGCACAGGCACAGCAGGTAATTGCTGTGCCGGGCTCAGCCCTGGCCAGGGCTGTGTGGCAGCAGCTCTTCCCCCAGGACCTGCCCTTGCCCGGCCCAGCAGCAGCCAAAGCTGGAGGCGCCTCGGCTTCCAGGCCTCTGGAGCTGGTTCAGAGCCCCGGGGAAACGGGACTGGTGCAGCAACGTCCCTGGCGCTGCAGCTGCTGCGGAGCTGGCCCTGAGTGCCCAGAGGCCCAAGGCACAGGAGCAGCCCCGAGCGGGAGCCCTGCCGCCAGCCCAGGGCCAGAGCCAGCCCTAGCACACAATGGAAACAGTTCTCATCTTGGTTTGCTTCCAGACTGGGATGCTGGGAAGGATTCTGCATTAGCCTGGCGCTCTGAAGTTGTGAAGCCCTCTGAGCATTCTGCAGGTATGTTCTCACTGTCCCACCAAGGCGTAATGTTTGACTGACTGGTAAGAAGCAGGTGACAGAAGCTTCTGTGGCTGTTGTGTTACAGATGTGTCTGCAGGGACGATTTCACCAACTCCTACCTTGGTTGCTGCACAGAAGCCCAGCTCCCATGGCAGTGGTGAGCAGTGTGTCCCTGCTGACCCCACAGGCTGAGCCCTGCTTTCTTGGGATCCATTCCTGGGAAATGGAACTACTTTCTCTTAAGGTCCTCCGACAGGAGAGACCAAAGACATGGCAGACAAGAAATTCCAGGACCCATTAGAAATCATGTGGCAAATGCTGAAGGAATGTCTGCAGAGAAGACCAGGTGGGTGTATTGGTGCATTTCCCTCGTGCTTCCCCTGGGACTCAGCAGCCGGGGGCTTTGGCTGCACATCTGGACACGCCGTGCCCGGCACAGCAGGAAGGGATCCATGGCAGCCTCGCTGCCCTGCTGCTGCTTTCACGCCCTGCAGGGCTGTTTCCCAACCTGGCCTGGCTGCAGCTTCTGCCCAGCCTCTGCAGGAAGGCATTTGGCATCAGCGGACAGGCAGCCCCAATTGTACCACAGTCCATGCCCACCCTCAGATCCCCTGCAAATTCCTGATGTCCAGGCAGATCAGATGTTGGGGCTGTTTGGGGAAGGAAGCAGCCTTGGGTTGTCCCAAAATCCTGGGTCTTTTCTGATCCTTATGCATTCCTTTCACAAGTGATGCCTCCTGAAATTGTCCCCTTCCCCATTCCCAGTCAGGAATGTTTCCATCCGATCCATGTGTTTCTTTTCCATTCTCCAGAAATGAAAGGAGAGCCTGTGCAGATGGAAGCATTTCCCGGAGGAAGCAGTGGTTCCGTGCCAGCCTCTGCTGCAGGAAGGGAGGCCAGGCCAGGCACAGGCCCAGGAGGTAATTGCTGTGCCTCTGGGCCTGAGCCCTGCTGAGGCTTCAGCTGCCCTCTCTGCTGCTTGGCAGTGCGGGCACAGCCTGGACTAGAGCGGCACAGCCCAGGGGAATTATCCCGAGCAGGCTCAGGGCACTCGGGTACTGAGCAGTCCTGCTGGGGTCCCTCCATGGGAGACATGTCCTGAAACCTGGGAGTGACTGCACGGGGTGCCCACGGTGGGGAAAGGACAGAGGGGGAGAGGAAGCCTCCAGTGTGTCCTGAGAGGGCCTGGCTGTTTGCCCTTGGGATCTGGGGGAGGTGTCCCATCAGAAGGAGGGCAGGAGGGGAGAAGGAAGGGAGGGAGGGATAGCTGTGGCACTGCCTGCTGCAGTTTGCCCCCGTGCTTTAGGGAGGATTTCCTCTGTGTGTGAGGGAGAGAGTCCCAGGGCCCTGCGCTGCTGCAGCCACCCCTCTCAAGGGTGTTGCTGAGGGCAGGGACAGAGTGTGGGGAGTGACCAGGAGCCAGCCCAGAGCTCCCCAGGCCCCTGGGCAGCTTTGGCCATGTCTATTCCCATCTTGCTCCCACGGCTTTACCCGACCCCCTTGCAGTGCCCAGTTCTCTGTGGCAGAAGGGGATCCCAGAATGCCACTGATATCGTTCTGTTCTCTGCTCCCTTCTAGACTGGAATCATGACTTTGATTTTTTGGAAGCCCTGCTGGAAAATGGCTTGAAATTCTTGGAGGATGCTGGAGGCTATTCCTCCGTGTGCCTTTCTTGACAGAATAATCAGGATCAATGCGACAAGAGCTCACTCATAAGCCATTTCCCTTAACATTATGTAAGGGCTGAAGGATTCTGAAAATCTTGCCCTGCTCCCTTCTGGAGCCCTGAGGGATCCCACAGGATCGCTGTCATTGGGAGGAAGGAGCATTTAGCTTTCAGTCTTCCTCCCGTGTGCAATGCCAGTGTGTCCTACCATGTGCTCTGTGCAGTCAAAGAGAAGAGCAGAGAGGGAAGGGGCCGGGCTGGGCCCAGGGCTGTGCCCCGGGGCTGAGCCTTGTGGGCAGCCTGAGGATCTCCTGCAGTGTCACAGGAGCTCTTCTGTCCTGCCTTTCTTTGCAGCTGAACCTGCCGGTGAAGGTCCCACATCCAGGACTGAGGCTCTGGGAGATGCTGAGGGTAGGTCAAGGCCTTTCCCCTGGGAGAGCTGCCAGCTCAGAGCCCAAAGCTCGGCCAGGGAGGCAGCGCTGCAGGTGCCAGCACAGAACCAGGCACGTGTGTGCCCTCGCCCTGCACGATCCCCTCACCGCTGCTGCGGCTCAGTGGTGCCCGTGCAGATCAGCAGAGATGGCAGAAGCTTCTGTGGCTGTTGAGTTACAGGTGTGTCTGCAGGGAGGAGATTCATACATACTTTGGTGGTTATTGCCAACAAGGCCAGCCCCCATGGCAGGGGTGAGTAGTGTGTCCCTGCTGACCCCACAAGTTGAGCACTGCTTTTGTGGGATGCATTCCCGGGAAATGGAAATATTTTTCTCTAAGTTCATCTGAAGAGGAAGATGCAAGACACAACAGAGAAGATATCCCTGGAACCATCCAAACAGACGAGGCAAGTGCTGAAGAAAATGCTGCAGGGAGGACAAGGTGGGTGCATTTGCCTCATGCTTCCCCTGGGAGTCAGCAGCCGGGGGCTTTGGCTGCACATCTGAACGCATGGTTCCCGGCACAGCGGGATGGCATCCATGGCCCATTCCCAGTGAGGAATGTTTCCATCTGATCCAGCTGTCTCTTTTTCATTCTCCAGAAATGAAAGGAGAGCCTGTGCAGAAGGAAGTATTTCCCGGAGGAAGCAGTGGTTCTGTGCCAGCCTCGGCTGCAGGAAGGGAGGTGATGCCAGGCACAGGCACAGGAGGTAATTGCTGTGCCTCTGGGCCTGAGCCCTGCTGAGGCTTCAGCTGCCCTCTCTGCTGCTTGGCAGTGCGGGCACAGCCTGGACTAGAGCAGCACAGCCCAGGGGAATTATCCCGAGCAGGCTCAGGGCATTCGGGTCCTGAGCAGTCCTGCTGGGGTCCCTCCATGGGAGACATGTCCTGAAACCTGGCAGTGACTGCACAGGGTGCCCACGGTGGGGAAAGGACAGAGGGGGAGAGGAAGCCTCCAGTGTGTCCTGAGAGGGCCTGGCTGTTTGCCCTTGGGATCTGGGAGCTGTCCCAGCAGAAGGAGGGCAAGAGGGACAGAGGGAGGGAGGGATGGATAGCTGTGGCACTGCCTGCTGCAGTTTTCCCCGGGGTTTTAGAGAGGATTTCCTCTGTGTCTGAGGGAGAGAACCCCGGGGCCCTGCGTTGCTCCAGCCACCCCTCCCAGGGATGTTGCTGAGGGCAGGGAAAGAGTGTGGAAAGTGACCAGGAGCCAGCCCAGAGCTCCCCAGGCCCCTGTGCACCTTTGGCCATGTCTATTCACATCTGGCTCCCACGGCCTTAGCCGACCCCCTGGCAGTGCCCAGTTCCCTGTGGCAGAAAGAGATCCCAGCACACACTGGAAAATGTTCTCATCTGTGCTCCATTCCAGATGAGGTTGCTGGGAAGGCTTCTCCATCAGCTTGGATGAATAAAGTTTTGAAGCCCTTGGAGCCTCCTGCAGTTATGTTCTCAGTGTGCCACCAAGGAAGAATTGTAGACAAGCGGGCAGGCACCAGGTGACAGAAGCTTCTGTGGCTGTTGTGTTACAGATGTGTCTACAAGGAGGACTTCTCCAGCTCCTACCTTGGATGTTGCACTCAAGCCCAGCACCCATCACAGGGGTGAGTAGTGTGTCCCTGCTGACCCCACAGACTGAGCCTTGCTTTTCTGGGATCCATTCCTGGGAAATGGAAATATTTTTCTCTAAGGTACTCCAACAGGGAAAATCCAAGATACAACAGATAAGATATCCCTGGAACCATCCAAACAGATGAGGCAAGAGCTGAAGGAACCCCTGCAGACAAGAGAAGGTGGGTGCATTTCCCTCATGCTTCCCCTGGGAGTCAGCAGCCGGGGTCTTTGGCTGCACATGTGGACACGCCGTGCCCGGCACAGTGGGAAGGGATCCATGGCAGCCTTCCTGCCCCGCTGCTGCTTTCACGCCCTGCAGGGCTGTTTGCCAGCCTGGCCTGGCTGCAGCTTGTGCCCAGCCTCTGCCAGAAGGCATTTGGCATCAGCTGACAGGCCATGCCCAAACTGTAACACACCCTGAGATCCCCCACTATATCCAGCCCTGCAGATTAGGAAAAGGGTGGCTGTTTGGTGGTGGAAGAGCTCTCATCATGCCACTGTAACCTGGCCATTTTCCTGCTCCATAAATTTCACAAATATTACCTCTGATGCCACCACCCAAGTGGGGAACAGCCCCATCTGATGCAGCTGTCTCCCTTCCTTTGTCAAGAGATGGACATAGTGCTTCAGTGGAAGGTGGTATTTCTTGAAGGAAGCACTCCATCTTCGGTGCGAGCCCCAGCTGCAGGAAGGAAGGCAAAGCCAGACACGGGCACAGGCACAGCAGGTAATTGCTGTGCCGGGCTCAGCCCTGGCCAGGGCTGTGTGGCAGCAGCTCTTCCCCCAGGGCCTGCCCTTGCCCGGCCCGGCAGCAGCCAAAGCTGGAGGCGCCTCGACTTCCAGGCCTCTGGAGCTGGTTCAGAGCCCCGGGGAAACGGGACTGGTGCAGCAACGTCCCTGGCGCTGCAGCTGCTGCGGAGCTGGCCCTGAGTGCCCAGAGGCCCAAGGCACAGGAGCAGCCCCGAGCGGGAGCCCTGCCGCCAGCCCAGGGCCAGAGCCAGCCCTAGCACACAATGGAAACAGTTCTTATCTTGGTTTGCTTCCAGACTGGGATGCTGGGAAGGATTCTGCATTAGCCTGGCGCTCTGAAGTTGTGAAGCCCTCTGAGCATTCTACAGGTATGTTCTCACTGTCCCACCAAGGCGTAATGTTTGACTGACTGGTAAGAAGCAGGTGACAGAAGCTTCTGTGGCTGTTGTGTTACAGATGTGTCTGCAGGGACGATTTCACCAACTCCTACCTTGGTTGCTGCACAGAAGCCCAGCTCCCATGGCAGTGGTGAGCAGTGTGTCCCTGCTGACCCCACAGGCTGAGCCCTGCTTTCTTGGGATCCATTCCTGGGAAATGGAACTACTTTCTCTTAAGGTCCTCCGACAGGAGAGACCAAAGACATGGCAGACAAGAAATTCCAGGACCCATTAGAAATCATGTGGCAAATGCTGAAGGAATGTCTGCAGAGAAGACCAGGTGGGTGTATTGGTGCATTTCCCTCGTGCTTCCCCTGGGACTCAGCAGCCGGGGGCTTTGGCTGCACATCTGGACACGCCGTGCCTGGCACAGCAGGAAGGGATCCATGGCAGCCTCGCTGCCCTGCTGCTGCTTTCACGCCCTGCAGGGCTGTTTCCCAACCTGGCCTGGCTGCAGCTTCTGCCCAGCCTCTGCAGGAAGGCATTTGGCATCAGCTGACAGGCAGCCCCAATTGTACCACAGTCCATGCCCACCCTCAGATCCCCTGCAAATTCCTGATGTCCAGGCAGATCAGATGTTGGGGCTGTTTGGGGAAGGAAGCAGCCTTGGGTTGTCCCAAAATCCTGGGTGTTTTCTGATCCTTATGCATTCCTTTCACAAGTGATGCCTCCTGAAATTGTCCCCTTCCCCATTCCCAGTCAGGAATGTTTCCATCCGATCCATGTGTTTCTTTTCCATTCTCCAGAAATGAAAGGAGAGCCTGTGCAGATGGAAGCATTTCCCGGAGGAAGCAGTGGTTCCGTGCCAGCCTCTGCTGCAGGAAGGGAGGCCAGGCCAGGCACAGGCCCAGGAGGTAATTGCTGTGCCTCTGGGCCTGAGCCCTGCTGAGGCTTCAGCTGCCCTCTCTGCTGCTTGGCAGTGCGGGCACAGCCTGGACTAGAGCGGCACAGCCCAGGGGAATTATCCCGAGCAGGCTCAGGGCACTCGGGTACTGAGCAGTCCTGCTGAGGTCCCTCCATGGGAGACATGTCCTGAAACCTGGGAGTGACTGCACGGGGTGCCCACGGTGGGGAAAGGACAGAGGGGGAGAGCAAGGCTGCAGTGTGTCCTGAGAGGGCCTGGCTGTTTGCCCTTGGGATCTGGGGGAGGTGTCCCATCAGAAGGAGGGCAGGAGGGGAGAAGGAAGGGAGGGAGGGATAGCTGTGGCACTGCCTGCTGCAGTTTGCCCCCGTGCTTTAGGGAGGATTTCCTCTGTGTGTGAGGGAGAGAGTCCCAGGGCCCTGCGCTGCTGCAGCCACCCCTCTCAAGGGTGTTGCTGAGGGCAGGGACAGAGTGTGGGGAGTGACCAGGAGCCAGCCCAGAGCTCCCCAGGCCCCTGGGCAGCTTTGGCCATGTCTATTCCCATCTTGCTCCCACGGCTTTACCCGACCCCCTTGCAGTGCCCAGTTCTCTGTGGCAGAAGGGGATCCCAGAATGCCACTGATATCGTTCTGTTCTCTGCTCCCTTCTAGACTGGAATCATGACTTTGATTTCTTGGAAGCCCTGCTGGAAAATGGCTTGAAATTCTTGGAGGATGCTGGAGGCTATTCCTCCGTGTGCCTTTCTTGACAGAATAATCAGGATCAATGCGACAAGAGCTCACTCATAAGCCATTTCCCTTAACATTATGTAAGGGCTGAAGGATTCTGAAAATCTTGCCCTGCTCCCTTCTGGAGCCCTGAGGGATCCCACAGGATCGCTGTCATTGGGAGGAAGGAGCATTTAGCTTTCAGTCTTCCTCCCGTGTGCAATGCCAGTGTGTCCTACCATGTGCTCTGTGCAGTCAAAGAGAAGAGCAGAGAGGGAAGGGGCCGGGCTGGGCCCAGGGCTGTGCCCCGGGGCTGAGCCTTGTGGGCAGCCTGAGGATCTCCTGCAGTGTCACAGGAGCTCTTCTGTCCTGCCTTTCTTTGCAGCTGAACCTGCCGGTGAAGGTCCCACATCCAGGACTGAGGCTCTGGGAGATGCTGAGGGTAGGTCAAGGCCTTTCCCCTGGGAGAGCTGCCAGCTCAGAGCCCAAAGCTCGGCCAGGGAGGCAGCGCTGCAGGTGCCAACACAGAACCAGGCACGTGTGTGCCCTCGCCCTGCACGATCCCCTCACCGCTGCTGCGGCTCAGCGGTGCCCGTGCAGATCAGCAGAGATGGCAGAAGCTTCTGTGGCTGTTGAGTTACAGGTGTGTCTGCAGGGAGGAGATTCATACATACTTTGGTGGTTATTGCCAACAAGGCCAGCCCCCATGGCAGGGGTGAGTAGTGTGTCCCTGCTGACCCCACAAGTTGAGCACTGCTTTTGTGGGATGCATTCCTGGGAAATGGAAATATTTTTCTCTAAGTTCATCTGAAGAGGAAGATGCAAGACACAACAGAGAAGATATCCCTGGAACCATCCAAACAGACGAGGCAAGTGCTGAAGAAAATGCTGCAGGGAGGACAAGGTGGGTGCATTTGCCTCATGCTTCCCCTGGGAGTCAGCAGCCGGGGGCTTTGGCTGCACATCTGAACGCATGGTTCCCGGCACAGCGGGATGGCATCCATGGCCCATTCCCAGTGAGGAATGTTTCCATCTGATCCAGCTGTCTCTTTTTCATTCTCCAGAAATGAAAGGAGAGCCTGTGCAGAAGGAAGTATTTCCCGGAGGAAGCAGTGGTTCTGTGCCAGCCTCGGCTGCAGGAAGGGAGGTGATGCCAGGCACAGGCACAGGAGGTAATTGCTGTGCCTCTGGGCCTGAGCCCTGCTGAGGCTTGAGCTGCCCTCTCTGCTGCTTGGCAGTGCGGGCACAGCCTGGACTAGAGCAGCACAGCCCAGGGGAATTATCCCGAGCAGGCTCAGGGCACTGAGCAGTCCTGCTGGGGTCCCTCCATGGGAGACATGTCCTGAAACCTGGGAGCGACTGCACAGGGTGCCCACGGTGGGGAAAGGACAGAGGGGGAGAGGAAGCCTCCAGTGTGTCCTGAGAGGGCCTGGCTGTTTGCCCTTGGGATCTGGGAGCTGTCGCCGCAGAAGGAGGGCAAGAGGGACAGAGGGAGGGAGGGATGGATAGCTGTGGCACTGCCTGCTGCAGTTTTCCCCGGGGTTTTAGAGAGGATTTCCTCTGTGTCTGAGGGAGAGAACCCCGGGGCCCTGCGTTGCTCCAGCCACCCCTCCCAGGGATGTTGCTGAGGGCAGGGAAAGAGTGTGGAAAGTGACCAGGAGCCAGCCCAGAGCTCCCCAGGCCCCTGTGCACCTTTGGCCATGTCTATTCACATCTGGCTCCCACGGCCTTAGCCGACCCCCTGGCAGTGCCCAGTTCCCTGTGGCAGAAAGAGATCCCAGCACACACTGGAAAATGTTCTCATCTGTGCTCCATTCCAGATGAGGTTGCTGGGAAGGCTTCTCCATCAGCTTGGATGAATAAAGTTTTGAAGCCCTTGGAGCCTCCTGCAGGTATGTTCTCAGTGTGCCACCAAGGAAGAATTGTAGACAAGCGGGCAGGCACCAGGTGACAGAAGCTTCTGTGGCTGTTGTGTTACAGATGTGTCTACAGGGAAGACTTCTCCAGCTTCTCCAGCTGCTACCTTGGATGCTGCACTCAAGCCCAGCTCCCATCTCAGGGGTGAGTAGTGTGTCCCTGCTGACCCCACAGGCTGAGCCCTGCTTTTCTGGGATCCATTCCTGGCAAATGGAAATATTTTTCTCTAAGGTACTCCAACAGGGAAAATCCAAGATACAACAGATAAGATATCCCTGGAACCATCCAAACAGATGAGGCAAGAGCTGAAGGAACCCCTGCAGACAAGAGAAGGTGGGTGCATTTCCCTCATGCTTCCCCTGGGAGTCAGCAGCCGGGGTCTTTGGCTGCACATCTGGACACGCCATGCCCGGCACAGTGGGAAGGGATCCATGGCAGCCTTGCTGCCCCGCTGCTGCTTTCACGCCCTGCAGGGCTGTTTCCCAGCCTGGCCTGGCTGCAGCTTCTGCCCAGCCTCTGTAGGAAGTTATTTGGCATCAGCTGACAGGCAATGCCCAAACTGTAACACACCCTGAGATCCCCCATTATATCCAGCCCTGCAGATTAGGAAAAGGGTGGCTGTTTGGAGGTGGAAGTGCTCTCATCATGCCACTGTAACCTGGCCATTTTCCTGCTCCATAACTTTCACAAATATTACCTCTGATGCCACCACCCAAGTGGGAAACAGCTCCATCTGATGCAGCTGTCTCCCTTCCTTTGTCAAGAGATGGACATAGTGCTTCAGTGGAAGGTGGTATTTCTTGAAGGAAGCACTCCATCTTCGGTGCGAGCCCCAGCTGCAGGAAGGAAGGCAAAGCCAGACACGGGCACAGGCACAGCAGGTAATTGCTGTGCCGGGCTCAGGCCTGGCTGGGGCTGTGTGGCAGCAGCTCTTCCCCCAGGGCCTGCCCTTGCCCGGCCCGGCAGCAGCCAAAGCTGGAGGCGCCTCGGCTTCCAGGCCTCTGGAGCTGGTTCAGAGCCCCGGGGAAACGGGACTGGTGCAGCAACGTCCCTGGCGCTGCAGCTGCTGCGGAGCTGGCCCTGAGTGCCCAGAGGCCCAAGGCACAGGAGCAGCCCCGAGCGGGAGCCCTGCCGCCAGCCCAGGGCCAGAGCCAGCCCTGGCACACAATGGAAACAGTTCTCATCTTGGTTTGCTTCCAGACTGGGATGCTGGGAAGGATTCTCCATTAGCCTGGCGCTCTGAAGTTGTGAAGCCCTCTGAGCATTCTGCAGGTATGTTCTCACTGTCCCACCAAGGCGTAATGTTTGACTGACTGGTAAGAACCAGGTGACAGAAGCTTCTGTGGCTGTTGTGTTACAGGCGTGTCTGCAGGGACGACCTCACCAACTCCTACCTTGGATGCTGCACAAAAGGCCAGCTCCCATGGCAGGGGTGAGTAGTGTGTCCCTGCTGACCCCTCAGGCTGAGCCCTGCTTTTGTGGGGTCTATTGCTGGGAAATGGAACTACTTTCTCTTAAGGTCCTCTGACAGGAAAGACCAAAGACATGGCAGGCAGGAAATTCCAGGACCCATTAGAAATCATGTGGCAAATGCTGAAGGAACGTCTGCAGAGAAGACAAGGTGGGTGCATTTCCCTCATGCTGCTCCTGGGACTCAGCAGCCGGGGGCTTTGGCTGCACATCTGGACACGCCGTGCCCGGCACAGCAGGAAGGGATCCATGGCAGCCTTGCTGCCCCGCTGCTGCTTTCATGCCCTGCAGGGCTGTTTCCCAGCCTGGCCTGGCTGCAGCTTCTGCCCAGCCTCTGCAGGAAGGCATTTGGCATCAGCTGGCAGACAGCCCCAATTGCACCACAGGCCATGCCCACCCTCAGATCCCCTGCAATTTCCTGGTGTCCAGGCAGATCAGATGTTGGGGCTGTTTGGGGAAGGAAGCAGCCTTGGGTTGTCCCAAAATCCTGGGTGTTTTCTGATCCTTATGCATTCCTTTCACAAGTGATGCCTCCTGAAATTGTCCCCTTCCCCATTCCCAGTCAGGAATGTTTTCATCTCATCCAGCTGTCTCTTCTCCATTCTCCAGAAATGAAAGGAGAGCCTGCGGAGAAAGAAGCATTTCCCGGAGGAAGCAGTGGTTGCATGCCAGCCTCAGCTCCAGGAAAGGAGGCCATGCCAGGCACAGGCACAGGAGGTAACTGCTGTGCCTCTGGGCCTGAGCCCTGCTGAGGCTTGAGCTGCCCTCTCTGCTGCTTGGCAGTGCGGGCACAGCCTGGACTAGAGCAGCACAGCCCAGGGGAATTATCCCGAGCAGGCTCAGGGCACTGAGCAGTCCTGCTGGGGTCCCTCCATGGGAGACATGTCCTGAAACCTGGGAGTGACTGCACGGGGTGCCCACGGTGGGGAAAGGACAGACGGGGAGAGCAAGGCTCCAGTGTGTCCTGAGAGGGCCTGGCTGTTTGCCCTTGGGATCTGGGGGGTTTCCCCACAGAAGGAGGGCAGGAGGGACAGAGGGAGGGCAGGATGGATAGCTGTGGCACTGCCTGCTGCAGTTTTCCCCCATGCTTTAGGGAGGATTTCTTCTGTGTGTGAGGGGGAGAGTCCCAGGTCCCTGCACTGCTGCAGCCACCCCTCCCAGGGATGTTGCTGAGGGCAGGGAAAGAGTGTGGAGAGTGACCAGGAGCCAGCCCAGAGCTCCCCAGGCCCCTGGGCAGCTTTGGCCATGTCTATTCACATCTGGCTCCCATGGCCTTAGCCGACTCCCTGGCAGTGCCCAGTTCCCTGTGGCAGAAAGAGATCCCAGCACACACTGGAAAATGTTCTCATCTGTGCTGCATTGTAGATGAGGGTGCTGGGAAGGCTTCTCCATCAGCTTGGATGAATAAAGTTTTGAAGCCCTTGGAGCCTCCTGCAGGTATGTTCTCAGTGTGCCACCAAGGAAGAATTGTAGACAAGCGGGCAGGCACCAGGTGACAGAAGCTTCTGTGGCTGTTGTGTTACAGATGTGTCTACAGGGAAGACTTCTCCAGCTTCTCCAGCTGCTACCTTGGATGCTGCACTCAAGCCCAGCTCCCATCTCAGGGGTGAGTAGTGTGTCCCTGCTGACCCCACAGGCTGAGCCCTGCTTTTCTGGGATCCATTCCTGGCAAATGGAACTATTTTTCTCTAAGGTACTCCAACAGGGAAAATCCAAGATACAACAGATAAGATATCCCTGGAACCATCCAAACAGATGAGGCAAGAGCTGAAGGAACCCCTGCAGACAAGAGAAGGTGGGTGCATTTCCCTCATGCTTCCCCTGGGACTCAGCAGCCGGGGTCTTTGGCTGCACATGTGGACACGCCATGCCCGGCACAGCAGGAAGGGATCCATGGCAGCCTCGCTGCCCCGCTGCTGCTTTCACGCCCTGCAGGGCTGTTTCCCAGCCTGGCCTGGCTGCAGCTTCTGCCCAGCCTCTGTAGGAAGTTATTTGGCATCAGCTGACAGGCAATGCCCAAACTGTAACACACCCTGAGATCCCCCATTATATCCAGCCCTGCAGATTAGGAAAAGGGTGGCTGTTTGGAGGTGGAAGTGCTCTCATCATGCCACTGTAACCTGGCGATTTTCCTGCTCCATAACTTTCACAAATATTACCTCTGATGCCACCACCCAAGTGGGAAACAGCTCCATCTGATGCAGCTGTCTCCCTTCCTTTGTCACGAGATGGACATAGTGCTTCAGTGGAAGGTGGTATTTCTTGAAGGAAGCACTCCATCTTCGGTGCCAGCCCCTGCTGCAGGAAGGAAGGCAAAGCCAGACACGGGCACAGGCACAGCAGGTAATTGCTGTGCCGGGCTCAGGCCTGGCTGGGGCTGTGTGGCAGCAGCTCTTCCCCCAGGGCCTGCCCTTGCCCGGCCCGGCAGCAGCCAAAGCTGGAGGCGCCTCGGCTTCCAGGCCTCTGGAGCTGGTTCAGAGCCCCGGGGAAACGGGACTGGTGCAGCAACGTCCCTGGCGCTGCAGCTGCTGCGGAGCTGGCCCTGAGTGCCCAGAGGCCCAAGGCACAGGAGCAGCCCCGAGCGGGAGCCCTGCCGCCAGCCCAGGGCCAGAGCCAGCCCTGGCACACAATGGAAACAGTTCTCATCTTGGTTTGCTTCCAGACTGGGATGCTGGGAAGGATTCTCCATTAGCCTGGCACTCTGAAGTTGTGAAGCCCTCTGAGCATTCTGCAGGTATGTTCTCACTGTCCCACCAAGGCGTAATGTTTGACTGACTGGTAAGAACCAGGTGACAGAAGCTTCTGTGGCTGTTGTGTTACAGGCGTGTCTGCAGGGACGACCTCACCAACTCCTACCTTGGATGCTGCACAAAAGGCCAGCTCCCATGGCAGGGGTGAGTAGTGTGTCCCTGCTGACCCCTCAGGCTGAGCCCTGCTTTTGTGGGGTCCATTGCTGGGAAATGGAACTACTTTCTCTTAAGGTCCTCTGACAGGAAAGACCAAAGACATGGCAGGCAGGAAATTGCAGGACCCATTCGAAATCATGTGGCAAATGCTGAAGGAACGTCTGCAGAGAAGACAAGGTGGGTGCATTTCCCTCATGCTGCTCCTGGGACTCAGCAGCCGGGGGCTTTGGCTGCACATCTGGACACGCCGTACCCGGCACAGCAGGAAGGGATCCATGGCAGCCTTGCTGCCCCGCTGCTGCTTTCACGCCCTGCAGGGCTGTTTCCCAGCCTGGCCTGGCTGCAGCTTCTGCCCAGCCTCTGCAGGAAGGCATTTGGCATCAGCTGGCAGACAGCCCCAATTGCACCACAGGCCATGCCCACCCTCAGATCCCCTGCAATTTCCTGGTGTCCAGGCAGATCAGATGTTGGGGCTGTTTGGGGAAGGAAGCAGCCTTGGGTTGTCCCAAAATCCTGGGTGTTTTCTGATCCTTATGCATTCCTTTCACAAGTGATGCCTCCTGAAATTGTCCCCTTCCCCATTCCCAGTCAGGAATGTTTTCATCTCATCCAGCTGTCTCTTCTCCATTCTCCAGAAATGAAAGGAGAGCCTGTGCAGATGGAAGCATTTCCCGGAGGAAGCAGTGGTTGCATGCCAGCCTCAGCTCCAGGAAGGGAGGCCATGCCAGGCACAGGCACAGGAGGTAACTGCTGTGCCTCTGGGCCTGAGCCCTGCTGAGGCTTGAGCTGCCCTCTCTGCTGCTTGGCAGTGCGGGCACAGCCTGGACTAGAGCGGCACAGCCCAGGGGAATTATCCCGAGCAGGCTCAGGGCACTGAGCAGTCCTGCTGGGGTCCCTCCATGGGAGACATGTCCTGAAACCTGGGAGTGACTGCACGGGGTGCCCACGGTGGGGAAAGGACAGACGGGGAGAGCAAGGCTCCAGTGTGTCCTGAGAGGGCCTGGCTGTTTGCCCTTGGGATCTGGGGGGTTTCCCCACAGAAGGAGGGCAGGAGGGACAGAGGGAGGGCAGGATGGATAGCTGTGGCACTGCCTGCTGCAGTTTTCCCCCATGCTTTAGGGAGGATTTCTTCTGTGTGTGAGGGGGAGAGTCCCAGGTCCCTGCACTGCTGCAGCCACCCCTCCCAGGGATGTTGCTGAGGGCAGGGAAAGAGTGTGGAGAGTGACCAGGAGCCAGCCCAGAGCTCCCCAGGCCCCTGGGCAGCTTTGGCCATGTCTATTCACATCTGGCTCCCATGGCCTTAGCCGACTCCCTGGCAGTGCCCAGTTCCCTGTGGCAGAAAGAGATCCCAGCACACACTGGAAAATGTTCTCATCTGTGCTGCATTGTAGATGAGGGTGCTGGGAAGGCTTCTCCATCAGCTTGGATGAATAAAGTTTTGAAGCCCTTGGAGCCTCCTGCAGGTATGTTCTCAGTGTGCCACCAAGGAAGAATTGTAGACAAGCGGGCAGGCACCAGGTGACAGAAGCTTCTGTGGCTGTTGTGTTACAGATGTGTCTACAGGGAAGACTTCTCCAGCTTCTCCAGCTGCTACCTTGGATGCTGCACTCAAGCCCAGCTCCCATCTCA
Organism: Passer domesticus; assembly: GCF_036417665.1. Taxonomy (NCBI): domain Eukaryota; kingdom Metazoa; phylum Chordata; class Aves; order Passeriformes; family Passeridae; genus Passer; species Passer domesticus. Next base: position 2,791,328 of record NC_087482.1, on the reverse strand, counting down.
GGGGTGAGTAGTGTGTCCCTGCTGACCCCACAGGCTGAGCCCTGCTTTTCTGGGATCCATTCCTGGCAAATGGAAATATTTTTCTCTAAGGTACTCCAACAGGGAAAATCCAAGATACAACAGATAAGATATCCCTGGAACCATCCAAACAGATGAGGCAAGAGCTGAAGGAACCCCTGCAGACAAGAGAAGGTGGGTGCATTTCTCTCATGCTTCCCCTGGGAGTCAGCAGCCGGGGGCTTTGGCTGCACATGTGGACACGCCGTGCCCGGCACAGTGGGAAGGGATCCATGGCAGCCTTGCTGCCCCGCTGCTGCTTTCACGCCCTGCAGGGCTGTTTCCCAGCCTGGCCTGGCTGCAGCTTCTGCCCAGCCTCTGTAGGAAGTTATTTGGCATCAGCTGACAGGCAATGCCCAAACTGTAACACACCCTGAGATCCCCCATTATATCCAGCCCTGCAGATTAGGAAAAGGGTGGCTGTTTGGAGGTGGAAGTGCTCTCATCATGCCACTGTAACCTGGCCATTTTCCTGCTCCATAACTTTCACAAATATTACCTCTGATGCCACCACCCAAGTGGGAAACAGCTCCATCTGATGCAGCTGTCTCCCTTCCTTTGTCAAGAGATGGACATAGTGCTTCAGTGGAAGGTGGTATTCCTTGAAGGAAGCACTCCATCTTCGGTGCCAGCCCCTGCTGCAGGAAGGAAGGCAAAGCCAGACACGGGCACAGGCACAGCAGGTAATTGCTGTGCCGGGCTCAGGCCTGGCCGGGGCTGTGTGGCAGCAGCTCTTCCCCCAGGGCCTGCCCTTGCCCGGCCCGGCAGCAGCCAAAGCTGGAGGCGCCTCGGCTTCCAGGCCTCTGGAGCTGGTTCAGAGCCCCGGGGAAACAGGACTGCTGCAGCAACGTCCCTGGCGCTGCAGCTGCTGCGGAGCTGGCCCTGAGTGCCCAGAGGCCCAAGGCACAGGAGCAGCCCCGAGCGGGAGCCCTGCCGCCAGCCCAGGGCCAGAGCCAGCCCTGGCACACAATGGAAACAGTTCTCATCTTGGTTTGCTTCCAGACTGGGATGCTGGGAAGGATTCTCCATTAGCCTGGCGCTCTGAAGTTGTGAAGCCCTCTGAGCATTCTGCAGGTATGTTCTCACTGTCCCACCAAGGCGTAATGTTTGACTGACTGGTAAGAACCAGGTGACAGAAGCTTCTGTGGCTGTTGTGTTACAGGCGTGTCTGCAGGGACGACCTCACCAACTCCTACCTTGGATGCTGCACAAAAGGCCAGCTCCCATGGCAGGGGTGAGTAGTGTGTCCCTGCTGACCCCTCAGGCTGAGCCCTGCTTTTGTGGGGTCCATTGCTGGGAAATGGAACTACTTTCTCTTAAGGACCTCTGACAGGAAAGACCAAAGACATGGCAGGCAGGAAATTGCAGGACCCATTCGAAATCATGTGGCAAATGCTGAAGGAACGTCTGCAGAGAAGACAAGGTGGGTGCATTTCCCTCATGCTGCTCCTGGGACTCAGCAGCCGGGGGCTTTGGCTGCACATCTGGACACGCCGTACCCGGCACAGCAGGAAGGGATCCATGGCAGCCTTGCTGCCCCCTTTCATGCCCTGCAGGGCTGTTTCCCAGCCTGGCCTGGCTGCAGCTTCTGCCCAGCCTCTGCAGGAAGGCATTTGGCATCAGCTGGCAGACAGCCCCAATTGCACCACAGGCCATGCCCACCCTCAGATCCCCTGCAATTTCCTGGTGTCCAGGCAGATCAGATGTTGGGGCTGTTTGGGGAAGGAAGCAGCCTTGGGTTGTCCCAAAATCCTGGGTGTTTTCTGATCCTTATGCATTCCTTTCACAAGTGATGCCTCCTGAAATTGTCCCCTTCCCCATTCCCAGTCAGGAATGTTTTCATCTCATCCAGCTGTCTCTTCTCCATTCTCCAGAAATGAAAGGAGAGCCTGCGGAGAAAGAAGCATTTCCCGGAGGAAGCAGTGGTTGCATGCCAGCCTCAGCTCCAGGAAAGGAGGCCATGCCAGGCACAGGCACAGGAGGTAACTGCTGTGCCTCTGGGCCTGAGCCCTGCTGAGGCTTGAGCTGCCCTCTCTGCTGCTTGGCAGTGCGGGCACAGCCTGGACTAGAGCAGCACAGCCCAGGGGAATTATCCCGAGCAGGCTCAGGGCACTGAGCAGTCCTGCTGGGGTCCCTCCATGGGAGACATGTCCTGAAACCTGGGAGTGACTGCACGGGGTGCCCACGGTGGGGAAAGGACAGACGGGGAGAGCAAGGCTCCAGTGTGTCCTGAGAGGGCCTGGCTGTTTGCCCTTGGGATCTGGGGGGTTTCCCCACAGAAGGAGGGCAGGAGGGACAGAGGGAGGGCAGGATGGATAGCTGTGGCACTGCCTGCTGCAGTTTTCCCCCATGCTTTAGGGAGGATTTCTTCTGTGTGTGAGGGGGAGAGTCCCAGGTCCCTGCACTGCTGCAGCCACCCCTCCCAGGGATGTTGCTGAGGGCAGGGAAAGAGTGTGGAGAGTGACCAGGAGCCAGCCCAGAGCTCCCCAGGCCCCTGGGCAGCTTTGGCCATGTCTATTCACATCTGGCTCCCATGGCCTTAGCCGACTCCCTGGCAGTGCCCAGTTCCCTGTGGCAGAAAGAGATCCCAGCACACACTGGAAAATGTTCTCATCTGTGCTGCATTGTAGATGAGGGTGCTGGGAAGGCTTCTCCATCAGCTTGGATGAATAAAGTTTTGAAGCCCTTGGAGCCTCCTGCAGGTATGTTCTCAGTGTGCCACCAAGGAAGAATTGTAGACAAGCGGGCAGGCACCAGGTGACAGAAGCTTCTGTGGCTGTTGTGTTACAGATGTGTCTACAGGGAAGACTTCTCCAGCTTCTCCAGCTGCTACCTTGGATGCTGCACTCAAGCCCAGCTCCCATCTCAGGGGTGAGTAGTGTGTCCCTGCTGACCCCACAGGCTGAGCCCTGCTTTTCTGGGATCCATTCCTGGCAAATGGAACTATTTTTCTCTAAGGTACTCCAACAGGGAAAATCCAAGATACAACAGATAAGATATCCCTGGAACCATCCAAACAGATGAGGCAAGAGCTGAAGGAACCCCTGCAGACAAGAGAAGGTGGGTGCATTTCCCTCATGCTTCCCCTGGGACTCAGCAGCCGGGGTCTTTGGCTGCACATGTGGACACGCCATGCCCGGCACAGCAGGAAGGGATCCATGGCAGCCTCGCTGCCCCGCTGCTGCTTTCACGCCCTGCAGGGCTGTTTCCCAGCCTGGCCTGGCTGCAGCTTCTGCCCAGCCTCTGTAGGAAGTTATTTGGCATCAGCTGACAGGCAATGCCCAAACTGTAACACACCCTGAGATCCCCCATTATATCCAGCCCTGCAGATTAGGAAAAGGGTGGCTGTTTGGAGGTGGAAGTGCTCTCATCATGCCACTGTAACCTGGCCATTTTCCTGCTCCATAACTTTCACAAATATTACCTCTGATGCCACCACCCAAGTGGGAAACAGCTCCATCTGATGCAGCTGTCTCCCTTCCTTTGTCACGAGATGGACATAGTGCTTCAGTGGAAGGTGGTATTTCTTGAAGGAAGCACTCCATCTTCGGTGCCAGCCCCTGCTGCAGGAAGGAAGGCAAAGCCAGACACGGGCACAGGCACAGCAGGTAATTGCTGTGCCGGGCTCAGGCCTGGCTGGGGCTGTGTGGCAGCAGCTCTTCCCCCAGGGCCTGCCCTTGCCCGGCCCGGCAGCAGCCAAAGCTGGAGGCGCCTCGGCTTCCAGGCCTCTGGAGCTGGTTCAGAGCCCCGGGGAAACGGGACTGGTGCAGCAACGTCCCTGGCGCTGCAGCTGCTGCGGAGCTGGCCCTGAGTGCCCAGAGGCCCAAGGCACAGGAGCAGCCCCGAGCGGGAGCCCTGCCGCCAGCCCAGGGCCAGAGCCAGCCCTGGCACACAATGGAAACAGTTCTCATCTTGGTTTGCTTCCAGACTGGGATGCTGGGAAGGATTCTCCATTAGCCTGGCACTCTGAAGTTGTGAAGCCCTCTGAGCATTCTGCAGGTATGTTCTCACTGTCCCACCAAGGCGTAATGTTTGACTGACTGGTAAGAACCAGGTGACAGAAGCTTCTGTGGCTGTTGTGTTACAGGCGTGTCTGCAGGGACGACCTCACCAACTCCTACCTTGGATGCTGCACAAAAGGCCAGCTCCCATGGCAGGGGTGAGTAGTGTGTCCCTGCTGACCCCTCAGGCTGAGCCCTGCTTTTGTGGGGTCCATTGCTGGGAAATGGAACTACTTTCTCTTAAGGTCCTCTGACAGGAAAGACCAAAGACATGGCAGGCAGGAAATTGCAGGACCCATTCGAAATCATGTGGCAAATGCTGAAGGAACGTCTGCAGAGAAGACAAGGTGGGTGCATTTCCCTCATGCTGCTCCTGGGACTCAGCAGCCGGGGGCTTTGGCTGCACATCTGGACACGCCGTACCCGGCACAGCAGGAAGGGATCCATGGCAGCCTTGCTGCCCCGCTGCTGCTTTCACGCCCTGCAGGGCTGTTTCCCAGCCTGGCCTGGCTGCAGCTTCTGCCCAGCCTCTGCAGGAAGGCATTTGGCATCAGCTGGCAGACAGCCCCAATTGCACCACAGGCCATGCCCACCCTCAGATCCCCTGCAATTTCCTGGTGTCCAGGCAGATCAGATGTTGGGGCTGTTTGGGGAAGGAAGCAGCCTTGGGTTGTCCCAAAATCCTGGGTGTTTTCTGATCCTTATGCATTCCTTTCACAAGTGATGCCTCCTGAAATTGTCCCCTTCCCCATTCCCAGTCAGGAATGTTTTCATCTCATCCAGCTGTCTCTTCTCCATTCTCCAGAAATGAAAGGAGAGCCTGTGCAGATGGAAGCATTTCCCGGAGGAAGCAGTGGTTGCATGCCAGCCTCAGCTCCAGGAAGGGAGGCCATGCCAGGCACAGGCACAGGAGGTAACTGCTGTGCCTCTGGGCCTGAGCCCTGCTGAGGCTTGAGCTGCCCTCTCTGCTGCTTGGCAGTGCGGGCACAGCCTGGACTAGAGCGGCACAGCCCAGGGGAATTATCCCGAGCAGGCTCAGGGCACTGAGCAGTCCTGCTGGGGTCCCTCCATGGGAGACATGTCCTGAAACCTGGGAGTGACTGCACGGGGTGCCCACGGTGGGGAAAGGACAGACGGGGAGAGCAAGGCTCCAGTGTGTCCTGAGAGGGCCTGGCTGTTTGCCCTTGGGATCTGGGGGGTTTCCCCACAGAAGGAGGGCAGGAGGGACAGAGGGAGGGCAGGATGGATAGCTGTGGCACTGCCTGCTGCAGTTTTCCCCCATGCTTTAGGGAGGATTTCTTCTGTGTGTGAGGGGGAGAGTCCCAGGTCCCTGCACTGCTGCAGCCACCCCTCCCAGGGATGTTGCTGAGGGCAGGGAAAGAGTGTGGAGAGTGACCAGGAGCCAGCCCAGAGCTCCCCAGGCCCCTGGGCAGCTTTGGCCATGTCTATTCACATCTGGCTCCCATGGCCTTAGCCGACTCCCTGGCAGTGCCCAGTTCCCTGTGGCAGAAAGAGATCCCAGCACACACTGGAAAATGTTCTCATCTGTGCTGCATTGTAGATGAGGGTGCTGGGAAGGCTTCTCCATCAGCTTGGATGAATAAAGTTTTGAAGCCCTTGGAGCCTCCTGCAGGTATGTTCTCAGTGTGCCACCAAGGAAGAATTGTAGACAAGCGGGCAGGCACCAGGTGACAGAAGCTTCTGTGGCTGTTGTGTTACAGATGTGTCTACAGGGAAGACTTCTCCAGCTTCTCCAGCTGCTACCTTGGATGCTGCACTCAAGCCCAGCTCCCATCTCAGGGGTGAGTAGTGTGTCCCTGCTGACCCCACAGGCTGAGCCCTGCTTTTCTGGGATCCATTCCTGGCAAATGGAAATATTTTTCTCTAAGGTACTCCAACAGGGAAAATCCAAGATACAACAGATAAGATATCCCTGGAACCATCCAAACAGATGAGGCAAGAGCTGAAGGAACCCCTGCAGACAAGAGAAGGTGGGTGCATTTCCCTCATGCTTCCCCTGGGACTCAGCAGCCGGGGGCTTTGGCTGCACATGTGGACACGCCGTGCCCGGCACAGTGGGAAGGGATCCATGGCAGCCTTGCTGCCCCGCTGCTGCTTTCACGCCCTGCAGGGCTGTTTCCCAGCCTGGCCTGGCTGCAGCTTCTGCCCAGCCTCTGTAGGAAGTTATTTGGCATCAGCTGACAGGCAATGCCCAAACTGTAACACACCCTGAGATCCCCCATTATATCCAGCCCTGCAGATTAGGAAAAGGGTGGCTGTTTGGAGGTGGAAGTGCTCTCATCATGCCACTGTAACCTGGCCATTTTCCTGCTCCATAACTTTCACAAATATTACCTCTGATGCCACCACCCAAGTGGGAAACAGCTCCATCTGATGCAGCTGTCTCCCTTCCTTTGTCAAGAGATGGACATAGTGCTTCAGTGGAAGGTGGTATTCCTTGAAGGAAGCACTCCATCTTCGGTGCCAGCCCCTGCTGCAGGAAGGAAGGCAAAGCCAGACACGGGCACAGGCACAGCAGGTAATTGCTGTGCCGGGCTCAGGCCTGGCCGGGGCTGTGTGGCAGCAGCTCTTCCCCCAGGGCCTGCCCTTGCCCGGCCCGGCAGCAGCCAAAGCTGGAGGCGCCTCGGCTTCCAGGCCTCTGGAGCTGGTTCAGAGCCCCGGGGAAACAGGACTGCTGCAGCAACGTCCCTGGCGCTGCAGCTGCTGCGGAGCTGGCCCTGAGTGCCCAGAGGCCCAAGGCACAGGAGCAGCCCCGAGCGGGAGCCCTGCCGCCAGCCCAGGGCCAGAGCCAGCCCTGGCACACAATGGAAACAGTTCTCATCTTGGTTTGCTTCCAGACTGGGATGCTGGGAAGGATTCTCCATTAGCCTGGCGCTCTGAAGTTGTGAAGCCCTCTGAGCATTCTGCAGGTATGTTCTCACTGTCCCACCAAGGCGTAATGTTTGACTGACTGGTAAGAACCAGGTGACAGAAGCTTCTGTGGCTGTTGTGTTACAGGCGTGTCTGCAGGGACGACCTCACCAACTCCTACCTTGGATGCTGCACAAAAGGCCAGCTCCCATGGCAGGGGTGAGTAGTGTGTCCCTGCTGACCCCTCAGGCTGAGCCCTGCTTTTGTGGGGTCCATTGCTGGGAAATGGAACTACTTTCTCTTAAGGACCTCTGACAGGAAAGACCAAAGACATGGCAGGCAGGAAATTGCAGGACCCATTCGAAATCATGTGGCAAATGCTGAAGGAACGTCTGCAGAGAAGACAAGGTGGGTGCATTTCCCTCATGCTGCTCCTGGGACTCAGCAGCCGGGGGCTTTGGCTGCACATCTGGACACGCCGTACCCGGCACAGCAGGAAGGGATCCATGGCAGCCTTGCTGCCCCCTTTCATGCCCTGCAGGGCTGTTTCCCAGCCTGGCCTGGCTGCAGCTTCTGCCCAGCCTCTGCAGGAAGGCATTTGGCATCAGCTGGCAGACAGCCCCAATTGCACCACAGGCCATGCCCACCCTCAGATCCCCTGCAATTTCCTGGTGTCCAGGCAGATCAGATGTTGGGGCTGTTTGGGGAAGGAAGCAGCCTTGGGTTGTCCCAAAATCCTGGGTGTTTTCTGATCCTTATGCATTCCTTTCACAAGTGATGCCTCCTGAAATTGTCCCCTTCCCCATTCCCAGTCAGGAATGTTTTCATCTCATCCAGCTGTCTCTTCTCCATTCTCCAGAAATGAAAGGAGAGCCTGTGCAGATGGAAGCATTTCCCGGAGGAAGCAGTGGTTGCATGCCAGCCTCAGCTCCAGGAAGGGAGGCCATGCCAGGCACAGGCACAGGAGGTAACTGCTGTGCCTCTGGGCCTGAGCCCTGCTGAGGCTTGAGCTGCCCTCTCTGCTGCTTGGCAGTGCGGGCACAGCCTGGACTAGAGCGGCACAGCCCAGGGGAATTATCCCGAGCAGGCTCAGGGCACTGAGCAGTCCTGCTGGGGTCCCTCCATGGGAGACATGTCCTGAAACCTGGGAGTGACTGCACGGGGTGCCCACGGTGGGGAAAGGACAGAGGGGGAGAGCAAGGCTCCAGTGTGTCCTGAGAGGGCCTGGCTGTTTGCCCTTGGGATCTGGGGGGTTTCCCCACAGAAGGAGGGCAGGAGGGACAGAGGGAGGGCAGGATGGATAGCTGTGGCACTGCCTGCTGCAGTTTTCCCCCATGCTTTAGGGAGGATTTCTTCTGTGTGTGAGGGGGAGAGTCCCAGGTCCCTGCACTGCTGCAGCCACCCCTCCCAGGGATGTTGCTGAGGGCAGGGAAAGAGTGTGGAGAGTGACCAGGAGCCAGCCCAGAGCTCCCCAGGCCCCTGGGCAGCTTTGGCCATGTCTATTCACATCTGGCTCCCATGGCCTTAGCCGACTCCCTGGCAGTGCCCAGTTCCCTGTGGCAGAAAGAGATTCCAGCACACACTGGAAAATGTTCTCATCTGTGCTGCATTGTAGATGAGGGTGCTGGGAAGGCTTCTCCATCAGCTTGGATGAAGAAAGTTTTGAAGCCCTTGGAGCCTCCTGCAGGTATGTTCTCAGTGTGCCACCAAGGAAGAATTGTAGACAAGCGGGCAGGCACCAGGTGACAGAAGCTTCTGTGGCTGTTGTGTTACAGATGTGTCTACAGGGAAGACTTCTCCAGCTTCTCCAGCTGCTACCTTGGATGCTGCACTCAAGCCCAGCTCCCATCTCAGGGGTGAGTAGTGTGTCCCTGCTGACCCCACAGGCTGAGCCCTGCTTTTCTGGGATCCATTCCTGGCAAATGGAAATATTTTTCTCTAAGGTACTCCAACAGGGAAAATCCAAGATACAACAGATAAGATATCCCTGGAACCATCCAAACAGATGAGGCAAGAGCTGAAGGAACCCCTGCAGAGAAGACAAGGTGGGTGCATTTCCCTCATGCTGCTCCTGGGACTCAGCAGCCGGGGGCTTTGGCTGCACATCTGGACACGCCATGCCCGGCACAGCGGGAAGGGATCCATGGCAGCCTCGCTGCCCCACTGCTGCTTTCACGCCCTGCAGGGCTGTTTCCCAGCCTGGCCTGGTTGCAGCTTCTGCCCAGCCTCTGCCGGAAGTTATTTGGCATCAGCTGACTGGCAGCCCCAATTGTACCACAGGCCATGCCCTCCCTCAGATCCCCTGCAATTTCCTGATATCCAGGCAGATCAGATGTTGGGGCTGTTTGGGGAAGGAAGCAGCCTTGGGTTGTCCCAAAATCCTGGGTGTTTTCTGATCCTTATGCATTCCTTTCGTAAGTGATGCCTCACCTTCCCCATTCCCAGTCAGGAATGTTTTCATCTGATCCAGCTGTCTCTTTTCCATTCTCCAGAAATGAAAGGAGAGCCTGTGCAGAAGGAAGCATTTCCCGGAGGAAGCAGTGGTTGCGTGCCAGCCTCAGCTCCAGGAAGGGAGGCCATGCCAGGCACAGGCACAGGAGGTAATTGCTGTGCCTCTGGGCCTGAGCCCTGCTGAGGCTTGAGCTGCCCTCTCTGCTGCTTGGCAGTGCGGGCACAGCCTGGACTAGAGCGGCACAGCCCAGGGGAATTATCCCGAGCAGGCTCAAGGCACTCGGGTCCTGAGCAGTCCTGCTGGGGTCCCTCCATGGGAGACATGTCCTGAAACCTGGCAGTGACTGCACGGGGTGCCCACGATGGGGAAAGGACAGAGGGGGAGAGCAAGGCTCCAGTGTGTCCTGAGAGGGCCTGGCTGTTTGCCCCTGGGATGTGGGAGCTGTCCCAGCAGAAGGAGGGCAGGAGGGAGTGTAGGAGGGAAGGACAGCTGTGGCACTGCCTGCTGCAGTTTTCCCCAGGGCTTTAGGGAGGGTATTCTGTGAGTTTGAGGGAGAGAGCCCCAGGGCCCTGGGCTACTCCAGCCACCCCTCCCAGGGATGTTGCTGAGGGCAGGGAAAGAGTGTGGAGAGTGACCAGGAGCCAGCCCAGAGCTCCCCAGGCCCCTGTGCAGCTTTGGCCATGTCCATTCCCATCTGGGTCCCATAGCCTTACACGACCCCCTTCCAGTGCCCTTTTCCATGTAGCATTCGGGCATCCCAGCATGCCGCAGATACGGTTCTGATCTCTGCTCCCTTTTAGACTGGAATCGTGACATGGGTTTTCAGGAAGTCCTGATGAAGGATGGTGTGATGTTCCTGGAGGATGCTGGAGGCAAGTTTTCATTCTGCCCTTCCTGAGTGAATAATCAGGATCAATGCAACAAAAGCTCATTTATAAACCATTTCCCTTAACATTATGTAAAGGCTGAAGGATTCTGAGAATCTTTCCCTTCTCCCTTCTGGATCCCTGAGGGATCCCTCAGGATCGCTGTCAGTGGGACGAAGGAGCATTGATCTTTCAGTCCTCCTCCCGTGTGCTGTGCCAGTGTGTCCTTCCGTGTGCTCTGTGCAGTCAAAGAGAAGAGCAGGGAGGGAAGGGGCCGGGCCCAGGGCTGTGCCCCGGGGCTGAGCCTTGTGGGCAGCCTGAGGATCTCCTGCAGTGCCACAGGAGCTCTTCTGTCCTGCCTTTCTTTGCAGCTGAACCTGCTGGTGAAGGCCCCACATCCAGGACTGAGGCTCTGGGAGATGCTGAGGGTAGGTCAAGGCCTTTCCCCTGGGAGAGCTGCCAGCTCAGAGCCCAAAGCTGGGCCAGGGAGGCAGCGCTGCAGGTGCCAGCACAGAACCATGCACGTGTGTGCCCGCGCCTTGCACGATCCCCTCACCGCTGCTGCGGCTCAGTGGTGCCCGTGCAGATCAGCAGAGATGGCAGAAGCTTCTGTGGCTGTTGAGTTACAGGTGTGTCTGCAGGGAGGACTTCTCCAGCTCCAGGGCTGGATGCTTGGCCCCAACCCAGCTCCCATGGCAGGGGTGAGTAGTGTGTCCCTGCTGACACCACAGGCTGAGCCCTGCTTTTGTGGGACCCATTCCTGGGAAATGGAACTCTTTCTCTTAAGGTCCTCCAAAAGGGAAGACCCAAGATACTGCAGCCAAAATGTCTCATGAGCCCGACGAATTCCTGAGAGAAACACAGAAGGAAGCACCCGGAGGACAAGGTGGGTGCATTTCCCTCATGCTTCCCCTGGGACTCAGCAGCCGGGGGCTTTGGCTGCACATCTGGACACGCCGTGCCCGGCACAGCTGGAAGGGATCCATGGCAGCCTCGCTGCCCCGCTGCTGCTTTCACACCCTGCAGGGCTGTTTCCCATTCTGGCCTGGCTGCAGCTTCTGCCCAGCCTCTGCAGGATGGAATTTGGCATTAGCTGATAGGGTGCCCCAACTGTACTGTGGGCCTGAGATCCCCTGCCATTTCCCAGTCTCTGAGAAATCAGGCGGTGTAGCTGTTTGCTCATGGGAGTGCACTGGCCTAGCCCAAATTACCTGGGATTTTTCCTGGTCTTTATCTGTGACTTTGACAAGCATTTCCTGATGAAGATGCCACTTCCCCAGTGGGGAATGTTTCCATTTGATCCAGTTGTCCCTTTTTTCCTTTTTCAAGTGATGGACCAAAAGGCTGTTCAGGAGGAGGAACACTCAGGGAGAAGCAGTGGCTCATTGGCAGCCCCAGCTGCAGGAAGGAAGGCGATGCCAGACATGGGCACAGGCACAGCAGGTAATTGCTGTGCCGGGATCAGGCCTGGCCGGGGCTGTGTGGCAGCAGCTCTTCCCCCAGGGCCTGCCCTTGCCCGGCCCGGCAGCAGCCAAAGCTGGAGGCGCCTGGGCTTCCAGGCCTCTGGAGCTGGTTCAGAGCCCCGGGGAAACGGGACTGGTGCAGCAATGTCCCTGGCGCTGCAGCTGCTGCGGAGCTGGCCCTGAGTGCCCAGAGGCCCAAGGCACAGGAGCAGCCCCGAGCGGGAGCCCTGCCGCCAGCCCAGGGCCAGAGCCAGCCCTGGCTCCCGACTGGGCAGGGGCTGCGCTGGGTCCTGACAGGGCCTGAGCCTGTCCCCTGGGGCTGGGGGAGCTGTCACGGGGCAGGGAGGGCCAGGGGTGGCAGTGGCTGCTCAGGGATGGCTTTGGCCCGTGTCCCTGGCAGCAGCCACTGCCCAAGCAGCTGCGCTGCCCCCGGGCTCTCCTCCCGGCCTGCTGGGCTTTGTTGGCTGGCACAGCCTGTGCCAAGGGCCGGCAAGGTGCCTGCAGGCCCCAGCTCTGGGGGAAACAGAGAACGTCCTGCCCGTATCCACCGTGCTGCCAGCTCAGCAGTGCAGCACAGCACGGGCTCACGCTTCCCATTGCTCCTACAGATGCAGCTGGCACCACAAGACCTGTTCCCAATGCCCAGGATGGCCTCGGAAGGGGTTTCTGTCAGGGAACAGGCTGCTGGCTAGGGTTTCTGGCAGGCGTGCTTTATTTGGAGCTTGTCTTCATATTGTGCTGCATTGGAATCTGGTATTCTTGGAACAGAAAACAGTGAGTGTTTTGTGCTCTCCCCCTCCAACAGCTTCTTTTGAAAGTCTAACGTGGACAGGGAACATTCCCATTGAGGCTGCAGTGGAGTTGTGGCCAGTCCATGATAGTCCAAATAACTCTCCTGAGGGTTCTGCTGCTGCCCAGTGCTTCCATTGGCCTCTCAATTGCTGGGCCTTGTCCTGGGGGCCCCGCTGGGGCTGCAGCCAGAGCTGGCTCCCACTGAGGCTGCCTGGCCAAGAGCAGCCCCAGGGGCACGGGGCAGAGGCAGAGGGAGGTGGGGAGGAGAAAGAGCAGGGCCGAGGTTGCCCTTGAAAGGCAGAGGCGCTCTGGGGCCCGCTCCTGGCCAGGGACCCTGCCCAGAGCCGTGCCCTGCTGGCCGGGGCCTTGAGGGGCAGCTGTCCAGCTGGGCCCAGCTGTGCCAGCAGCTCCAGCCGTGCTGGGGAGCCTTGCTAGTTATGGGCCCTGCTGTGCAGGAGGCTCCCTGTGTGCCACTGGCAGCTGGGGCCTCAGCCACCACCTCTATTCACAGGTGCTCACGTGTATCTTCAGAAGACAAACCTAAAAACAGAGGCAATGACAACCTGGCAGTTTATCCCAGCTCTTCCCTTCTGCCCCTATCTGCCCTGCCGTGGCTGCATCCCCGCCATGCGGCCGTCCCAAAACCCACCCCTCCTCAACGAGACCCTCTGCCCCTGAGCCCCCTGGTCCTGTTCCCCAGCCAGGACTGAAGGTGGGCAGCCCTTGCCTGGCAGGGCAGGGCTTGTCCCACATTTTATGTTTAAATAAAGAATTAGAGTTTTCACAGCTATGTCCGGTTGGTAGCACCAACAAAGCCCACCCGGCACCAGCACTGACTGAGCTCCATGCCCAGGAGAAGCCATGGATGCCCACGGTGTGGGCAGGCAGGAGCCAGGCAGGGGCTGCTGTGCCCAGCGGCGGGGCCCCGAGGGGATGGGGGAGCCCATGCTGAGCGTCCCTGGGCTGAGGGCACATTTCCTTCTGGGGCATCATCTGGGCCTGGACCTGAAGAGGCTCAAAGGGATATTTTGGTGTCCCTGCTGAGGGGTGCAGCGATCCCTCATGAGGCACAAAGGAGTATTGATGGCCTCTCCTAAGGTGTGCAGGGATCCCTCATGCGGTGGGCAGCAGGGTTAAATTTGAGAGGGTTTTTACTCTTCTCAGCACAGCACAGGGACACTTGGCCGAGGTTTTGCCAAGCTGGGAGAAAGCCTCTTGCAAAGGCTTGGGCCCAGCCTGTGGGCAGAGAGGGCGGGCGCAGCCCATCCCCTGGGCCAGGCCGGGCTGCTCAGGCCGGGCCGGGCCGGGCCAGGCTCGGGCCCCGGCAGGGAAGGGCCGCGGCCCTGGGCTCTGCTGAGGCTGCTGAGCTCCGGCCTGCCCTGTGCTGCAGCCCAACACATTGACAGCTATGGCCGTGCCCTGGGCCACCGCAGGCACCCGGGGCTACAGCTGAGGCCGCGCCTTCTCCCACTGAAGGGAGGCTGGCTCTGTTCCCTCGCAGGGCACAGCTTAGCTCCCAGCACCTTTGGGAACCTGCCTGCCGGGGAAGTGCTGAGGGGCAGAGTGTTCCAACCCTTCTCACTGGGAAGTGTGTCTGGTGGTGTGGGGATTTTAAAATTTTTTTCCCTCTGAATTTGTGTCCTGCCAGAGGGTTAAGTTTGCTTGCTCTCAGTAGGGTGCTTTTCTTCTTGGCAGTCAGTGGGGCTTCAATGCAGCCAGGGTTGAAGGAGGATCTCTGGCCGCTTGGGCTGTGGTTGTGGGACACCTTGGCTTCATCCTTCCTTTGGCTGTGATTTGCACTGGTGCTTGTGCAGGCATTTTATGGCAAGTGGCTTCAGTTTGTTCCTCTTGGTACCAAAAACCGAGAATAAACCTCTTTAACACCACTGTAGTATTAAGAGGCAGGCCTTACTTTCTTGACTTGCTGGATGCACAGGCCAATGGCATCACAGGGCCTTCTTGGTGGGGTCTTCAGATACCCTGGTGGTCACTGAAGAAGGAAGATGATTTTTCTGGGAAAAAGACAGTTTCCCATGTGTGGAAAAGAATAACCTCTCACTTCCCCATCCTTTTCTATACAAAGTTATACAGGCAAGTGCATTCATATATCTCTATTTTCCTTGTCTATCTATCTATCTATCTATCTATCTATCTATCTATCTATCTATCTATCATCTATCATATTAATCTATTGTGGTGTTGCATTTCATTCAAATGGTATGCTCTATCTTGAAAATGTACCCCTCAAAAATGTATGATTTATTCCAAGCTGTGTTCCTCCCCTGAAGTCCCATGAATCTGCAATCCCATTGGCCCAAATCTTATTTCGTGCCCACTTTGAATTTCCCTCTTAAGCTGTGCGAGGAAGACCAGATTCTCTCATGGCCCATCTCTCCCCTAGGCTCGCCCTCTCTCCCCCTTCCTTTTGCCTTTCCCCCTTCTCCCTCTGAAACCATGTTACTCCCGGGGCTGGGACCCCCAATAAACCCTCATCTAATCAGCACCCTCAGAAGCCGTGTGGAGTCTCCTTGCGTGCCTGCTGCTGCCAGCCAACTCACAGCCCAGGGGGCCCTCCGGGGACTCCCCGGGGAACCCCCCCCCCCCAAACAAACTGCTACAATCTATGAAATGTTTCTGTGATTTCCTTCTTGCTAGACATATGCAGGCTTGTTTAGATTGACTGTGAACCAAAATCCTGCAAAGCTGGAAAATGACTGGTGGCCATCACTCTGATTTCCTTAAAAGCCATTTTTCATTCTAATTTTTTCATCTATGGTGGCTGGTAAATACCTGTCTTCCTTAAGCTATGTGCTGGCAATACTGGAGGTAGAAAATAACATAATGCTGCATAGTTTAGATACTTGATAGTTTCCTTGTGAAATTTTATGGCAGTATCTCCTGCCCCAAAACTAAAGCAGCAGGTCAGCTACTGAGCACAACTTACTGCATAGCTGCAGCTCATGTTTCTACAGTGGAAGTGGCTTTTTGTTTTTCTGCATGGGTATGAAACACTACCAATTGAAAGGCCGTTTACAGAGCAAAGAGCCTTGTTAACTGTTGCCTGGACTTTGGGAAGGTGGTAGCTGTTAGATCAATACCCAGTAAACTGCCGAAATTAATTTTTGTGACTACTCTCTTGTGATTTTGGCCTGGCTTCTTTAGGAGGTTCAATTTTCATTAGAAATGGCACAGTGGAGCCAGTGCTGCCTCAGGACAGGTGGGGCTGGGACAAATGGCTCATTGATTTTGATCTCAACAAAAAGCCACCTGAGCTCCTCATGACAGCAACCCCAGTAACCTTGTCTTCTCCGACAAACAGGAGCAGACAAATGGGAATTTTGTCATGAAACCATACTTGGGAAAGTTTGCCCTGTGTTTTTGTCCCAAAGTAACTGAGATTCATCGGAGTATTTACAAGCCCTAAAGGATGGATTTATTTTGCTTGCTAGAATTTTGATTTTTTTAGACCTTTTCTGCTGCAGAAGAGCCTGGCACTTGCAGAACTCTTACCCCATGCACTTCTCCAGTGCTTCTTGCAGAGAATCATGTGTTGTGAATGAAACTTTCACAGTTGACTTCTGCCTCCTTTCCTGCCACTGTTTTGTTCTTTTCCCATTTATAAGGACACAGGTGAACTAGAAATGTTGTGGTCAGGTGTGCTCTGTGGCTGCTCTGTGCTCAGAGGAGCTCTCCTGGATGTACAGCTTAGCATCTCCCTCTTTAAAGGGCTGCCCGGCTTCCTCCTGTCCCATCTCGTGGGTCCATCTTTTCATTCCCTTTTAATTTAAAATACTTCCACAATTTAATATTAAATGCTAGGTAAAAAAATCCAGTGGCACTCCCAGATAGAAAAAAATATGTTGTGTGTAACCCAGAGGAGGAATTCTGCTGGCAAAGTGATGGCTTTCCACTGAAGTGGATCAAACAGGTGCTCAGTTGGATGCTGGTGCTGAAGTACTTTTCTTGTGGCTTGAGTGTCTCATGGCAACAGCCTGAGATTTTAATAGCAGAAAGAAGGGATTTCCTGCTAATTTTCCTCTGAGAACTGTCACCTGTACAATCTTTTCCAGCCTCATGTAGTCTGAACTGTAACTGCTCCAAAGCCTGGTTAATTTTTTTAATGCTTTTGAAATTTTTGGTCCCATTTGCAGAGAACAGGAGGGTGCTGGCTATTTTTTTTCAGGTGCAGTGTATTTTTACTGGGGGCGGGACTGGCTTTAGTTTTACCTTCCCAGCATCAGCTGCACTGATGCTGGGAAGTTACTCTCTCTTATTCCAGTTACTCTCCAGGCTGGTGCGTGCAACCCCAGTGGCAGCAGTGGTAGATTGAACTGTGCCTGGGCTGGGTTGGGAGGGGAATAATCCTACTGCATCCATGATTTTCCCTCCTGGGCACCTGCAGCAGGCAGAGCTGTGCCCTCCCACTGAGGCTGCCTCAGCCAGGAATGCTTGCAAAATCCCCGTGCTCCTTTTGCACAGTTCTGTTTTTTCCCTGGCAGAAGCAGGGCTGGTATCTCCAGACCAGGGGACATGGTGACACTGGGTGTTGCCATGGAACGTGGTGACGCTGGGTGTTGCCATGGGACAGGTGAGTCCTTGAAGGCACACACTTGTCCCACTGAGCTTGGGGCCCCTATTTGGAGATCAGCTGCAGACGACTGGAAAAAAGAATGTGGCATCTCCCAGTTCAAACAAACAAACCAGAAAACTTTATTTTGAGGGATGAGGGGGCCAAACAACAGGGGTGGGTGCTCGTCTGGTCCTGCCCTGGTTTTCAGGCCGACTGTAGGGCTTTTTATCTCGCAGCTGCCGCCGCAAGACGTGCCTCACACGAATTGGCCCGGATTGGGAGCGGGGCAAGATCCAGGGGGGTATGTATGGGGCTGTTTGTTTCCTGGATGACTGAGATTCCTGGGACAGCCTCAATGCCACCTGGCTGGTGGTACCAGCACTCTGGGCTGGACTATCCTCCAACCTGCGGCGCTTTGCCAGTGGGCTCTTGGGTGCCTGAGGATCCGTGTCTCCCCGTGGGTGGCCTCGCTTCAGGCCCTGCTTTCGGCAGGGCAAGCTGCTGCTGGTGACCAGCCCCATGGCCTGGGACCACCCTGACACCTCCTGAGGGGCTGGACCATCCTCCAACCTGCGGCGCTTTGCCAGTGGGCTCTTGGGTGCCTGAGGATCCGTGTCTCCCCGTGGGTGGCCTCGCTTCAGGCCCTGCTTTCGGCAGGGCAAGCTGCTGCTGCTGCTGGTGACCAGCCCCACGGCCTGGGACTGCCCTGACACCGCCTGAGGGGCGGTGCTGGGGCTGCTGGTCTCAGCACGCAGCAGTGGCACGCGGTTGAGCCGGATGCGTTTTCCTTTCTGGCTGCCCGAGTCTTGTGCTTGCTGTCTCCATGAACGGCGACGAGCCTGGTCCGGCCTGGCATGTCCGGAGAGGCAGCTGCCGCTCTCTGCGTCTGCCTCTGCCCGGTGACACGGTGTGCGTTGGGGAGAGAGAGAGAGGGCAGGGGGAGTGAGCACCTTGTAGAGCTCAGGAAATGTCCCTGCAGCATTGTCCCCAAGGCCCTGCTGGCTGGCTAAAGGGCAGGGGAAGTGCCGGTGCCCACAGCCCAGCCTGGCTCCTCTGGCCCATGAGAGGAGGGCCTCTACTCTGGGGTGATTCTGTGGATCTCCTGTTTCCCCTTTCTGCTGCTCTTGGCCGCTCCCCCTCTGCCATCTGTGGGGAGGGAGACTTGGCTCTCACCTCGCTCCTTGCCAGGGGGACGCTTCTTAGCAGCGTTCTGCTGCACCATTGTGGGTACGGAGGAATGCCTGGACGGTCTGTGCCACAGCACTGCCGGCCTTTCTCCTCCTGACAAAGCCTTCCAATCCTTCCTTGAGTGAAGAGAGATGCCTCAGAGACACCAAAACTCGCTCAGCAGCCTTGGGCAAGCTCCCTCTCGGGATCCTGTCCTCAGCTCTGAGTGCAATGTTGAT